>NC_092125.1:231604231-231904356 GCF_043159975.1 Macaca nemestrina
ACAGACGCCCCATAAGGAGCGCAGCAGAAAAGGAGGCTTTTCACAAGAAGCACATGCTCAAGCTACACCACAGGCTCAGGTGGCCCAGGCATCTGAGCGATGCTGGCCCAGAGCCCCCAGCAGGAGCAGGTTCATCAGAAACAGAAGACAGAATGTCAACTGTGACTGGAGGTGTGCTAGCTGATGTTCCTCCAACAGACAATTCCCATTGCCAAACACACTCTGCCAGGAGGGTGAAACCTTTGCCAGAAGAAACCCACAACTGGGCAATCAAGAAAAGAGAGCTTAAGCCAAGCCTTCCTCAAGAGACGCAGAGTGGGAGAATTCTGCCAAGATGCCTGAGTGCAGCACACTTGCAACTCACTCAGTTTTAAAATGACTAAGTATAACCCATTAGAAGCCAGAACTGCATTCTCAATTTTAAAAGCCTTAAATGTCTCAGTCGGGTGCGGTGGCTCAGGCCTGTAATCCCAGAACTTTGGGAGGCCAAGGTGGGTGGATCACCTGAGGTCAGGAGTTCAAGACGAGCCTGGCCAACATGGTGAAACCCCATCTCTACTAAAAATACAAAAACTAGCCAGGCGTGGTGGCGCATGCCTGTGATCCCAGCTGCTCGGGAAGCTGAGGTAAGAGAATCGCTTGACCCCGGGAAGTGGAGGTTGCAGTGAGCTGAGATCACGCCACTGCACTCCAGCCTGGGTAACAGTGAGACCCCGTCTCAAAAAAATAAATATAAACGCTTTAACTTTCTCATACAAACAAGAAATCTTTCTGCCTAAACACTTTTCGAGTCAGACTTAGGGCTAAACACTAGATGTGAGGGTTAACTGGATGTCTGTGTATCTACCTTTGTGCTGCAAGGCCACGCCTGAAGGCACATCAAATGAGGCACGAGCTTCGTTTAGAACATAGTAAAACTGACGAGTGCAGTGGCTCAAGCCTGTAATCCCAGCACTTTGGGAGGCCGAGACGGGCGGATCACGAAGTCAGGAGATCGAGACCATCCTGGCTAACATGGTGAAACCCCATCTCTACTAAAAATACAAAAAATTAGCTGGGCATGGTGGTGGGCACCTGTAGTCCCAGCTACTTGGGAGGCTGAGGCAGGAGAATGGCGTGAACCCAGGAGGCAGAGCTTGCAGTGAGCCGAGATCTGGCCACTGCACTCCAGCCTGGGCCACAGAGCGAGACTCCGTCTCAAAAAAAAAAAAAAAAAAGAACATAGTAAAACTGACCTGTGGGTGCTGCACTCTTCCCGCCCCCTGCTCCTGCCTGATGTCCCTGATTCAAAATTTCTAGGTCATTCTTTCCATCAGACAATGGACCGAGTTCCAATTAAAAAAAAAAAAAAAAATCAGGCCGGGCGCGGTGGCTCAAGCCTGTAATCCCAGCACTTTGGGAGGCCGAGACGGGTGGATCACGAGGTCAGGAGATCGAGACCATCCTGGCTAACACAGTGAAACCCCGTCTCTACTAAAAAATACAAAAAAAAAACTAGCCGGGCGAGGTGGCGGGCGCCTGTAGTCCCAGCTACTCGGGAGGCTGAGGCAGGAGAATGGCCTGAACCCGGGAGGCAGAGCTTGCAGTGAGCTGAGATCCGGCCACTGCACTCCAGCAAGGGGGACAGAGTGAGACTCCGTCTCAAAAAAAAAAAAAAAAAAAAAAAAAAATCAATTAAGGTGGTAAACAAGGAAGTATCTTCCACAGTCCCCAGAGGAGAAAATAGCCCTGACAAGGCTTTCAACCTGCCCTGCTCTGCACGTAAGATTAACCTCCTCTAAAGATCTACGAAGAATTCCCATCTGCAGGTTTGCTCCTAGAAACCCCGTGTTTACTAGCAAGTAAAGGAGCACCCAAGGTGAAGTCTGAGACAACATCGCCTGACCTAGGGGTGCCCCAAAACACATGAAGGTTTGAAACCCTCAAGACCCTCTTTCGTCACTGTCTCTCTTATTTGACTCAGCGTCTCAACCTGCACTGTCCTCTTTGGCCTCATATAAGGTAGAACTCAGGAAAGGCTAAATAAACCCTTTGGATGCCAAATCATTCATGACACCCAAGGTATGGACTCTTCACCCGAGGAATGAGGCAGCCACAGAGCACCACTTTGTCCTCAGCATCATGCAGCAGGGTCAGAGGGACACAGCGGCTCCACTGTCCAGGCCTGGACACGCCCAGGGCAGGGCCAGGCTGGGCTCAGGACCACCTGGGTACACTGAGAAGCCTGGTGAGGGGACTCTGGGTGAATCATAAACAACCGTGTTTGTTAAAGACAGTCACTGAGATCTTTCTGACATTTGGCGTTTAGCTGAAAACTGATTTCTACAGACCATTTCCTGCAATACAAACTGGATCAACAGCATCCCCACCAGCACCACGTCCAGGTAACATGGACACGGCCAACTCACATCAGCCCACACCTACCTGCAGCAGGTAAACTCGAATCATGTAGACAAAGCTCAGGCCCAGTGTCACGACCCATCGCACGGCCGTGTAGGGTGTGGACTTGTCTAGCCAGGACTGATAAATCTAGAAAGACAAGAGTCCAAAAGCATGAAGCAAGTCCTGTAACTTCTGCACTGACCCTGCCACAAAATGTACCTTCTGCTAGCGTTGGCTTTCAATTTTTAAAAAAGCTAAGAGTGAGTTACAACAGCAAGAGATTGTCTATGTATCAGCACAAAGCAGTGACTATAATTAATCCAAAGTTTATTTTCAATAATTCCTGAAGCAGGTTCATCTCTTAAGCAAGACTGTTACAAAACAATCTCCTAGGAGGTTGTGACATGGTGCTGGCCCGAAGGGATCACTATGAGGAAGACCCAGCCTCACCCCAAATAGAGGACTGTGCATCTCAAAGTCCCCACCCTACAGCACAGCCCTTATCGCCACGTCTCAAGTCAGCTCCCCCATCTGCTGCAGCCAGCGGCCAGCCTTGCCCCACTCCCAGGCCCACTGGCCACAGCCTGAGTCCCAGCAGCCACAGCAGCATCTGTGTGCATCCAGGCGGCTATGGACATGACCGAGGGAGCCCTTAGTTTTATGTACTTTTTTTTTTTTTTTTTTGAGACGGAGTCTCGCTCTGTCGCCCAGGCTGGAGTGCAGTGGCCGGATCTCAGCTCACTGCAAGCTCCGCCTCCCGGGTTTACGCCATTCTCCTGCCTCAGCCTCCCGAGTAGCTGGGACTACAGGCGCCCGCCACCTCGCCCGGCTAGTTTTTTGTATTTTTTTAGTGGAGACGGGGTTTCACCGTGTTAACCAGGATGGTCTGGATCTCCTGACCTCGTAATCCGCACATCTCGGCCTCCCAAAGTGCTGGGATTACAGGCTTGAGCCACCGTGCCCGGCTATGTACTTATTTTTACAAATATATGTATGTATGGTTTTTTATTTTGAAATTTAATTTCCAAATTGTGAGAAATTTCCAAATTCACAAAAGTAAAAAGATTATAGAAGCCCACATATGCCCATCACTCAACTTCATTAATCGCCAATCGCTTTTCATATGTGATTTAATTAAGGTGATGAATTTTTTTTTGACCCAGATCCTCAGCACCTGGAACTGCCGGTGACCCAAGCTTTTCCTGAGACTAAGGCTTCTGAGACTCCAGTGTTCAAAGGCAGCTCTAGGCACCTCACTCACCAAATGCACACGCAGCCCACACAAGAGCCTCCTGCCCTCAGGGGCAGAACCTCCGACCTGACACGGGGCAGGTGGGGCTCCCAGCACCAGGGACGTGGGTGGCCAGGAGAGGGACAGCAAGAGTAGAATGGCAGCCACGGCCGCGTCTGTCCTGCCTGGGTGCTGAGACTGGGTTTTGTATTTTTAAAGGTTGGTAAAAGGAAAACAAAAACAGAAAACGCATGTGACAGACCACGTGTGGCCTCAGAGCCCGATCTCTCCACAGGTGGCGCTTTAGGATGAAGAGAGCAGAGAGCGCTGTCTTCAGGAAGTCTGAGCCTGAGGCAAAGTAACTTCTCCGTCAGGAACAACAGCACACAGATCCTTCCGGAAAATGCTGGCAGTCCAGTTTCTTTTTCAAATATTTACACTCATCTACTAAAAACCCACCAACCTGTCCAAGTCTTGTGAAAAATCTGTACACCACCGAAGGTTTCCCATGGACGGACTCTCCCACACTGTCCCCTTCAGACATTCTGTAACTGGGAGAAAAACACAAAATACTTTTCAATAAAAAGCATTCAAGGGTGTGAAATCTTGGCCCTATTTTCACCAACACTGTCAAGTAGGTTTCTTCAACATTCAGTATTCTGTCCATACCATTTGTGTTTTTATCATGAACTGTTCGGGAAAAAGTAGCAGGTGCACAGGCTTCCGTGGAGGGGAAGGGCAGCGTTAGACACATGGGCCCAGCACAGGCCGCGTTTTCATTCCCACTCCAGCACCTCAGTCACCTGCGTGGGTGGCACTGTCCACCCCACTGGCCCCAGGAGCAGCCTTGGTGCCATGGGGTCCACTGGCTGGTCTATGGCATGTGGCACTGCACGTCCTCCCTCCAGGGACCGCATCCTCTGTGGATCCCTCAGAGTTCCCCCACCCAGGCACCCTGTCTGCTCCACGCCCTGTCCTGGGTCTCTGGTCTGGCAGGAGCAGGAAGGGTCCTGTCCTCGCAGGGCCAGGTCCTCCACCCCACGAACAGGAAAATGTTACCTACAACTCTCAGGTAGTGCATCCATCTGCGTCCCAGTTTCTTATCTGGCAAGTGGAGGTAACATATCTGCTCCTATTTCAACACACTGCGGTGATGCCCTGAGGAATTCACCTGAGAACCCACGTGCCAGAGGTCACATTGTTCACCCACTTAATTCCCAGATGCCCAAGTGAAGGGCATCATTACCCACATTTCACCAAGAAGGACCTAGTCTCAAACAGTGGAAGCCACGTGTCCACGGTCCCGCCACAGCTCTGCTTCTGGACAGGCCAAGCCAAGCCTGACTGCCACCTGGCTCCTCAGCCGAGCACGCCACCACCCACTCCCGGGACGAGACGGCATCAGGACCTGCCGCTCTTCAGGAGAGCGCTGCTGAGTACCCAACGCCTGCCGGTTGTCATTCCTACTTTAGAAGATGAGATGCCTGCTGGCCCCTGAGCTAGAGAAGATGCCAGGGGCGCATTCCCCTCCCCCACCAACCCCAACTGCTGCCTCGGCAGGGCAGTGAGGAGAAAGACTCCGGCCTCAAGTTTGGCCTAAAGTCCCGCCTGTGCTAAGCGGCTGTGAGGCCTTCAACAAACCCTCTGAGCACGCAGCAGCCGGCCTCGGTTTCCTCATCTGTAAAACGAGGCTCTAAGAAACACCAGACACGAAAGCAAAGACATCGTTCCTCGGCAACCCTTGGGGTCAGTCTTACTGTTCTCATGCACAGGTAAGAAAACTGAGGCTCACAAAGGATAAAGCATTGTCCTGGCCCATCAGCATGTTTGCAGTGGGCAGGAGCTGGAACCCGCATCTTCCTGAAACCAACGCTCCTCCAGTCCCACCCTGTGAGCGCTGGGGAAACCTTCCCTGCAGGTGGAAGGCAGAGGGGGCCAGACGCAATCCTGCCCTCAAGGGCCTCGGCTCTCCCATCACAACTGATGCGGGGAAATGATCCAGGCAGCTCCCTCCACGTCACCAAGTCTGTGCAGAATGTGGCTCCGTGACACCATTCCTGGATCCTGCGGAGTGCCAGGCCGGCTCGAGGAGACCGAGGGGCCCTTTGGTCTCATGTAAACCAAAGACACACAGGAGGAGGACTTTCACTCTCCACTGAGAGAACTCCGTATTTAAATAGAGGCTACACTAGAATGCGCCACCTGGAAAGGCCACCCTGTTTAGGCCAAAGCCAGGCATCTGAAAGACACGCATCACATTCTTCGTCTTGTAGCTCCTTACAGTTTTCCCCGTTTTACTCAGACTGTTTCCCATTAAAGCGCTTTTACTTGACTGCAGGTGATGAGAGTAATGTCAGAGAGAAAATACTCGGCTCTCCCACCAAAGGGTGTTCTCTAGGCAAAGTTCAGAACGTCTCTCTCTCCAGCTGAACGTGTAAAAAACCTACTCGAAACCCATCAGCCAATTCTGCTTCTCTGACACACACAACACGTATACCACACACACACAGTCAGCTCACACCCTGACTGAACGCATCACCAGGAACAGCCTGAGGCAGTGTGGCAGGAGCAAGAACGTGAACTTTGGACTCCAACGGCCTGCTTTCAGATCCTGGCTCTACCACTCTCTGTCAGTGTGACCAGGACAGGCTATTCCAGGATGCCTCAGGTTCCAGTCTGTGAAATGGGACAACAGCACCTCTCGTGCCTTCTCCACGAGGCTCTTGCGAGTCGTCACTGGGCAGCCCGTGGAACACCCTTGGATCCAGGCAAGGCAGTGCCAGCCCTGTTCCCAGATCAAGGCCAGCCCTCACAGCAGCTGCCCCCACTGCAGCCCTCCTCTCTGCTCAGTTTGAAGGCCACCTCCTCTTCAGAGGCCTCCGTTATTGCCCACACTGACCCCTAGTACCTTACATCACATCACCCTGCTTTTATTTTGTGTACAACTGTTTCCTGATACCTTTCTGACTTATTTCTCAATTTTCTCCTGCTAGAATGAAGCTCCTGGAGGGGTCCCTTCTCTGGTTCGGGGCTGGGCCCTACCACCTGGAAGTCCATTCCATAGCAGACAGCCCATCAGTTACCTGCTGAAGGTGACTGCTTTATGTCTAGTCACAAACAAAACTGAAAGGGAGATAAAACCAGTCCAAGCAGAAACCATGAGGACATGCCAGAAAGTGTAAAACTCTCTATGTGCCTTGTTCTAGGGCCCACCACATTCATCCACATCTGTGGTCCATCACTATGTGCGTGGTAAGGATGAAGTCCTCCGCCTGGGGTCCGGGAGCACTGACAGTCCGGGGTGAAGTCCTCCGCCTGGGGTCCGGGAGCACTGACAGTCCGGGGTGAAGTCCTCCGCCTGGCGTCCGGGAGCACTGACAGTCTGGCTCCCACCACCTTTCTCTTCACGACCCCATCCCCAATTCCCCAATTCCTCCGGAACTAGGAAAGCCCTAGCAGCGGTGCACCAAGCTTCATGCCTCTAGTGTTGTTCAGTTCTCTGAAATGCCCTCCCAGACCCCTTCTCTTCCTTCTTTCCAAGGCCACATTCCAGCTTGGGCTCCTCCCTCCTCTGGGCCTGACCATCGTACATCTCCACCTGGCTCTGACACACTGTAACCGCCGTCACCTCGGGCATACGGCAGAAGCCAAGCGAGTCTGAATTACTGAGAACCCTTTATCCACTTACGGGATAACTGCATTTCCTGTGAAATGTCAACCCAACTAAAAACAAAGTGTTTCCAGGACCAACGGCCAGCCTCTACTCTTCACAAAGGGAAAAGGGCGAAAGCCCACTGAAGGTACTCAGGCTGAAAGCAGCCCTCTGTGCTGTAAGACACCTGGCAGAGAAACGAACGATACCTTTATCAGCGGGGCCACAGACCAGTACTAAGTCAGCCTGGAGAATTTATGATTTTATTGCCTATTTAGAATACGATCAAAACCGATGTAACTAGTTTCCCTTGAGCCCGTCAGTAACGCCTTCGGCCCAGGGCTTAACACTAAATCCTATAGATAAGCGCTGACCTGGACGCAGGATGGGGAGACGGCATATCCCCTCTCGAATCCAGCCCAACTCGCAGCGCTATGGGGCGGCGACTTCCCGCTTCCCCCAAATGCACAACAGGGGAAGCGGACGAGACGAGGCCCGGGTGGGGAAGGCTGCAGCCCCCGCCCGGCCCCTCTCCCGCTCACCTGCCCCTCGCAGGCCCCAGGGCTCGGCCTGCACCTCCGGGCCCCTCTCCGCCGCACCCCCCAGCCCCTCGTCCCGGGCCCGGCCCCGAGGCGCGACCCGTACCCCTCAGGGCCGCAGGTCGGGAACACGGTCCCAGCGGCCACCCAGGCCCCGACGTCCCTCCCCGCCCGGCCCTCAGCGCGGCCCCGCCCGCCCGCGGCCTTGAGAGCCCGGAAGCAGCGGAGGCGGCGCTGCCCGGCCGTTCCCGCGCCACGCAGCCCTTCCTGGCACCTCGCAGCTCCGCTACGGCCGAGCCGCGGTCTCCCTCACGGCCGCGGGAAGGAGGACGGCGGGGCAGGGGCGGCCGCCGGGGCTGCGCTCTGGCTCCGGGAAACTGCAGCGAGCACTTCCGCTCCGTCCTCCGCGGCACCGCCTCCAGGGCCCCCAAGATGGCGCGAGGGCGGGGTCGAGGGCTCCAACCATTTCCGCTTCCGGCGCAGACGCGCAGGCCGTTGGCGGGCGGGCCTCTCCGCGGAAGACACGACAGCGGCGGAAACGCGCAGAGGCGCAGCTGCGTCCTCTGGCTCCGGGTCCGGCTAGCTTCGCTCCAGAGATTGCGCGGGCTCAGGGACTAGGCCCGTGGCCACACCCCCTTGCGACAAAGACCAATGGAAGCGGGCGTTGCTGGTCGCTAAGGAAACCCCCGGCGGCAAGATGGCGGCGGTTGGCGAGGGCACCCCGAGCTCCCGTGGGCCGCGCCGGGACCCGCCGAGGAGGCCGCCCCGGGACGGTAACGACTGCGGGCCACGGGGCAGGTCGCCGGCTGCCCTGGGCCCCGTTCGGGGTGCGATCGCTCTACGCCCTCGACCCCCAAATGCTCACCTCGGAAAGTGGAGGTCCAGGTGCCGCGGCGGAGCCGGGGCCGCCTCCGCGTCCCCCACTCCCACAGGACTCGCCGTGCGCCTCCCCGGGCCCGGCTCGCACCCTTCCCCGAGCCCTCCTGCCGCAGCAGGCCCAGCCCTGCAGGGGGTCGCCCCCGGCTTGCTCCCAGCAGGGAAGACCGGATTCCGGCCGCAGCCTCACAGCCAGCCGGACCTGGGGTTGCCTTGGGGATCCCGAAGCCCGGGATGTGGGGCCAGGGCAGGCGCAGGAGCAGCACGAAGCCTCCTGACTTCCTGGCCGGTGCTGTCCAGAAACGCTAGGTCACGTTTCAAAAGCAGATTTTGCCTGTCACTCCCAGCACTTTGGGAGGCCGAGGCGGGCGGATCACCTGAAGTCAGGAGTTCGAGACCAGTCTGGCCAACATGGCGAAACCCCGTCTCTACTAAAAAAATACAAAAATTAGCCGAGCGTGGTGCCGCCTGTAGTTCCAGCTACTCAGGAGGCTGAGGCAGGAGAATCCCTTGAACCCAGGAAGCGGAGGTTGCAGTGAGCCGAGATCGCGCCACTGCATCCCAGCCTGGGCGACAGAGCAAGACTCCGTTTCAAAAAAAAAAAAAAAAAAAAAAAGCCGCTCTTGATAGGAACTGTTTCTAGAATCAAATAAACGGGTCTGGAATGAACTCAGAGCTCACACTAGTATCTTCAGGTAGAAGATTTGGGGCAGATACAGTAGCCTGTTGAAACCCCCGCCCTCCTCCCCGACATTTTCCCATAAACCCTGCCCCCAAGATGTGCCCGAGGAGGAGCTGGTGGGGAGGGAGCCCTACCCATTCCAGGAACTGCGGGAGTTGGCGGGTGGCCCACCCAGCAACTGGGAAGAGTTAAAGCCGGCCAGGCCCTCCTTAGGTTTGAGTGTGGATTTTGTCCCCAGGGATAGGAGACCACTGAAGGGTCACAGCAGGGGATGGGAGGGTCTGCTCCTCCCCTGTGTGCCTCACTGATGCTGCCGGCTCTGCCTTCCCCTGGCTCACTCATCTCCCGCAACAAGGCTCCCAACCTGTCCCTCACCACCTCCCGAGCACCTCTACTGTCTCAAGGACCTGCTCTTGTTTCAACCCAGCCCTCCTCTCACTGGGCCTGTCTTCTCTGCACCAAGTAGGTCCTCGTCCTTGTCACATAAACAAATGAGCAAATGGACGGCCCAACAGCCGACAGGAGAGCTCATGAGCCCCACAGGCCGCCTCTGGGCCGCTGAAGGTGATGTGTACCAACCCCTTGAAGTCCTCGAGGGAGCTGGACTCCCTCCTTCAATACTGGAGACCATCCCTCATCTCAGTGTCTGTGCTCACCTGTGTGTGTCTTCTCAATATTCAGGTTATGGTGTCTACGTATACCCAAATTCTTTCTTTCGATATGAAGGAGAATGGAAAGGAGGGAGGAAGCACGGTGAGAGGCCTCTGTGGTTTCTTCTTGCAGCTGCCACCCCACGGCTGATGAAGCTGGTTTCTCCCCGGGAGGCTGGGTGGGCAAGTGGCATTTCCTGTAGCTTTCGAGCCCACTGTACCCTGGTGCTTCCCTGGCTGCTGGGGGTAAGGCCGGATGGACGGGGAAACAGAGGCCTGGGAGACCCCCCTGGAGGGCCATCTTTAGCAAAGGAAGCTGCGACTTAGAAATTCTCCCTAGAGGTTGAGTTAATTTGTCTTTTCTAGAGTGAAAACTGGCTTTGTGGTTTATTTCTGATTATAAGGAGAACCTACTCTTGTAGTAAGTCCAAGTAATAGAAGAAAGTGTAAAGTCAGGCCAAGCGCAGTGGCTCACACCTGTAATCCCAGTACTTTGGGAGGCCAAGATGGGTGGATCACTTGAGGTCAGGAGTTGCAGAACAGCCTGACCAGCAGGCTGAAACCCCGACCCTACTAAAAATACACTAGCTGGATATGGTAATGCACACCTCTAATCCCAGCTACTTGGCAGGCTGAGCCAGGAGAATCCCTTGAACACAGGAGGCAGACGTTGCAGTGAGCTGAGGTTGCGCCACTGCACTCCAGCCTGGGTCACAGAGTGAGACTCCATCTCAAAACAAAACAAAAAACAAAGAAACCAAGTATAAAGTCAATAACACCTGTACCCCCTCAACCCCAGGCAAATGCCATGAACCTTCCATGGTGTGGACCTTCCCACCACTGTGCTCCTCTCACACAGTTTTGTATCTGCCCTCTGCCAGTATTCTTTTCTTTTCTTTTCTTTTTTGTTTTTGTTTTTGTTTTTTGAGACAGAGTTTTGCTCTTGTTGCCCAGGCTGGAGTGCAGTGGTGCCATCTCGGTTCACTGCAACCTCCAGCTACCAGGTTTAAGCGATTCTCCTGCTTCAGCCTCCCGAGTAGCTGGGATTACAGGCACCTGCCACCACGCCCAGCTAATTTTTGTGTTTTTAGTAGAGATGCAGTTTTGCCATGTTGGCCAGACTAGTCTCGAACTCCTGACCTCAGGTGATCCACCCACCTTGACCTCCCAAAGTGATGGCATTACAGGCGTGAGCCACTGTGCCCAGCCACTCTGCCCAGTTTTCTTTCTTTCTTTCTTTCTTTTTGAGACAATTTCGCTCTGTCACCCAAGCTAGAGTGTAGTAGCTCGATCTCGGCTCACTGCAACCTCCGTCTCCCGGGTTTAAGCAATTCTTCTGCCTCAGCCTCCCAAGTAGTTGGGACTACAGGCGCCTGCCACCTCGCCCAGCTAATTTTTTGTATTTTCAGTAGAGACAGGGTTTCATGGTGTTAGCCAGGATGGTCTCTATCTCCCGACCTTGTGATCCACCCATCTCAGCCTCCCAAAGTGCTGGGATTACAGGCATGAGCCACCGCGCCCGGCCGACTTGTATTTTTTTTTTTTTTTAAAGTGGAGAAAGGATTTCACCATGTTGGCCAGGCTGGTCTCAAACTCCTGACCTCAAGTGATCTGCCCACCTCAGCCTCTCAGAGTGCTGGGATTACAGGTGTAAGCCACGGCACCCGGCCACTCTGCCCAGTTTTCTCATGGGAGCTTGGTCTTCCGGGGTTTTGCTATATGAGCTATTTTTGTATCTATCAGTATTTTCTGTATTTTTAAAACGTTTAACTTTTTTTTAGTGTTTTTGCTACGCAGATGCTTCTTCTGTAGGGTCCGACAGGAAAGATGCTTGTCCACCAGGCAGGCGCGAAGGCTCCTGTCTGTGGCCGCTGTCAGAGCCTGGCCTGGGCAGGACGTTCCCCCTTTTAAAAGGTGCTCTTCTGTGGCGCCGTGTTCTGCAGACTCTCTGTCCTCACATTGACAGAAGCAGGGTGATGGGAGTGTCCCCTCAGGAGGCTCAGAGATGAGGTCTCAACTGCACTTTTATTTATTTATTTTTGATGCGGGGTGTCTCTCTGTCACCCAGGCTGGAGTGCGGTGGTGCAATCACGGCCCACTGCAGCCTCAACCTCCTGGCTCAAGTGATCCTCCCACCTCAGCCTCCTGAGCGGCTGGAACCACAAACACGCACCACCATACCCCGCTGATTTTTAACATTTTGTGTAGAGTCAGGGTCTCTCCACGTTGCTCAGGCTGGTCGCCTGCACTTTGATTCCTCTGCTTGTTCTGGCTGAAGGCCCAGGTTGCTCAGGCATGTTTCGGCAGATGATTTTGAGAGCATTTTTTATTTTTAAATACATGTATCGCATGAGTGATGGAGCCAAACACAGGTTTTGAAGGCAAGCTCTCTGTTCTGAGAAACAGGCCCCACACTGCACAGGGTCATTGCAGTCAACCCAACCGCTGTCTGACTTTACACAGCGATTTCTCCTGCCAGGTCACGGGAAGTTGTTATTTAAAGATGGCAGTTATTACGAGGGGGCATTTGTGGACGGAGAGATCACGGGAGAAGGCCGCCGGCACTGGGCCTGGTCAGGTGAGCTCTAGCCGGGATGGCACATTCACTCCTTTCTCATAACCCGTTGGGCTCAGTTGGTCCCACGAGTCTAGACGCAGAAGGCATGACGTGTAGACGGGAACCTTTGTGCTGTGAGGAGCCTGGCCTACCCGGAAGGCCTGGGGACCTGACTGAGGCTCTGTGGTCACCACTGAGAGCAACTCAGGCTTCTGGAGATGCTTTTCTGGAATAAAGATTTATCTATCCCAAGTTACACTATTTCTTTTTTCTTTAAAGCTATTTCAGCCACATTGTATCCCTAGATGGGAAACCTCCTCTGGGGACTCCCGTGCTCGTTGCCAGAAGCTGTGTCTCCAGGAACCTCAGACCCTCATGCCAGAGGGGTCGGTGGGTTCTCAGTGGAGGTCTTTTCTCTCAGGTATTTTTTTTTTTTTTTTTGAGACGGAGTCTCGCTCTGTTGCCCAGGCTGGAGTGTAGTGGCCGGATCTCAGCTCACTGCAAGCTCCGCCTCCCGGGTTTACGTCATTCTCCTGCCTTAGCCTCCCGAGTAGCTGGGACTACAGGCGCCCGCCACCTCGCCCAGCTAGTTTTTTGTATTTTTTAGTAGAGACGGGGTTTCACCGTGTTAGCCAGGATGGTCTCGATCTCCTGACCTCGTGATCCGCCCGTCTCGGCCTCCCAAAGTGCTGGGATTACAGGCTTGAGCCACCACGCCCGGCCGGCTTTCAGTTTTTAAAGAGCCAGGGAAAAACCTCATCCTTCACCCTGCAAACTCTTACCAGAGGGTCCTTTGCCCTCGGGTAGATGTCCGCAGAGAGTGTCTGCCTAGGGCTGTCTGCGTGCCCAGCTGCTGGGGAGACCAGACCTGCTTACCATGTTTTCTCTCATGAACCAGACTAAGTAGTACAATGGAGGCGGGGACATCCATTCTGGAGTGGTTCCTGCGTCTCATGGGTCAGGGACAGAGAAGAGCCGACTGGGGCCGCATCCCTGAACTGAACCTCCTGTCTCACCTCCTTCTTGTCCACACGCAGGGGACACCTTCTCTGGACAGTTTGTTCTGGGAGAGCCTCAAGGATACGGCGTCATGGAGTACAAAGCCGGCGGATGTTATGAAGGGGAGGTCTCCCATGGCATGCGGGAAGGTCTGGCGTCCACGGGAGCCGGGCGCTGTGAGGGGCGGGTGCTTTCAGGGCACGGGATCCTACGTCCACTTGGATTCAGGAACCTCTGATGGGGCCTATCTGACTTCAGAGGGTGGGAAAGAAGGTAGGGGGCCCATGCTATCTTCTCCCCACCCCCAGACCGTGTCCTATGCCCTGCATACACCAGTATGCCCACCAGGTCCTGTGGCACTTCGTGCATCTCTGTTATCCGCTACTGCGGAATAGACGCCCATGGCTTCGGGGTTAAAATGGCCACTGCTTTATTAACTGCTCCTGATCCTGGAGTCAGTAGGTTGGCGTGGGCCCTGCAGGGAGGGGCTTCTAGTCTGGTCTCATGGGGTTACTAAATGGCTATAGTCACAGCAACTCCGCCAGGCCTGAGGGTCCCTGAGATCCTCATAGGCCTGGGAAGCCCAGCTCCTTACCCAGGAGTCTTGGGCAGCTTGGCCACTTCCTCCACATTCTGTTGGCCCAAGCAAGTCAGGAGGCCAGACTCAAGCTAGGAGGGGGCTGTGCCCTGTCCCTCTACCCAGCCAAGCCAGGCAGAGCACGGTCCACGGTCCCACAGCCAAAAGGCCACCTGCACCCGAGACAGGAGTCAAGCACATGATACTCTCCACCACAGATGGAGCTTCTTTTTCCAGTGTTTTTCTTATGTTAAGAATCTGAGGCCAGGCATAGTGGCTCATGCTTGTAATCCCAGCACTTTGGGAGGCTGAGGCAGTCGGATCACCTGAGGTCAGGAGTTTGAGACCAGCCTGGGCAAAATGGTGAAACTCTATCTCTACTAAAAATACAAAAATGGCTGGGCATGGTGGCACACGCCTGTAATCCCAGCTACTCAGGAGGCTGAGGCAGGAGAATCACTTGAACCTGGGAGGCAGAGGTTACAGTGAGCTGAGATCATGCCACTGCACTCCAGCCTGGCGACAGAGCGGGACTCCGTCTCAAAAACAAAGCAACAACAACAACAACAAAAAAGAATCAGAAATACTCTCAAATTTCTGAGTTGTCCAAAATTTGAAAATGCCACAGTTTACTGAACTCCCATCCTCTTGAGTTTCTCCTTGTTCAGGTGAAGCCCTGCCTCCCTCACTGTGAACTTGAAGTTTCTTATAAAAACAAACAACAGGCCCAAACCGCACCCGTCCTCACCCCAGCAGGACACAGAGCCTGTGCAGCCTCCAATGGCAGTCTGCAGGGTCCCTCAGCAGCACCTTTGAGAGCTGGACCCCAGGGCCATTTTTGCTGCCCTGTCGGCTGACCGACCTGTCCCAAAGCACATCTGCCCTTCCCATTCAGAGCCTCTCCGAGCTGTGCCAAGGCCCTGTGTAGCCAGGCCTGCAGGGTTTGTCATGCTCCTGGGGGGCCCTGAGCCCCATGCCTCCTAGACTTACCACTTTCCTCTACCTGCCCTCTGAGGAGCAGGGGTCAGATCCTTTCTCAGATGCAGGAGGAGGCACAAAGCCAAGTCTGTCTCTTGGTCCCTTCTCCAGGACACGGGTTTCTGGTGGACCGGGACGGACAAGTGTACCAGGGCTCCTTCCATGACAACAAGAGGCACGGCCCTGGGCAGATGCTCTTTAAGTGAGTATGAGTCTTGCAGGTGCTGCCCGGCGTATGACAGACACACAGGACAGGTGTGAGGCCATGTGGCCTGGGGGTGTAGACAAGACTGCCGTAGGACACCCCGGGCCTGTTCCGGCCCCTGCTGTCCACCTGCCACCGCTCCAGTGCCAAGTTGTTGGACCACATTCTGTGGTTTCGGTGTTGTTCTGTAATTTTCCCCTTATTGATTGAAATTGACCGATGGTGTGTTTAGTAGATAAAACATCACCCCTCCCATTAAAATACCTCCTGAGAAGGTCAGGCTGGCAGCAAGATGGCACCACAGGAGCTTCTCCAGGTCTAAATGAGGCTGGGGGTGCCCTCTGGCCAGCAGAGCCTCCCGCCTCCCAGGTGCTAGGCGTCTTCAGCCCGTGTGGAAATTCCCACGGCGGAGTCTCAGCGTCACTGGCTGTGGAGACTGCAGCCCCCTCCTGTTGCCTCTCCGTGTCATTTCCCATTTTGAGTGGCGGAGGCTAAGCGTGTCCCGAGCAGGCCTGCCATCTAGGGTGGGGGTGGGCGGACGTGTCCCCGCCGCCTGTCGTCGGCCCCCAGCCGGCCCTGGCGAGGCAGGAGCTCTCGGGGCCATCTGCTCGGGCCTATTTTTGCCTCCGTCCCGCGGTGCCTGCGGAGCCCGGTGGGAGGAGCCGGGCTGAGTCACTGCCACCACCTGGCTCCCCCTGCTGAGAGTGGACTCTGTGCGTGTGTCCCCCAGGAACGGTGACAAGTACGATGGCGACTGGGTCCGGGACCAGCGTCAGGGACACGGGGTGCTGCGCTGCGCCGATGGCTCCACCTACGAGGTACCCAGGGGTGCAGAGCACCTGCTGCCCAGAGGGTGCGGGCCTCGCGGGGGTGGGGCGCGTGGGGTGTGTGGGGAGCCTCACCCTGGCAGCTTCTCCAAGTTCCAGGCCCTGCAATTCCCTTATCCCGCGTGGGAAGATAAGTTTCCCTCTCCCCTCACAGTTCCCTGTCGGGAAAAGAGAAAAACAAACAGGAGCGTATTCATATGTGTGCCTTGTATGTACTCGGGAGGTACGTGGAGAGGCGGGGAAGCTCACAGGCGGCCCTCGCCTTTGACTTAAATCCCATCTTCAGCCAAACCAAAGGAAGAAGGGTGTTGGGGGCCAGTCATGGGATAAGGCTTGTGGTGCAGCTAAGGCAGGGCCTTCTCCACCTACAGGAGCCTTTGCGCCTTGGTGATCTGGGGCCTTTCTCTTCCTGGTACGGAGAGGACAGACCCTTACCAGTGGAGTTTCCTTTACGGATGCAAATTTTTCTTACAAAAGGGAAACTTGTACTCTGTTTTCAGAGCTTCTCCTGTGTCTGCAGTTTCTCAAAATAATCAGCTCAAAATAGTGCTGATGCCAAAGAGGCAGATTTTGAGGTGGTACATTCTGGTCTGTGACAGGCCCTACAAGGCAGGGACCAGGATTGTTCTTGGGGGCATGGGGCAGCGGCCCCATGAGTACAGAGAGCAAATTTCAGGATGTTTGGAGGAGAGGACGCCAGACTTGTTGACAGGCTGGATGTGTGGGCAAAGGCAAGAGAAGAGTCAAGGTTGGCACCTGAGCTTTCGGTCTGAGCGTTGAATGGACAGTGGGGCCTGGTTCAGGACGCAGTCAGGAGGTAGAAGCAACACCCATCACTCCAGTGGGGAAAATGTACTGAAAGAGTCACTAACAAGGACGAGGCAGCTAGCTACCAAAAAGGGCAAGAGAAGGAATACCAGCATCGCAATGTCAGGTGGGGTCCCGGAGACAGAGCCTCTGCAGTGGAGTCTAAGAGTGGCGTGGTTGTTGCTTGGGCTGGGCTGCAGGCCTGAGCCCCTGGCTGGTGGGAAGGGGAGGCCGCTGGTCCACAGCCTGGGGGAGCTTCACAGTTAACCAAGCCATCCCCCATGCTGGCCGTGAGACACCAGCCCAATCGAGGGCCTCAGGAGCCCAGGTGCTGCTGTGTGAGGCTGTCACAGCCATGAGGATGACCATGACTGCAAGGGCTGTGAGGGGTCCCCTGAGCGTCCAGCAGCACTAACAGGAAGAAACCACACGTGCGGGTCTCTCAATGCAGCACAAGTCACAGCCAATCAGGACTGCCACGGCCGTGGAGAGGAGTCCCTCGTTCCCTAGAGCCTTGGGGCTGCTTTGATGAGAAACGCAACATTTAATTGTGTGGGTCGCAGAATTACAATGTCAGTTGAATTCCCTTCCTTACCAAGATTCTCGTGTGAAAGTTGGAGCAGTGGTTGGAGTGAATAGTCCCTCAAACTGGGAGGAAGCCAGCACCCTCCTGAGACTCAGACCTCAACAGAGAGGGTGTGGCTGCCAGCCCAGGTGGTAGAGAGCTTTTCTAGGGTGCCAGGGGCCAGAGCTGCTTCTCAGGAAACTCCCACTGAGGTGCAGGAGACGCTTGCCAGAGACCAGACACTGTGGGGTTTTCCACAGGCCACTGGCCCCGGCCATAGGAGTTAAAGTGGAAACACAGCTTCCCGTAGTCCCGCCTTGTTCTCTGTTGACAAAACCTGGCATTGCACTTGCTGGCAAAGGAGAAACATTGACAGGGTCCACTTCCCGTCAGGGACAAGTGGGCAAGGAAGGGGGATGCTGGGAACTGAGAGGTGGTGGGTTGGCAATTGGCATGGGGCCACATGGTGATGAAGGAGATGGGGTGGGGATGGGAGCCTCATCCTGGCTGGCACAGCTGTCCGCTCCGCAGCAAGGCCTCAGAGGTGGTCAGATGTGGGGCCCCTGGAAGGGTGGTCAGGTGGGAGGTGCAGCGTGGCTCCCCTCCAAATGCATGTCCACCCTCCCTGCTCTTGAAACAGAGCATCCTGCTTGGGTAAAAGTGCCATCCATGCCCACTCCAGGGACTGCCAGCCCTGCTCAGGGCAGTTGGCCGTTGGCAGTGTCCTTGCTGGACCCTGGGAGTCCATGTCAGCCTCGTTGCTGCCCCTGCTGGCCTGGGCTGGTGCTGCGGGTTCTCACCTGAGCCATATGCAGGAGATACGGCACCCAAGCCACGGCTCTGCCTCTTCTCCCCCGGGATGTGTGTCCATCCTGCAGGACCAGACTTCACTGCGTGCTGGGGCAGCCATCACTCCCTTGTCTTCGCTCTCCAGAACGGCTGTGAGAGAGTGCGGCCAAAGGAGTCCCTGGGCAGAATTCTCTTCTCCTCACCCGCTTCCACCCCAGCACACCCGGGCCCCCAGCCCACTGCCACCATGACGATTCCCTCGCCTTGCAGGGTTGGGGCAAAGCTGGGGCCGGCGCTGGTACACAGCTCTGGAGCTTGGGCTCGGGTGTGTGGTTTCACTTCCTGGATGCGAGGCGCTGCTGTCAGCCTTTTGGTGCGTTGGCTCGTGGTCCCCACCAGTCCGTGCAGGGTGCAGGTGAGGAAGCTGAGGTGCAAGGACAGCAGGCTCCCTTACCAGGCAGTGGCAGTGCGGCCCTGGGGACCCCCGGCCACTCACCCAACCCTCACGTTCCCCGAGATTCAGGAGGACCTGCTCAGGGCCTGTCTCATGGCCCAGGGACACAGGTGCTGCCTGCTGCCAGACAGCGCTGTCCACTCCGGCCTGGGCTGGGCAAGAAGCAGCTCCTGTTCTTCCAGAGGACCATGGACAGCTTCGTCCTCCCCACCCCCACTCCCAGCACAGCCCTGTCCCCAGAGGCTCTTCTGTCCCACAGGTCCCCTGGCTGCCACGCAGGTGCCAACTCGGGTCCACGCTGCTTGCTGGTCACCAGCACCCTGGGCCGAAAGAGAGGACCAGGCGAGGGACGGTGCCCTCCCTCCTGGGCTGATGGCAGCAGGGTGCTCAGCGCATCCACCAGGGGGCGGCCCAGCCCTGTCCCGGCACCGCACTGGCCTCCCCGGGAGCTCCGAGCTTATTCCCAGGCCATAGTTTGGACAGGCGAGCGTGGCCTGGGATGGCCACTGGGCCCAGGGGCTGGCTGGGTACTCCTGAGAGCCAGGCCCCCGAGCCGCCTCCCGGCCTTTCTGCTTGGGATGGTTTTTCCCCTTGGCACTAAAGCCTTGAATTCTGCGGACAGTTTTGCAGAGGATTTCTATGAGAGTCTTGGTGTAAAACCCTTAAAGTGACCTACATTCCCGGGGGCTATAATATGACCTCCCCACTCCCTCTGCCATCCAGGCCCAGAGGACTGGGACACCTGGGCAGGCCCTGGGACTGCCTGCCGACCAAGGCCCACACACCCTCACCAGGCAGGCCTGTGGCCTGAGCCCCGTGGGGACACTGCTGTGTGCTGGTGCTCGCTGCCCTGTGGGGTCCCCTGGGCATTGTCCCCGGTGGCAGCAGTCCCCTGGCCTTGTCCACACCACTGACACCTGCAGGCACACACGGACCGTGGCCAGTGAGCTGCCCGCTCCTCCAGCGCCTTCTCTGGGCATTGCTCCTGCCCAGACCGACGTAGACGCTACAAACAGAGAAGGGCGCCAGAGGCCAAGAGGACAGGCTGGGCCCCCATGCCCTCAGGTCAGGACTGGGCTGGGGCCGCCTCCCACACAGCACAGCCATGGCTGCCAGATTGCACTTCAGAGGCAGGAGGTCTTCACATGGCTGTGTGTGCAAGAAAACATTGCCAGGTCTGTCCCTTGGACTCTGGTTAATGAGGAGAAGCAAGGCGCTCTCGGCTCAGCTGCTCAGTTCTCTGTGTCTCAGTGCTGGACCCTCTGGTCACAGTGCCTCTCCTCCACCTTTATCCTGGAGAGTAAATGGCGTCCACCCGGAGAGGCAGCAGCTGCCAGAGATGGGAGTCACTCCGCATATCCTGAGGGCTGTCCAGAGGGAGGGGACAGCTGTTCCTTGTGGTGTCATTAGTCAAATATTTAGCCTGCTTTAAAAAACGTTTTGTTGGCTAGGCATGGTGGCTCACACCTGTACTTTCAGCACTTTGGGAGGCCAAGGTGGGAGGATTGCTTGAGCCCAGGAGTTCAAGACCAGCCTGGGCAACACAGGGAGACCCTGTCTCTACAAAAGAAGTTTTTAAAAATACGAAATTAGACTGGGCGCGATGGCACACACCTGTGGCCCCAGCTACTCAGGAGGCTGAGGCGGGAGGATGGCTTGAACCTGGGAGGCAGAGGTTGTAGTGAGCTGAGATCATGCCCACTGCACTCAAGCCTGGGCAACAGAGCAAGACCCTGTCTCAAAAAAATAAAAAACCAAAACACCAACCATTCTGTCATGGTAAAATCCATATAGTATAAAACGTAGCATCTTAACTACTTTTTGTTCTGTGGAGGCGAGGTCTCACTGTGTCACCCAGGCTCATCTCCAACTCCTGGGCTCTAACACTTCTGCCTTGGCCCCCAGAGAGCTGGGATTTCAGGCATGAGCCACTGCACTGGGCCATAGCCGTTTTTAAGCATGCAGTGGAGTGGCAGGAGGCACGTGTACATTTTGTGCAGCCACAACCACATCCACCTCCAGAACTTTGTCACCTTCCCACCTGAACCTCTGTCCCCTTCCAACACGAACTCCCCACGCTCCCGCCCCTGGCGGCCACCGTTCCACTGTGTCTGTAGACCCTGCTGGTCTCGGGCCTCCTGTGAGTGGTGTCCTTTCATGCCAGGCTTGTTTCACCCAGCGCGGTGTCCTCAGATGCCTCCATGCTGGAGCCTGTGCCAGCCCCTCCTTCCTTCCTAAGGCTGAGGCGGGCTCCCCCGATGTGGACAGACATGCTTCTCTGCCCCTCTGTGGGTGGACTCTAGGGAGGCTTCCCCTCCTGGGTCCTGTGGGTGATGCTGCTGTGAATACGGCTGCACAGAGAACTCTTCGAGGCCCTGTGGGCCGCAGCCCCAGAAGTGAGACTGCTGCATCGGATGGTGATTCTGTTTTTAATTTTTGAGGAACCGCCATGCTGTTCTCCACAGCGGCCTCACCCTTTTACCTTCCCGCCCACGGTGCACACAGTTCTAGTTCCTCCGCAGCCTCACCAACACTGGTTATTTTCTGTTGTTTTTGTAAAAGGTTACCCTAATGAGTATCGGCCCTCTTAACAATGACCACAATTGAGACGCAAGCCCACCCACTGTCAGCTGTGGCCAGCACTGCGCACCCGGTCTTCCCCTCTTTGACGCTTCTTGGTGACTGTGTTCTCCCCCAGTCCTGGCCACCAGCCACCCCCATCCGGGAGCACCTGCCCCTCACCATGTTGGTGCTGCAAGGCTTTGTGGAGTGCCTTTGTGCACAGGAGTTTGGGCCCTTTCGTTTCTTCCCTGGGAGCTTAAGCCATCAATCGAGGCCACGAGGCAGACGCCAGGCCCTTCTTGGACACTGAGTTGCCTCTGAGAACTGCCCTGCCCCTCCAGCCACACCCCAACCAGCGCCGGCTGTTTGTTTTAGAGATCATTTTATGTTCTGAAAAGACAAGAAAGTGGTGAGTCCTTCTCTCTCTCCTGGCCTTCGCCTCTGCCCACGTCAGAGCATGCCCTTGGCACCTCCTACATCAGCTCTGATCCATCTATAGTAGGAGAAACTCCAGGAGACATCGGCTGCTACCCAGGGCACCGTGAGCTCGAGGTTGGCGAAGCCCTCCAGGAGACCTGTTCCCCTCTCAATGGCAGGTATGTCTCCTGCAAACCGTGTCTCCTGCCTTGCAGCCAGTATTCCTTAATGCAGAGCTCTATGAAGAACCTTTTTAAAAAAATGCATTCTAGAAAAAATACATTCCTGAAAATACACGTGTTACAGCTTCTTCTGACGGAAAATAAGAACAGCGGATCCCAAAGCAGAGGAGGCTCCTCTTCCACAGGGACAGGAGCCACGCAGCTCAGGCCGGGCCCAAGCCACAGAGGTCCTGGGCCGCGAGCACCCCCACCAGCCTGCGACGCCTCGGCCATCTCCATCCCCTGCACTCCTGGTTTACGGCTTACTGCCTCAACCTCCCAGGACCCGAGGGCTTGGGCAGGCCCCACACATCCTCCGAACACCCTCGGTGGGAGCTGGACCAGAACTCGGAGCAGACAGATTGGAGGCCACACGTGTGTGTGCACATCAGAGGGTCTCCTACCCATGTTGGCAGCAGCGTGGGCCGCCAGGCGTCCCTGGCTGCGTCGGCTGCGCCATGAGTGTTGGCTGTCTCACACGCCGGCTTTCCCAGAGTCGCCGCTGGGTGCCGAGCACCTGCTCACTGCACGGAGCAGGTGGCTCCTTCTGGGCAGCTTTGCCCGCCGCAGTCCCCCAGCCTCCTCTCCTTAGCTGGGCATGTGTGGGAATGCCCACCCGGGTCCTCCACAGGGCCTGCAGCCTCCACATTCGGGCCTACTGCCCTCAGACCCAGGGGTCATAGTCCAGGAAGCCTGGGCCAGTGGGGGTATCCTGACGTGCATGTAACACTGAGAACCATGTAAATAATTTGGGGCGTTTGAGCACGCATGGCCTTTGGGGAGTCTGGCCGGCTTGCCTCAGGTGGACCCCCCACCACCCTGGGGCAGAGGAGGGGGCTGGCTATCAGGACACCAGGGTTACACTAGGGCAGAGCCCATGTCCCCTCTGGAACTCCTCATAGTTCATACCTTAAAGCCCAGGCACTTGCGATGGGACCAGCGAGGTCAAATGCAGGACCCCTGGTCCTCACTGTTACCAGGAAGTGACACAGATGACCAGTCCTCAGAAACCGGAGCTAGCCCCACCCATCCCACCAAGGCACAGCAGCCCCTGGGCAGTCGCAGGGCCCAGGCAGGAGGGTCCGGCAGGCTCCTCACTCATAACATGGCCTGAGGGGGCTGGGCAGCTGGTCCTGGGAGCCCCCACCTGGTGCACCAGGCCGTGAACCTCAGCAAAGGCCCCGCCTGCTTCATACCCAAGATTTGGCAATTGTTGGGGGTTACTTTCTCCAGACCACAACACCCTGAAGGCCGACACTGGGGAAGGCTGGAGCCCCCGCTCTTCACCCCCACCTCCTGGGGCTGTCGAACCCCAAGGAGCACCAGACCCAGGATCCCCCAGGAGGGCCGGAGGCAGGAAGTGCCTCGTGGTGCCAGGGGAGGGTGGACGCCTGACTATGGCCTGAAAACAGAGGGAGTTGCTTCCAATAAAGCACGGAAAGAAAACAGCATGAATGGACCAGAAGTGCTTCCCAGAGTGAGAAAGGAGAGCGCTCACAATCTCTTCCACCCCAGGCTGCTTGGAGTAGGCCAGTGCTAAATCAGTGCCCGCACCAGCCAAGCCGTCGGAGCTCATCGACTGTCAAGGAAGGTGTGAGCCTTTGGCCACGTGGTGCTGGGAGCTGGGGAGAGCTGAGCACTGCCCGGGGCCTCCTGAGTGCTCTGCCACCTGGCAGAGCAGGGCAGGGAAAGGAGGGCCCCTGACAGAAAACACCCTTATGGTCCTGGGGTCACCTTTGTGACCGAGGGGGAACGTATGTGTGTCACCATCATCCTGCACGACCGCTTCCTGACTTTGGAACCACTGTTTGCCTCTTTATTTTGGGTGTGGACCTGGACCCCAAGAAGCCCTTCCCCAAAGGTCATGTGACCATCACCACCTTCCTGTGTCCTACACCATACACCTGTGCTCACCTGGGTGCCAGGCAGTGGCCCGGCAGGGAGGAGGAGGGAGAGCAGGCGGCGGCGTGCCCATTCCTCTGTCCCGGCCTCTCTGTGACTGAGGCCCTGCACATAGCTCTCCACACTGGGCATTGCCCTGGGCTGTGCCTGGGTGCTCCCTGAGGCCCAGGCGGGAGGCGGCTGCTCCAGAACTTTCTTTTTTTTTTTTTTTTTTTTTGAGACAGAGTCTTGCTCTGTCGCCCAGGCTGGGGTGCAGTGGCCGGATCTCAGCTCACTGCAAGCTCCGCCTTCCGGGTTTAGACCATTCTCCTGCCTCAGCCTCCCGAGTAGCTGGGACTACAGGCGCCCGCCACCTCGCCCGGCTAGTTTTTTGTATTTTTTAGTAGAGACGGGGTTTCACCGTGTTAGCCAGGATGGTCTCGATCTCCTGACCTCGTGATCCGCCCGTCTCGGCCTCCCAAAGTGCTGGGATTACAGGCTTGAGCCACCGCGCCCGGCCTGCTCCAGAACTTTCAATGCCCCAGTCTGTGAGGTCAGCAAGGGGATCAGGAGCCTCCCCTGCACCCTATTTAATAAGCACCTGCTCATTCCTGCTTGGGGTGCATGCAACAGAAACCGAATTGTCAAAGGTGAGATTGATAACATGAATTAGACAAGACCATGCTATTGAATCCGTTGCATTGATCACTCAGATGTGCTTGGACTGATCAAGTGCTGCATGAAAGCTTGCCCGGCTCAGCCCTCCCACCCGGACACCAGCGGTGGGCACCGAGGATGCTGAGCCCGGACCTGATTGCTGAGCACCCAGGGAGGGGGATGCCAGGCAGGCTCGTGCCACATATGTGAGCTGCAGCCCCAGACCAGCCATGGCTGAAGTCACTCACCCCAAAGGTGGGCTCTGCACCTCTGCGTTTCTCATGACCTGAGTGTGTCTGGCTTCCCCTGCCCAGCCGTGGCCTCACTGGGTACTCACCCTGGACACTATATGGCAGCTGGTGCTGGCCCTGCCCCACAGCTCCACCTTCCTCCTCCTGAAAGCCCAGGGCACCTTCCAGAGGCCAAGCAGGTGGAACGGGGCAGAGACCAGACATCACTATTCTCATTACTGACGGTGACAGGGGCCCGGGACGCCCTGAAGAGCCCTCAGCTGTGCGCTGACCTTGCGCCTCTCCCCATCCAGCGTGAATGAGATGAGAGAGAGAGGACAATGGTCCCAGGAAGGGACCCTCAAGAAATGCCAATCAAATGCAGTGGACTCTCGCCCAGTTTGGTGGGAACGCCTGAAGTCACAGGACAGAGAGCTGAGGGGGCAAGGCTGAGGGGAGCTGCTGTGTGCGTGCCAGGGCGCCCACGGCCTCCGACAGGCCTTGGCCTCCAGGCACGCCGTGCAGCAGCAGTCAGGACAGCCCATGGACTCTGCGCCAGTGCTTGGTATCTGAACCCCAGAAGCGCTCTCACCTGACCCCACATGCGATCAGCTCTGGGACTCCCATCCACTGTAGCTGCCAGTGTGGGTGGTGCTTGCCCAGGGCCCAGGTGGCACAGTGAACCGGACTCTGATCTTCAGGGCAACTGTCTGGCCAATAGGGTGATGTCAGTGGTGCGCTCAGCTTGGAACATTGCAGGAATGCAGCTGGGTGGGTGCTGGCTGGGATCTTGGGGTCTGGGTGCTAGAAGGACAAGAGCCCCAGGAGCAAGGGCCCTGTCCAGACAGCAGCCGGGCCTCTGCCCACCTGGCACCCCCAGCTGGCTGCCAAGCCTCTCCTGAAGCTGAGAGCTGCCTTTTTGCTGCCTCTGGGCACCCACGTGGGCTGCCAGTTGTCTCGGATCGGATAGAAGCTCCCTGCCTGGAGGCGTGAGCCGTGCTCCTGGCCCGCCGCTGAGTGGCCCCCGCCCTGCCCTGCCCCCAGCTGATGGCCTGGACCCGGAGGCTTCTCTTCAGCCACTCTGCAGATGCGATCCACACCACTCCCCGCCCCCCGCCAGCCCCTCATGCACGTGGCTCTCCCTGGCCTTTGGGGCAATCCAGTGGCCTTCAGGGCTGTCTGCAGAGGCCTTGTCTCCCTGCGGCCGGAGAGAACTCCGGCACCATCCACTTCCCCCTGATCTGCTGCACTCCTCAGCCCTGGCCCTCGGCCCTCCTTGTCTCTTCCCACGCATCCCAGGGCCCAGGATCCGTGGAGAGGCCCTGGGAAGGCACACACTGCGCCCTGCAGACCTGCCGCGGCTGCCTCGGGGTTCCCCTGGGAAAGGCACCCAGGGAGGGCCAGGCAGGGAAGCAGGAGCCCGCTTGGCTCCTGCCGAAGAGTGAACAGAAGCAAAACGTGCCTTTGGTTAATTTTTCTTCTAATAGAAGTAATTGAGAGTCAAATGAAATACCGTTGACATTTTCCGTGAAAATAATCACCCTGCTATTTCACATGATTTTCCCTGGCTTTGTCGTACGACTTGGAAACCAGGCTTGTTATGAAGGAGGCAGAGTTGGGGTGTGCAGCGAACAGGCGTTTCTCCCAAGCGCACGGGCACGTTTTTTCAAACTGTGTTTTTTAATTGGCCTCTTCATGTACAAATGAGCAGTGTAACGGACAAGCAGGGCACCTTAATCCCAGCGCCACAGTCGGCCAGTTTGCAGGTTCAGGCCTCCTTTATGATACATGCCACAAACGCAGAGTCTTTGTATTAAAAGGATTTTTGTGCTGAAATGTGCCCGTTCGAGGTTTTGTTTGCATTTTATATACTGTGCCATTGTTCCCATACCTCCTGGCATCGTTAAAATTCAAAGGGGAGTATATTTTGCAAAGCAAATTGGATCGCATTCTAATGAAATATAGTTTCTCACCACCAAGGGACAGGCTGCAAGGACCCTCGAGACGATGTGGTTTTCTAGCAGCCTGTGGTCCTCGGGCCCCGCTGTAGCCCCAGGGAGCTGCAGTGCCGTGCGGGGACCCACACAAGACCCTTGGGAGCCACCAGCCTGAGCCTCACCCTTCTGTCTGCAGGGACAGTGGCACAGCGACGTCTTCAGTGGACTGGGCAGCATGGCCCACTGCTCAGGGGTCACCTATTATGGGTTGTGGATCAACGGCCACCCAGCAGGTAGGTGTCCCTGCCTTCCCGTGGGCACTGTGAGGTCCACTGTGGGGTGTGTCCCTGGCCCCTGGGCAGTCACATGGGAGATACTGACACAGAGCACACTGGGGGGGAGTGGGGCGCAGTGGAATCTAAAATCCCATCCCTTTTTAGGAAAAACATGTTTGATGTCAAAAGTGCTCCTGCTGCAAGTGGGGCCTCCCAGATTTGGGGCCTGAGTGTTTGGGGGTGACCTGGTCACAGCTGCACTGTCCCTCAAGTGGCTTCTGTCCAATTTCCCTGAGCCCTCTGCACTGTGATGTGACCACAGGGTGGCCTCGGGCTCACAGAAGGACCAGCCAGTTGGGCCTCCTCTGGGGGTGCCTCCCTGAGCCACCTTCCCTCTCACCATGGTGTTCCTGGTGGCCTCTGGGTGGCCTCTCGATAGATTCCAGGATGAGGGTGCCACCCCAGGGGTCAGTCTGGCCAGGGACATGACACTCATCCAAACCTTGGGGCCAAGTTGGTGACAGGTGCAGGTGCCGCTAGCACCGACTCGGGCTCTGCACTGGGGATGCCTGCAAGGTCTCAGCCCAGGCAGCCCCCCACATGCCTTCTCAGCCTGGAGGACCTTGGAGGACAAGACCTGTTAGCTGGGAGAGGTCACAGGGTTACAGGTAACAGTAACTGCTGCCCTCAGCCCAGACCTGCTGGCCCTGGGCTCCTCATGGAGGCTGAGGTCTTGGGGAAGGCAGAAGTGGCCAGGTGCCCGGGGAGCACTGAGAGGCAGGTCCCAGCACCCGCACACACACAGTGCACCCTGCAGGGGATCCTGGAGCAGAGGCCGAGCCTGGGTCCCGGCCCAGATGCTTCTGCCTCAGGTGGAGTCTCCCTGAGGGGCCCCTGGATCCTCAGCAGAGCCCTCCAGGAGCGTCTTGGTGACCTCACCTCAAGGGAAATAATCCAGATCCCAGCCCCTCCTCCCAAAAGTCTCTTGGTCCTTGTTGAAATTCCTAAGTGGGAAAAACGGGGCAAGAGGTGCAGGACGTAGCCTGGGTTCACCCTGAGGAGGGTCTCCCTCCAAGCCAAGGTGGGCTCTGGCTTTACCCCCAGAACACAGCAAGAGCTCCCACGGGGGCCAGAGCTTCAGGCCCTTCCCCAGCCCCACCGTTGCCATGAAGTCCAGGGCACCCGCCACCCTGTGTACCAGGCGTCACCTGTGCTGCTTTTCAAGGCAGCCTCAGATTCCAGGCGTTCTCCCAGCATCTGCTTTTAAAGCCCCTCCATTGTGCTTTGCTGGAGGCCGGTCCACAGTGGAGAGTCAGGGATGGCTGGAGGCCGGTCCATAGTGGAGAGTCAGGGATTGCTGGAGGCCGGTCCATAGCGGAGAGTCAGGGATTGCTGGAGGCCAGTCCGTAGCGGAGAGTCAGGGATTGCTGGAGGCCGGTCCGTAGCGGAGAGTCAGGGATTGCTGGAGGCCGGTCCGTAGTGGAGAGTCAGGGATTGCTGGAGGCCGGTCCGTAGCTGAGAGTCAGGGATTGCTGGAGGCCGGTCCGTAGTGGAGAGTCAGGGATTGCTGGAGGCCGGTCCATAGTGGAGAGTCAGGGATGGCGGGTGGGGGCGGGGGTGGTGGGCAGCAGGACACGGTGTGGCAACACTGCCCACAGCAATGCCCCACAGGCCCCGGTAGAGCAGGGGCGGCCCTGGCTGCCAGGAGGCACTGGCCAGCCAGTGGACCCACCCTTGCCGGGCCTCGCCCCAGCCCCGGGTCCAGCACCTCAGGGTGCTGACTCAGACGCAGGGAATGCAGGGCCTGAATCCCAACCAGCGGGAAGACATGCCGGAACATTCCATGGGCAGGAAAATCCTACAGCCCCACACCGCCCACTTGTGTCTCTTGCGTACTCCGTGGTCCCTGTGGTCCACTTGATTCGATTCCACAGTGCTCCGGGCCAGCAGAGCTGAGCCGCACGGTCTGAGTGCGGACGACTGCCCAGGTCGCTGCTCTGCAAGGTGGCTTGTGGGGGGTCGGCCCCAGCATGTGCTTGTGTTCCAGCTGCCACACCGAGCTCGGGTCGGTTCCCGGGGCGCCCACTGCTGACTCAGCCATGGGGTGGGTGGAGGGCCATGCCAGTCACCACTAAAGCCACACTCTGTCCTCTCCCAGAACAAGCCACAAGGATCGCGATCTTGGGTCCGGAGGTGATGGAAGTGGCCCAAGGGTCTCCCTTCTCAGTGAACGTTCAGCTGCTGCAGGACCACGGGGAAATTGCCAAGAGTAAGCATCTCCGGGGGGAGATGACCTAATGTTTCCGAAAGAGAAACAGGCAGCAGGTTCTTAAGCAGTGAAGATGCGGACAAGATGTTGCATGTGGCTCCTGAGGTACAGAGGTGACTTCGTGCCCAGAGCCTGGCAGAGAGGTTGCAGGCGTGCCAGCTCCCCTGCCAGTCAGGGCAGCCATGGGTGTGTGTGCAAGCATGCGTGCACATACTGTGTGATGTGCGTGCTCGTGTATGTGTGTGCACGTGTGTGTATGCCTTGCACAGGTGTGCACAGGTCTGACTGTGTATGTGTGTGGTGGGGCACGCATGCGTGCGTGTCAGTGTGTCCTTCCTTTTCAGGAGGAACAGTCTCCGTTCCGGTGATGGGCCACTTTCTGCTTCCCCACTCGTCTGCCGGTGGGCGTCGCAGTTGTTTGCACCTTGGGCTGTAGTGAATGGTGCCGCTGTGAACACTTGTATACAAGTTTCTGTGTGAATGTGTTTTCATTTCTCATGGGTATGTACCTACAGATGGAATTGCTGGATCATGTGATAGATTTATGTTTGAACTTTTTTTTCTTTTTTGAGACGGAGTTTCCCTCTTCTTGCCCAGGCTGGAGTGCAATGGTGCAATCTCGGCTCACCACAACCTCCGCCTCCTGCGTTCAAGCGATTCTCCTGCCTCTGCCTCCCGAGTAGCTGAGATTGCAGGCGCGTGCCACCACGCCCAGCTAATTTTGTATTTTGAGTAGAGATGGGGTTTCACCATGTTGGTCAGGCTGGTCTCGAACTCCCGACCTCAGGTGATCAGCCCGCCTCAACCTCCCAAACTGCTGGGATCACAGGCGTGAGCCACCGCACCTGGCCTGAACTTTTGAAGAAACTCCTAAACTGTTTTTCCAAAATGGCTGCAGCATTTTACAGTCCTGCCAGCAATGCATGAAGGTTCAGATTTCTCCGCATCTTCCCAGCACTTGGAATTGTGTCTTTGTGTAATAGCTGCCCTGTCGGTGTGAATTGGTAGCTCCTCATGATTTTGATTCGCATTTCCCTAACAACCGTTGATTATGAGTGGCTCTCGCTGTGCTTATTGGCTATTTGTTTATCTTCTTTGGAGAAATGTCTATTCAAATATTGTACCCATTTTTTTAAAATTGGACTGTCAGACAGTACAGTGGCTCACACCTAAAATCCCACCACTTTGGGAGGCTGAGGTGCAAGGATCACTAGAGCCCTGGAGATCTTTCTTTTTTTTTTTTTTTTTTTTTTTTTTTGAGACAGAGTCTCGCTCTGTCGCCCAGGCTGGAGTGCAGTGGCGCGATCTCGGCTCACTGCAAGCTCTGCCGGGTTCACGCCATTCTCCTGCTTCAGCCTCCCGAGTAGCTGGGACTACAGGTGCCCGCCACCACGCCCAGCTAATTTTTTGTATTTTTCATAGAGACAAGGTTTCACCATGTTAGCCAGGATGGTCTCTATCTCCTGACCTTGTGATCCGCCCACCTTGGCCTCCCAAAGTACTGGGATTACAGGCAAGAGCCAGTGCGCCTGGCCCCAAAATTATGTTTAATTAGCTGGTCATAGTAGTGTATGCCTGTGGTCCCAGCTACTTGGAAGGCCTAAATTGGGAGGGTCCCTTGAGCCCAGCAGGTTGAGGCTACAGTGAGCCCCATGACTGCACCACTACACTCCAGCCTGGGCGACGGAGGGAGACCCTGTCTCAGAAAAAAAAAGGGGAGAGAGAGAAAGAAGAAGAAGAAATTTTTGAAAAGTCGTCTTCTTATTTTTGAGCCGTGGAGTTCTTTCCCGAGTCTTCATACAAGCCCTTTATCAGACACATCTTTGCAAATGTTTTCTGTCCACTTAAGGCTTGTCTTTTCATTTGCTTAATGCTATCTTTGGAACAGCAAAAATCTTTAATTTTGGTGAAGTCCAATTTGTCCATTTTTTCTTTTATGGATCATAGTTGTGGTACCGTATTTAAGAATTCTTTGCCTAACCCAAGTTTCACAAAGATTGTCTCATATCCCTCTGGAAGTCTTACAGTTCTAGCTCTTACATTTAGGCCTGTGATCCAGTTTGAGTTATTTTTATGGAAAAGATAAAGTTCTAAATTCATCTTTTCTTCATGGGGATGTTCCGTCATCTCAGCACAATTTGTTGAAAACACTACGCTTTCGCCGTCGAGTTGCCTTGGCACCTTGGTTGAAAATCCGTCAGCTCTAAGAGTCAGGGTTTAGTTTATGCCTGGACTCCCAGTCTGCTCCACTGATCTGTCTATCCTGATTTATCCTCAGTCTATGCCAGAGCCACACTCTCTGGATTCTTGTCGCTTTTAGCACGTTTTCCAGTTGTAGAGTCCTCCAGTTTTGTTCTTTCTTTTCAAAATGATCTTGACTCTGCTGGGACGTTTACATTTCCGTATAAAATGTTAAGATCAGCTTGCCAACTTCTGCAACAACAACAAAAGAAGGCTGCTGGAATGTCGAGGGGGTGCGTTGAACCCCTCTGGAGGGAATGGCCAGATGAAATCTTACCAACACTGAGGCTCATGAACACGGAAGCAACTCTCCATGTAGTTAGAGTTCCTACTTTATCACCAGTGTCTTGTTACTTTCAGCACACATCTTGCACTTCTTTGTGAAATCTGTTAATATATAATAATATTTTATTTATTAGATATTGAATTATAAGTATTTTGTTAATTATTTCTAAACACTGATAAATTTATTGTATTCTTTTTATGCCGTCATGAGTAGAATTTTCTTTCTTTTTTTTTTTTTTTTTGAAACAGAGTCTCGCTCTGTCGCCCAGGCTGGAGTGCAGTGGTGTGATCTCAGCTCACTGCAAGCTCTGCCTCCTGGGTTCTCGCCATTCTCCTGCCTCAGACTCCCAAGTAGCTGGGACTACAGGTGCCTACCACCATGCCCAGCTAGTTTTTTGTATTTTTTAGTAGAGACGGGGTTTCACCGTGTTAGCCAGGATGGTTTCGATCTCCTGACCTCGTGATCTGCCCGTCTCGGCCTCCCAAAGTGCTGGGATTACAGGCTTGACCCACCGCACCTGGCCTAGTAGAATTTTCTTAACTTCATTTCAGAGGTTGCTAGACTACAATTGATTTTTACATATTGACCTCATTTCCTTTGACTTGCTTTACTCATTTATTAGTTGTACTAGTTTTATGGAGGATTCCTTAAGATTTTGTCTATATATGATCATATTGTCTATAAATAAATATAATTTTACTTCTTCCTTTTCAGTCTGAGCATGAAAACCTGTAAGGTTTTTACATTACCTCCAGCAATGAACGAGGGTTCCAATGGCTCCACACCCTCCTCAGTACTTGCTAATGTCTGTCTGCGTTTTTTTTGAGACTGAGTCTTGCTCTGTCAGTCCAGGCTACAGTGCAGTGGCGCGATCTTGGCTCACTGCAAGCTCCACCGCCTGGGTTCACACCATTCTTCTCCCTCAGCCTCCCCAGTAGCTGGGAAAACAGGCGCCCACCACCACACCCGGTTAATTTTTTTTTGTATTTTTTTTTAGTAGAGACGGGGTTTCACCGTGCTAGCCAGGATGGTCTCAACCTCCTGACCTCGTGATCCACCCGCCTCGGCCTTCCAAAGTGCTGGGATTACAGGGATGAGCCACCGCGCCTGGCATTTTTTTTTTTTTTTTTTTTTTTTGAGACTGGGTCTTGCTCTGTGGTCCAGGCTGGAGTGCAGTGGTGTGATCTTGGGTCACTGCAACCTCTGCCTCCCAGGCTCAGGCAATTCTCCTGCCTCAGCGTCCCGAGTAGTTGGGACTACAGGCACTGGCCACCACGCCTGGCTAATTTTTGTATTTTTAGTAGAGACGGGCTTTCACCATGTTGGCCAGGATGGTCTCCATCTTCTGACCTCATGATCCGCCCGCCTCAGCCTCCCAAAGTGCAGGGATTACAAGCGTGAGCCACCGCGCCGGCCTGTCTGTCTTTTGGATATGGCCATCTCTGTGGGTGTGAAGTGGTGCCGCCCTGTGGTTTTGATTTACATTTCCCTAAAGGCTAATGATGTTGAGCATCTTTGTGTGTGCTGTGGGCCATTTATAGATGTTAGCTGGAGACATGGAGATAGGAGGCGGAACTTGACTCCAGAAGTGGGGCTCAGACACAGGACCAAATTGAGGACTAGATAAAACAGGGCCAGGGCAGAAGCAGCCTTCCGTAAGACACGCTCACCGACACATCATGCCCGTTTACCATCACCATGGCAACACCTGGGCGTTCCCGCCCCTTGCCATGGCAATGACCTGATGACCCACAAGGTACTGCCGCTTCCCTAGAAGTCTCCACATAAACCGCCGCTTAATCTGCGTGCAGTTAAAAGTGGGTATAAATATGACTGCAGCACTGCCCTGAGCTGCTGCTTTCTGCCTGTGGGGCAGCCCAGCTCTGCAGGAGCTGTGGCCCTGTCACTTCCATACCTCCCGCTCACCCTTGAATCCTTCCCTGGCCAAAGCCAGGAACCCTCACAGGCTAAGCCCTACTGTGGGGCTCACCTGCCCTGCATCAAAATGTCTTGAGAGTTCTTCTAGATACAAGTCTCTTATCAGATATCTACTTTGCAAATACATTTTTCCATTTCGTGGGCAGTCTGGCAGTTTCTTGATGGCATCCTTTGAAACACGAAAGTTTCAAGTTTTGATGAAGCCCAATTTCTCTATTTTTATTTTTGTTGCTTTTGATGTCATATCTAAGAAGACTTTGCTTAGTCTGGAGTCATGGAGATTTACTCCTATGTTTTCTTTTAAGAATTTTAGGCCGGGCACGGTGGCTCAAGCCTGTAATCCCAGCACTTTAGGAGGCTGAGATGGGCAGATCACGAGATCAGGAGATCGAGACCATCCTGGCTAACCCAGTGAAACCCCATCTCTACTAAAAAATTACAAAAAACTAGCCGGGCGAGGTGGCGGGCACCTGTAGTCCCAGCTACTGGGGAGGCTGAGGCGGGAGAATGGCGTAAACCCAGGAGGCGGAGCTTGCAGTGAGCTGAGATCTGGCCACTGCACTCCAGCCTGGGCGACAGAGCGAGACTCCGTCTCAAAAAAAAAAAAAAAAAAAAAAAAGAATTTTGTATCTTTAGGCCAGGCTCACACCTGTAATCCCAACACTTTGGGAGGCCAAGACAGGTGGATCACCAACATGGCAAAACCCGTCACTACTAAAAATACAAAAACTAGCTGAGCCTGGTGGTAGGTTCCTATAGTTCCAGCTACTTGAGAGGCTGAGGCGGGAGAATTGCTTGAACCCAGGAGGCAGAGGTTGCAGTGAGCCGAGATCACACCACTGCACTCCAGAGCAAGACTCCATCTCAAAAAAAAAATATATATATATAAAATAAATAGAATTTTATATAATATTTATATATAATTTTATTTATATGTAATTTTATTTGTATATATAAAATAAATATATATAAATAAAAATATATATATAAATTTATATATATATTTTGTATATATACACAAAAATATATATATATTTAGCTCTTACATTTAGGACTATGAACCATTCAGTGTTAATCTTTTTGTATGGTATAAGGAAGGAGTCCAGCTGTTGTATATTCTTTTGAATGTGGATATCTGTTTGTCCCAAGATCATTTGTTAAAAAGAGCATTCTTTCCCCAATTATCTTTTTGTTTGTTTTTGTTTTTTTTTTTTTATAGAGACAGAATCTCACTCTGTTGCCCAGGCTGGTCTCAAACTCCCAGGCTCAAGCGATCCTCCCACCTTAGCCTCCCAAAATGTTGGGATCACAGGCATAAGCCACCAAGCCTGGCCTTTTTTCTTTCTTTCTTTTTTTTTAATAGAGCAATGAATTATCTTGTCCTTCAGTTTGCTAAACTTTTGTTGGGAGTTTCTGCATCCCTCTTCATGAAGACGATATTGGCATGAAATTTTCTTTTCTTGTAATGTTTTTGTCTAGTTTCGCTATCAAGGTAATGCTGTCCTCATAGAATGAGTGAATTAGGAAAAATTCTCTCTTCAAGTTTCTGGAAGAATTTGTGTGCAGTTGAGAAGAATGTGAATTTTGTTGCATACAATATTTTATAAATCAGGTCAGTTTTGTTGATATTATTGTTTAAGTATACGATATCCTTGCTGATTTTCTGTCTGCTTGTTTTATCAGTTATTGAGAGTAGCATATTGAAATATCTGACTATGATAGATTTGCCTTGCCAGGTGCAGTGGCTCATACCTGTCATCCCAGCATTTTGGGAGGCTGAGGCAAGCAGATCACTTGAAGCCAGGAGTTTGAGACCAGCCTAGCCAACATGGTGAAACCCCATCTCTACTAAAATCTCTACTAAAAATACAAAAATTAGGCATGGTGGTTCACACCTGTAATCCCAGCTGCTTGGGAGGCTGAGGCAGGAGAATTGCTTGAACCTGGGAGGCGGAGGTTGCTGTGAGCTGAGATCACACCACTGCACTCCAGCCTGGGCGACAGAGCAAGACTCTGTCTCAAAACAGACAAACAAAAGATTTGCCTATTTCTGCTTTTATTTATCTCAATTTTTGGTTCATGTGTTTTGGGGCTCTGTTATTGGGGACATATACATGTGGGATTTTTATGTGGTTTAATCAGTTGATCCCTTATCACTGTGAAATTACTTTCTTTATCTCTAGTTAACTGTCTTTACTCTTACATCTACTTTCTGTGATGTTAATATGGTCACTTTTTATTTCTTTTGACTAGCGTTAGCATGATATAGCTGTATCCATCCTTTTACTTTTAGCTTGCTTATGTTTTTTAAGTGTTCTTTTTGTAGGCAGCATATAGTCGTCTTGCTTTTTTATCCAATCTAACAATCTCTGCCTTTTAACTGAACTGTTTATACCATTCACATTTAATATGGTTATTGACACAGTAGGATTAAATTTACCATTTTACTATTTTTTAATTTGCTCCAGCTGTTTATTTCCCCTCTATATCTATTTTTATCTTTTTTGAATTGGGCATTTTTTATTATTCCATTTTATCTTCTCTGATTTTTTTTTTTCCCGAGATAAGGTCTCACTCTGTCACCCAGGCAGAAGTGCAATGGTGAAATCATAGCTCACTGCAGCCTCGACCTCCTGGGCTCAAGTGATCCTCCTGCCTCAGCCTCCTGAGCAGCTGAGACTGCAGGTGCACACCACCACGCCTGGCCGATTAAAAAAAATTTTTTTCTTGTAGAGATGAGGTATCACTGTGTTGCCCAGGCTGCTCTTAAACTCCTGGTCTCAAGCAATCCACTCACCTGGGCCTCCCAAAGTGCTGGGATTACAGGTGTGAGCCACCGCGCCTGGCCCTCTGTTAAGGGATTAATTATAACTCTTTGCTTCATTATTTGAGGGATTACTTTAGGGTTTACAATTCATGAAGTGAAAGTGGACCATCGTGAAGGGATTGGAGGAAGAGGAAGGGCTGGTCTTGCTGTGTCAGGGTAGCAGAGGTACATCTTGACTTACCAGTTACTTCCTTTCTTTTTTATTTTATTATTTTCTCCTGGCAAACTGTGACACAGTTATTTTCAAGAGCTATAATACTACCTCACGTGTAAGAACTGTACAATTGTATACCTTTTTTGCCACTCCCAGTTTTTCTGCAATTGTTTTCACACATTTCATGTTCATATATGTAATAAAATTAATAATACATTGTTATTTTTATTTAAATGGCCACTTAGGTTTTAATGTCTGCTTAATAAACAGGAAGCAGGTCTCTCCTGTTGACCCGCATTGCTGTGGCTTCTGGTTCTTCTTGCTTCTTCCTGCGGATCCATATTTCCATCTGCTCTCATTTTCCTCTGCCCGAAGGACTTAATCTTTAACATTTCTTGTAGTACGGGTTTGCTAGTAATGAATTCTTTCCGCTTTTGTATGTCTGAAAGCATCTTGATTTTAGTTTCTTTCTTTCTTTTTTTTTTTTTTTTTTTGAGTTTTGCTCTGTCACCCAGGCTGGAGTACAATGGCACCATCTCAGCTCACTGCAACCTCTGCCTCCCAGGTTCAAGCAATTCTCCTGCCTCAGCCTCCCGAATAGCTGGGATGACAGGCACCCACCACCACGCCTAGCTAATTTTTTTTTGTATTTTTAGTAGAGATAGGATTTCGCCATGTAGGCCAGGCTGGTCTCAAACTCCTGACCTCAGTTGTTTTCATTAAATTTGGAAAATTTTCAACCATTATTTCTTCCAGTAGTTTTTCTGGCACAGCCTCTCCCATGTGTTACCCATGATTGGGTTACTTGAGGTTGTCCCACTGTTCACTGGTTCCCTTCCTTTCTTCCTTCTTGTTTTTTCTTTCTTACTTTTTTTTCCCTCGATGGTTCACTTGGGATGGCTTCTACAGCTGTACAGTTGAACAACACAGGTTTGAACTGCGGGATCCACTCATACACAGGTTTTCCTCTGCCTCGGCCACCCCCAAAACAGCAAGACCAACCCCTCTTCTTCCTTCTCCTCCTCAGTCTATTCAGTGTGAAGACAAGGATGAGCTTTATGATAATCCACTTCCACTTAATAAATAGTAAATATGTTTTTTGTTTTTTGGGGTTTTTGAGATGTCTCATTCTGTCGCCCAGGCTGGAGTGCAGTGGCATGATCTCAGCTCATTGCAACCTCCACCTCCTGGGTTCAAGCAATTCTCCTGCCTCAGCCTCCCGAGTAGCTGGGATTACAGGCATGTGCCACCACGCCCGGCTAATATTTGTATATTTAGGGCCAGGCACGGTGGCTCAAGCCTGTAATCCCAGCACTTTGGGAGGCCGAGACGGGCGGATCACAAGGTCAGGAGATCAAGACCATCCTGGCTAACACGGTGAAACCCCGTCTCTACTAAAAAATACAAAAATTAGCCGGGCGAGGTGGCGGGCGCCTGTAGTCCCAGCTACTTGGGAGGCTGAGGCAGGAGAATGGCATAAACCCGGGAGGCGGAGCTTGCAGTGAGCTGAGATTGGGCTACTGCACTCCAGCCTGGGCAACAGTGAGACTCCGTCTCAAAAAAAAAAAAAAAAAAAAAAAAAATTTGTATATTTAGTAGAGATGGAGTTTCACCATATTGGCCAGGCTGGTCGCAAACTCCTGACCTCGTGATCCACTTGCCTCAGCCTTCCAAGGTGCTGGGATTACAGGCGTGAGCCACTGCGCCTGGCCTTGTTTTCTTTTACTATGATTTTCTTTCTTCTAGCTTACTTTATTTTAAGAATACAGTATTTAATAGATACAACATACAAAATACGTGTTAATCAACAGTTTCTGTTATCAGCAAGGCTTCTGGTCAACAGTATGCTATTAGAGTTAAGTCATGGGGGAGTCAGAATCGACATGTGGATTTTCAGCCGCATGGAGGGTCAGCGGCCGGCATTCCCATGTTGGCCCAGGGTCAACCGCATTTCCAGGTTCATAAATCTTTTCTTCTGCAATGTTTAACCTGTTGTGAGCAACAGCATATTTTTTTATCTCATACATTATAGTTTTCATCACCAGAAGTTTCACATCATTCTTTTTTCTTATTGATTGATTGATTGATGGAGACAGAGTCTCGCTCTGTCTCCCAGGCTGGAGTCCAGTGGCGCAATCTCGGCTCACTGCAACCTCCACCTCCCAGGTTCAAATGATTCTCCCGCTTCAGCCTCCCAAGTAGCTGGGATGACAGACATGTGCCACCACACCCAGCTAATTTTTTGTATTTTTATTAGAGATGGGGTTTCACCATGTTGGCCAGGCTGGTCTCAAACTTCTGACCTCAGGTGATCTGCCCACCTCAACCTCCCAAAGTGCTGGGATTACAGGTGCGAGCCACCGCGCCCGGCTCTTTGTTCCTTTTTTACATCTTCTGTGTCTCTATTTAACTTTAGAACATGGAATACAGTTATGATGACCATGCTTGAATGTCCTTTACTGCTGATTCTAACATCCGTGTCGGTTTTGGACAGTTTCAATGTATTTTTCTCCTTGTTATGGGCCATACTTTCCTGCATTCTTTGCATGCCTCATAATCTTTGACTGGATGCCAGACATTGTAAATTTTACCTTGTTGGGTGCTGGATATTTTTGTATTCCTGTCAATATTCTTGAGCTTTGTTCTGGGGCACAGTTCAGTGACTTGGAGACAGTTAAGTCCTCCTGGCTCTTGCGTTTATGATTTGTTGGGCAGGTCTGCTGGAGACCTGTCTGCCTCACACCAATGGTTCCCCATGACTGTAGCAAGAACCTTCTGAGAGCTTGTCCCAGCTTCCTGTGACTTCTGAGTTTTTCCAGCCTGGCCGATGAGAACAGGCACCATGCCCAGTCCTGTGTGAGGCCCAGGTCCTGGTCCCTCTTAATTCTTCGGGTGGTTCTTCCCCAGCCTTGTGGAGTTTCGTCCCAGCTGTGCTGACTGGTGCTCCGCTGAGTATTCCAGGGCCTCCTGCAGGCTGCAGGGTCCTCCCTCTACTCAGGGTCCTCTCTCTCCTCTTCGCTGCTCTGCCTTTTGAACTTTAAAACTCTGAGGCCGGGCGTGGTGGCTCAAGCCTGTAATCCCAGCACTTTGGGAGGCCGAGACGGGCAGATCACAAGGTCAGGAGATCGAGACCATCCTGGCTAACACGGTGAAACCCCGTCTCTACTAAAATACAAAAAAAAACTAGCCGGGCGTGGTGGCGGGCACCTGTAGTCCCAGCTGCTTGGGAGGCTGAGGCAGGAGAATGGCGTGAACCCGGGAGGCAGAGCTTGCAGTGAGCTGAGATCCGGCCACTGCACTCCAGCCTGGGTGACAGAGCAAGACTCCGTCTCAAAAAAAAAAAAAAAAAAACTGACTGTGTGCCTTGTTCCCCAGATTCTCTGCTCATTTTTCTCAACTGAGGGGTTTGTTGGGCTGTGCCTCAGTTTCCTCTGTCTGCAGCTCATCCTGCACGTTTTCTTAAGGCAGTGGCCACACCGTTTGTTTCCTTCTTTGAAGAATCTGTCCTGAGTTGCCTGGTGTCCGGGATCCTGGTGATCAATTTCATGGCACTTTGTCAGTGTTCTTGGTTGTTTGAACCGGGGCGTCCGTCGATCCCAGTCACTCCGTCCCCATACGGAAGTCCAGCAGGCTACGCTGGTGTTTTTACATTTCACATCTTTGCTTTCTCAGTCACGTCTCCTGCACCAGATCTTAGGCTGGGTTCCTGTTGACCTTTCCTTCTCCATGGGACCTTGACCTCAGCGTCCACATGACCAGGCCCTGGACCTGTGCCTAGTGCTAGGGGTGCAGGGTGTGATACTTCATCGGTGATGATCGGGGACAGCCTAGGCTCTGAGGCGACCCTCCACCGCCACCCCAAGTGGGAGCCCGCCTGGGCCCTGCTTTGTCCGAATAGCCCATGTTCGCTGAAGTCCAGTCACTTCCCACCTGGGAACCCATCCCAGAGCTTGGCATCCACTCTGGGGCCCTGAACTGGTCTCCTTCCTCTTCTTTTGTTTCTTTTTTTTCTTTCTTTCTTTCTTTTTTTTTTTTTTTTTTTTTTTTTTTTTTTTTGAGGCGAAGTCTCTCTCTGTCTCCCAGGCTGGAGGGCAGGGGCCGGATCCCGGCTCGCTCACTGCAGCCTCCGCCCCCTGGGTTCAAGTGATTCTCCTGCCTCAGCCTCCCAAGGAGCTGGGATGATTACAGGTGTCTGCCACCACCCTTGACTAATTTTTGTATTTTTAGTAGAGACAGGTTTCGCTGGTCTCAAACTCCTGACCTCAGGTGATCCTCCCAAAGTGCTGGAATTACGGGTGTGAGCCACCGCACCTGGCCTCCTTCCTCTTCCTCTTTGCTCCTCTCGGCACAGCCATCTTGCCTCCACCCACGGTGCCCAAGCCACTCCTCCCTGCTATCCAGCTCCCACGTGGGGTCTTCTGAGTGTGGCTGAACACCCAACTCCGCCACCTCCACCTGCCCAGCAGGGCCCAGAGCATCTGCACTCAGCAACTCAGAGGGACAATGGTGTCCACTCCTTGGGCACAGTCCTCTGGGGGCCACCTGCAGCCTGAGGTTCCCAGGAGCAATGGGGTGCAGGATGAAGCAGCTGACTCAGCAGACACTTGGTGGGCACCGGCTATGTGCCAGGCCCTGTGCTGGGTACCTTGGTGGAGGGACCATCCCCCCGGGTCAGGGTGGGAGATGGGCATGGAAGGCCTGCTCTCCACCAGGGGGATGAGAACCACGTTGGAGGCCCCGGGAGCTTGTGAGTGCCAGTGCCACCCCATGCCCCTGACCAGCCCAGGGCCTGGGTGTACCTGAGGTGAACCCCTGAGGCTGGTTGGCAAGGAGACGCCTTCTGATAGTGTGCCACCCCCAGGCTCGGGCAGAGGTGGAGCCAGGGGTCCCCGAGGCCCAGAGCTGGAGATTCAGGATCCAGGACCTGAGGCAAGGGGCACAGGGGTGTTGGGGTGAGTGTGGCCAGCACCAGAGATCCCAGGGCCGGGAAACTTCTGCAGGGCATGGGAGAGGAGCAGAGAGGCCACAGAGGGCAAGCCGCGGTACTCAGCCCCCCGGGGCCACGGCTGCCAGCAAATGTGGCCCCGCCGAGTTATAAACACAGTGTCCCAGAGGCCTGCCCCGGGCCCACAGACAAGTCTTGGTGAGCCCTGTGCCCGCGCCCCCTGCTCCTGGGTGCCTGTGAGTGTTCACTGCCTGCTCCTCTCTCCTGGAAGGCGAGAGTGGCCGGGTCCTGCAGATCTCAGCGGGCGTCAGATACGTGCAGCTGTCGGCCTATTCTGAGGTCAGCTTTTTCAAAGTGGACGGAGACAACCAAGAGACACTCATCCAGACCCCATTGTGAGTACGTGTGACACCAACGAGTTAGTTTTGAGTTTGTTTTGAGTTCATTTAGATCACATTAATTCCTTGTCCTTTTTTCCCTGGAGACCTGGGCTAAGTCCTGGTTATGACAAATGAAATATTCGATGTCTGTTCTAAGGAAACAGCTCCCTTGAATTTCAGTATCTGACCCTTTGCTGTGGTCCCTCTTGCCTTCTGAGACCGCAAGCCCCTAGTCAGAGCCCCCAGTCTCCCCCAGAAATCGGCCCCGAAGCCTCTGGGCCTGGGTCCATATCTGGAGGGGCGACGTCAGGACTCCGGCCCTCGGGTGCTCCTGGGAGGAGGGTCGGCTGCAGAGATGCTCAGGCCTCTCGATGCAGCCAGGAGGGGAACGGCCCTTACCAGCCAGGCCTAGTTGGGCGCCACTCCCCATGCACACATCCCCAGGCCTCCCAGGAAGATGCTGGACCAGGCCAGTGTGTGCACGAACCCACATGCCAACAGAGGCCTGAGCTGCAGGACTCCAGGAAGAGGCCTCACTCTAAGCCCTGCCACATGACAATCCATGCACTTTCCCGTTCACAGTCAGAACTTAGCCGTGCCCCAGGCGACCAGACCTGAGTGTACCGCCACAGCTCTGACACTCCCTTTTCCCACCAGCCCTTCTCCAGAGTTAAGGACAGTCTGACATTTGCAGTAAACTTGGACCCACTGTGAAAGTCAGAATGCACCCAAGAGGTGATGCTGCTGGAGTTGTCATAAAGAATAATGGGGGCCGGGTGCGGTGGCTCAAGCCTGTAATCCCAGCACTTTGGGAGGCCGAGACGGGCGGATCACAAGGTCAGGAGATCGAGACCATCCTGGCTAACACGGTGAAACCCCGTCTCTACTAAAAATAGAAAAAAATTAGCCGGGCGTGGTAGCGGGCGCCTCTAGTCCCAGCTACTCGGGAGGCTGAGGCAGGAGAATGGCGTGAACCCAGGAGGCGGAGCTTGTAGTGAGCCGAGATCGCGCCACTGCACTCCAGCCTGGGTGACAGAGCAAGACTCCGTCTCAAAAAAAAAAAAGAATAGTGGGGGCGGCAGGCAGCTCTTCCTTCACGCTGAGACCTGCTATCTGGCTAGGCCCTTTTTCTCTCTGGGCCTCTGTTGATCCCATCCCAGCAGGAGACCTCCCAGAGAGGCTGAGTAGCACTCCCTGGACTCAGTGTAGGCAAGTCCCTGGGTCCAGGGCACGGAGCACGCTGTCTGCCTGCACCCTAGCTTGGTGTGGGGTGAGCAGAGCCAAGCTGCCCCATTCCTTTGCAGTGGGTTCGAATGCATCCCTTATCCTGTGTCCAGCCCCGCAGCTGGGGCGCCGGGGCCCAGAGCTGCCAAGAGAGGTGCAGAAGCCGACGTACCCCTGCCCAGGAGAGACCTGGAGCTGGATTTGGGTGCCCTCTGTGGCCAGGAGGGCACCCCCGGTGGCCTGCTTGGTAAGTGGAGCTCACAAACCAGTTGGGGGTTGGGGGTGGGTGGGCCCAGGCCCAGCAGTCAAGGGAATGTGCGGTCATGGGGACCCAGAACCAGGCCAGAGCAGGAGCAAGCCGTACCCAGGGTCAGTCGTCACACGTGGGTGAAAGGAGGCAGGGCCAGGCAGCCGCATCCCCAGACAAGCAGTCCCGGGGGGCTGCGGAGGCTCAAGCCGATTGTTCGTCTCCCCTGAGCCTGGCAGGGGCTCAGCCTCGTAGGGTCCTCAGGGCAGAATTTCTGGGTCTCCCTGGCTGAGGGCAGCAGACTCACCCAGGCCTTGAGGCCAGTGGCCAGCCTGGACACGGCCCCAGCCACTCTTGCCACCTGGTAGCCCCCACAGTGGCCGCTGGCCGTGGCTCTGAGGGGCCGCGGCGCCCACTGCTCTCTCAAGGTCTGGGTTTCCTGCTGCTGCACTTCTGCATGGGTGGCCTCACGTTTCCTCGTGGAGATGAGGCCTAGGTGCTCCGACAGAACCCCCAGCCCCCAACTCTGCCCCCCAGGCTGGGGCCAGTGAGAACGGCACTTCCACAGAATGTGTGGCCTAGACTTCACACGGATCATTCCAGAGTTACTCATGGATTTGAGTCAAAGCTTAATCCCTCCCGTGCAACGCGATGTGCCTGTCAAACCCTCCCATGCGGTGCAGTGTGCGCGTCAAACCCTCCAGTGCAGTGCGGTGTACACGTCAAACCCTCCCGTGCAGTGCAGTGTGTGCGTCAAACCCTCCAGTGCAGTGCAGTGTGCGCCTTAAACTCTCCCGTGCAGTGCGGTGTGCGCGTCAAACCCTCCAGTGCAGTGCGGTGTGCCCATCAAACCCTCCAGTGCAGTGCGATGTACACGTCAAACCCTCCCGTGCAGTGCAGTGTGTGCGTCAAACCCTCCCGTGCAGTGCAGTGTGCGCGTCAAACCCTCCAGTGCAGTGAACCGTGTGCATGTCAAACCCTCCCGTGCAGTGCAGTGTGCGCGTTAAACTCTCCCATGCAGCGCGGTGTGCGCGTCAAACCCTCCCTTACAGCGTGGTGTGCGCGTCAAACCCTCCCGTACAGTGTGGTGTGCGCATCAAACCCTCCCATGCAGTGAACCATGTGCACGTCAAATCCTCCTGTGCAGTGCAGTGTGCATGTCCCATGCAGCACGGTGTGCGTGTCAAACCCTCCCATGCAGCACGGTGTGCGTGTCAAACCCTCCCATGCAGCACGGTGTGCGTGTCAAACCCTCCTGTGCAGTGCAGTGTGCGTGTCCCATGCAGCGAGCGGTGTGCACGTCAAACCCTCCCGTGCAGCACGGTGTGCGTCTCAGTGCCAGAGTGAGGGAACAGTCTTAACAGCGTTGGGAGGCCCTGGGGTGCTGCCAGCCACCGGGTCCTTCTTGCCACAGCCCTGCACCCCAAGGCTCAGTAAACGGGGATCGGGCATGGGGGTCCCCACTGTACAAATGCCTGGCACTTTGAGTTTGGGGGCCTTTGAAGAGGGCCCAGCTGACAACTGAGGTCCCCGGCCCCTAGAGCTGGAATCTGAGCCTGGAGTGCTGCTTGGGGAGGACACAGGCTGCAGGTTCCTGGGTCGAGGAGCACAGGGCAGATCTGAGAGGCTGTGGTGAGCCCAGATTCACAACTTAGCGTGGGTGGGCTGTGCGCCGCCACCTTCCACATGCAGGTAAATGTCCCAGGTTTGATGAGATGCCCCGAATCATCCCCAAATGCGCCTCATATGCCAGCCCTTGTCACCTGCCTTGGCCGATGCGAGCTCAGTCCCTGCCATGTCTCTGCCCGGCCCTGCCCACCACACGCAGCCCCAAGTCCCCTGGAGGCTGTCTCCAGGATTTGCACAGATGGCACCACCACCGCCTCCCCAAATTCTGAGGCCTCTCCACTCTAGACCTGAGCCCCACCTGCCACCCCTGAGTCCTCACAGTCTCCTGACCCGGCTGTCCCACTCGGGGGAGCCCCAATTCCGACCCTCCAGGCCCCTGGGGTGGGCAGGCAGGGCCAGCCCCTCCCAAGCCGGAGTCTGGTGAGCCTTGGTCTGGACCCCCCTTTCCTGTCCCTTCAGCCAGCCTAGCAGGCCCCAAAGCCTCCCTCACATCTTCCTGCCCAGGTGTGCCTGTCCCAAGGGTGCCCCAGACCTCAGCACAGCCAGCCACACTGCCTCGGGCTCAGCTCAGCTCCAGGCTCTCCTGCAGCGAGGCAGGGCTGAGGGGTGTGGTTGGCAGGCTGTGCCTGCACCTCTCTCCCAGGCACTGTGTGGCCTGTGACCCTGCTGGTCACTGTCTGCAGCAGCCCCTCTCAGCAGCCAGCACTCTTGGCCGGTCACTTGGCCCCAAGTTCTCCCTGAGGATCCGTGACTCACACAGCTTAAGTGGGAGGAAGCAGCAGCGAAATGGCCCTCGCCGTCCTGGGAAGAGCCTCCGCCACCGGGGCCACCTTCCATGCCTGTGCCCCTGCCCCCGGAAACCTCACCCAGCTGGTGGCCAGAGCCTCAGAGCCTCGGGGGTCTGCTTGTAGGGAGCTCATTCTTCTAGGATCAGATGAGGCTCCGTCAAACAACGGCTGTGAGCAGAGCAGCAAGCCCGGCGTCATTCTTCATATAAAAGAGCATGCGGGCATCCCAGGTGGGACAGCAGGGCCCGGCGCCTCCACGGGAGGCCAAGGCGGCCAAGCCTCGGGCCAGCAGGGCCACGGGGGGTCCAGCCCGCGCCCCCTCGTCTGCCTTTACCTCAGTTTATAGAAGCAGTTTTATGCCGCATAGGTGGAATAGCTCTCATATTTCTGCGTAAAAATACTTACTGGGCGCCACGCCTTCTACTTGGAGAGATTTTCGGAGCCAAGGTCTCAATTAAAACCAGCCTTGTGCCTGCATCGCACCCTACCCCGCGCGGGCCCCTGCACCAGCCCCACTGCCTGGGTCTGGGGGCCCCCCCAACTCTCAGCCCGGCCCAGGCTATTTCTGGCTTGACGATGATGTGAGTGTCCAGCCATAAATTATCCAGCACAAAAGAAATGTCCCTTGGGAAACCTAGAGGTACATGCTTTTGTTTTTGTAAGACCTGCTGGGGCTTGAACCCCAGACATTTGGAGTTTGGTGCCAAGCTCTGCCTAGGGCTCATGGGTGCATCCAAGACCAACCCTGGGAGGCTGGGCTGCTGCTTTCACACTGATGTGAAACTAAACGTCTCTGTGCCTCAGTTTCCTCATCTATAAAGGGAGGGTAACAGCAGTGTCCACCCCAAGGACGGATGACTGAGTACACATGCTGGCCTCCACTCCGACCTGTGCAGGGGCACCCTGGAGGGGAGGAGCCTGGCCTGGGGTCTGGTGCAGTCAAGTCCATGCTGAGAAGAGGAGGGGGAGGCCAGAGTCAGGGAGGGGCTCTCCAGTAGGCTCCTACTTCCTTTCCGTCACCCAGGCTGGAGTGCAATGGCGTGATCTCAGCTCACTGCAGCCTCCACCTCCCAGGCTCAGGCGATCCTCCCGGCTCAGCCTCCAGAGTAGCTGGGACCACAGGCACGAGCCACCATGCCTGGCTAATATTTTGTATTTTTTTGTAGAGACAGGGCCTCGCCATGTTGCCCAGGCTGGTCTCAAACTCCTGAGTCCAAGCGATCCTCCCGCCTCAGCCTCCCGAAGTGCTGGGATCACAGGCTGCTTTCACTTTCCTTTTCTTAAAACTGGAGAACTCCCTCGCGGGAAGGGGCGGGTCGGGCATGTGTCCGACGGTCGGCAGGGTCCTTGCTTTGTCTGTCTCCTGTCTCAGCGACTGGGCCAAGGACCCAGCAGGACTCATGGGTGCATCCAAGACCAACCCTGGGAGGCTGGGCTGCTGCTTTCACACTGATGTGAAACTAAACCTCTCTGTGCCTCAGTTTCCTCATCTATAAAGCACCACACCCGACTAATTTTTGTATTTTTAGTAGAGATGGGGTTTTGCCATGTTGGCCAGGATGGTCTCGAACTCCTGGCCTCACGTGACCTGCTCGCCTTGGCCCCTCAAAGTGCTGGGATCACAGGCATGAGCCACCATCCCAGCCTCTTTAGTCTTTATCTTCCCTTCTTTATGTAATCCATAATGCCATTTAGGACTGATTGATCGGGCTTGCTGCTTCCAGACCCCTTCATTCCATGCAGCAGTTGACACAAACTTTTCTTCCCAATTCCCATCTCCCGTTGAAAGTCTGCCCCCAACATGTGGCCTTCACAGCACCCTAGGACATGGTGGGTTCTCCCTGCCCCAGGACAGCAGGGTGCTGGGCAGAGGGCCCCACTCAGTACCTGGAGCCCAACCAGGCCCCCACCACAGCCCTCAGGCCCTAGGGGATTGGGGACGCTGGCCAGGAGCCCTACAGAGGAAACGGAGTCATTTCGAAGTTTCAGTTCCAGCCGGGACAGCATTCATCCCCAAGTAGGAGAAAACTAAAATAATGATGGCTTAGACAAGAGTAGTCCTGGCCGGGAGGCTAGAGGTATCAGCCCCACTGTGTCAGGAACCCAGCTCTGTCTACCTGGGCCTACCAGCATCACCCCGAGGTCTGGGGCAGCTCCCGGAGCCCCCTCCCTCAGTCAGCAACCCCTGCTCAGGCCTGGAAGGGGAAGCCAATTCCAGACAGGCCCAGGCCCAGCCACAGGGAGGCCCCAGAATCAAGGAAGACCTCACAACCAGCCAGCGGGGACCAGGGGCTGGCTTTAGCCATCGTCCTGAAAGAAAACAAAAGGTGCCGTTCTGAGGCTGTCCCGCGTGTCCAGGGAAAATACACCAGGAATCATTTCCTTGTAAGCGTGAACTTCACATTCTCAAAAAAAACAAACCAAAGTCCCTTGCTCACACTCGTCCCTGGCCCGGTCACAGCGCTGCTTGCTTGGCTCCCAGACGGGCGTCCTTCCCTCTGGCCAGACCCTTGCCAACGGGTGGGCCACGTTGAAGCCTCTGGCCTGGCCTGCAGTGCGTCCTGGGGCCGCGTGCAGCTGTGCTGGTCCCAGCCTCAAGTTTCCGTCTCTGTGCTTACCTGGGAGAGGGCCGGGGACCACGGGATGCAGGATGCCCAGTGAGACCCCTGTCCCGTGGCTGCAGAGATGGCACCTGTGGAAACGTGCCCACCCCACACCAACCATGGCACGCCTTCCAGCCACCAAGCAGGATCTCCCACGCGGACGGCCACTCATGTGCGGGGCAGAGACGCCAGGCCAGAGAGCTTCAGGCCAGAAGATAATCCAACATGAGGCCTGAAGGAAACTCGGGCCAGAAAATCTCCAGGGTACCTGCCTGCCAAAGTCCCTTCCGAGGACTCCCCTGAGCCAGTGGCTGAGACACGTGCATCCGTGGCGGAAGCTCCAGGTCTGGGCAGCCCTCTCCCCGCAGTCACAGACTACGCACACTAGGAACACCTACCTGCAACAAAGCCCGGCCACAGCCAGAGAGCAGGATGGCTCTCGCCAGGCCCCTTGGGTTGCTCCCCGCCGCTGACCCCCTGCTGCGTGGCACAGGCTTCCCCATGGCCCTGCCACTTTGGCTTCCTCCCGGCAGGCCATGTGCTTAGGATGAGACATGGCTGCTTTTAGCAAACAACACTAGGGTGACTTCAGTCCAGCCAAGATGACTTCTCACTCACATCAGAGCTCAAGAGGGAGAGGTGACCTCCCTCCCCAGCCACTGGGGACCCCAGTTCCTGTTACCTGTTCTGCCACTGTCATCTTTCTGCACCACCTCATGGTCCTGGATGGCTGCACAGGCTCTAGCCATTATGCCCCTATTCCAGCTAGCAGAAAGGGGGAAGCATAAGTGGCAAGGAGAAGGGCCCTCCCCTTCTTTTTTTTTTAATTGCTCTATGCATTTATTATTAGCTATTATTATTGCAGAACAAGGGGACAAAAAGCTCACAAACACTCTACACAATTTCATAAGACACATTGCAGGGGAAAAAGTGACTGAGATGGATCAACAGTATGCTAGGGTGTTGATGGACGCATTCATCGGGGAGGTGGACCTCTAATTCCTGGTGGAGGGGGCCTCATTCCTGGAGGGGGCATGCCTTCCGGCATCCCTCAAGCAGGGGGAAGCCCAATTGGTAGGCCTGTGGGTGGCCTCATACCAGGTTCAGAAGCACCACGTTTTAACTGTGGACATCAGATGTGGTGGAACGGCAATCATGACCGTGGGCCAGAGGAGCAAGATGCTGCTGCACGTGGACCGCAGAATGAGACGTATCCTACAAGATGGCGGAGTCTTCACTGGCACCTTTAAGGCTTTTGATAAGCGTGTGAATTTGACCCCTGTGATTGTGAGAGTTCAGAAAGATGAAACCAACGAATGCGAAGCGACCAGAACGTGAAGAAAAGCGGGGTTAGGGCCCTCCCCTTCTAAAGAAACTTCCTGGAGGCGCCACCCTCACTGCCATTGCTCAGAACTTGGTTACACGGCCCGGCCACACCAGGCCACACAGCCAGACGAGGCCACACAGAGACAAGCAGCGCAGCAAAGACTCTGTTACCAGAGGAGGAGGGGAGAATGGCTCTTTGCCAAATGGCTCGTCACGAACGACCCCTGCTGGGTCCCCACAGGTGCACCAACCGACTTGAAAGTCCTGGAGAGGGCTGGCAGGCAGGGACCTGAGTCTCCAGTCACCCCTGCAGGAGGAGCCCAGGGACCCTCACTCGCTTCTCTGGTAAGGAATTGGGTGGGGTGCCCTGCCATGACCCTGAAACAGCCTTTAGTCTCACCCTCCATCTCCACAGACTCTACGCCTGCCGCTTTTGCAGTGAAAGCCCAGTGCTAGGGGTGAGTGTGTGGGGAGCGTGGGAGACGGGCGCTGACCCGGCCATCCTGGGCAGCTGTGCTCAAGCAGCACCCCCGCCAGTCCCAGCTGGACTTTGCCTAGCAGGACACCCGACAGGCCTCACTGTGGCCTCTGCCCCGGGGGGTCGTGCATGGGGAGCTGGGCCGGCCCGAACAGTGGGATGTGCTGCCTCCCCGCGCTGCTCCACCTGCCACAAACACAAACTGGAATGTTCTCAGCCACCTCCAGACTTCACAGCCTCTGGGCTTTGGGGCACAGAGGTCGGGCTGCCCTGGGGAAAGGAGGGAGAGAAGGAGGGCTTTGAGAGAGCACGGACATGAGTCAGACCTGAAATCAAGCCAAGCCAAGCCGCCTCACGTTTTAAAGCAATTGCCAGTGTCTCAGCATGTTCTGAAGCTCAGGGCGACAGCCAGGGGCCGATAAACACCTGCCACAGATGCCCAGCACACCTATGTCACCCCCGTGCCACCCCTGAGGTCTCTGGGCTGAAGGAAACAGAAGGCCCTGGAAGGCACCTCCTGCTGGGTCAAGGCCACTGGGGTCTCCCAGGAGCACCTCCAGCCCTGCCCCTCATGCCCATGTTGTGGGGAGCACAGGCCTTGCTCCACTGTCTGTGGAGGAGGCTGGAAATTCAGCCCAACTGTGCCCACCCCAGGGACAGGCTTCCCGGGAGCTCACACTCGCCCCCAACAAACTGACGTGGACTCGGGGTCCCAGGCATCTTTCCTCGAAGACCCGACAGCAGCCGGGAACAAACCCTCCAGAAACCTGCCTTTCACTCATAGCAATAAGTTGACAAAGAGGGCAAATCCTTTCTCTTTCTGGAGGCCTAATGTCAGTGATACATAATTGCACATCACAGTATTTTATTATTTTGTTGATATGAAATGTTTCAGTTGTTTAGTTGTTTTTAACTTTCAAATAAGGATTTGCATTTCGTTGAGAAGAAAAGACGATTTCCAAGGCGTGGACTATTGCCAGATACTCTAAACCCTATTTTGGTTAAATTACAGCACCCAGATTTTAGTAACAAAGCACATTGATTTTATATTCAAAGGATTTTTATATTTAGTCTCTTAACCTTTTGTAATTCCCACCCACAGCTTGCAGCGCAGAACCCTTTTGTGTCCCTTGTTGTCAGTGGGGTGTCTGCCTGGGCCCCGTAATTTGGGCCATTGAGTTGGAGTGCAGGTGCTGCCCATGGCGGGTGGACACGGTCAGGCCGGCTGGGCCCCAGTGCCTCAAACGATCCCCTGGGAATTGGATTTGGGAACGTAGAGAGGCTGCAGGCGTGAGAGGACGTCAGGTTGCTTTTCTTTTCTTCTTCTTTTTTTTTTTTTTTTTTGGTTTAATGCACAAAACCCTCCCAGTGAATATTTTCAACAGATCTGAGTGGTTTCTCTTTTTCATGTGTTGGACAAATGGTTTTGAGTATTCATCAGATGGGATCTATGAAGAATCAATCATTATTGTAAGATGATTTTAAAAATCAAGGTGCCCTCTGCCACTAATTCAATCTTGCCAGTAAAAGTGTCTGAATGTGCAGCAGAGAATTTCAGGAAATTTCATTGCCTCATGGGGTGATAACAGCTTTAAATATTAATTGTCTATGGTTAATTATGGCAGAGTAGCATGAAAGAGCCATATTTTTAAAGGAATGTTTGTGCTATAAATTCTTTTTCTAGGAATCACATCATATAGAGGGACTGTCCCAGAAAAATACAGTATAAAAAGATATCATGTTGCTTCCAATGCCAGAACAGTGGATGAAAATGGAAATGAACTCAGACTTCGGGGTGTGCGTCTGTCTAAAACTAAGCAGGGATGTTGGAGGGGCAAGTTAATTCTCTGCCTTCAGGCAGGCGTGTGGGAGCCGAGGGGCTCTTTGGCTGGCAGGCGGGTGGAGCACCCCTCCCTTGGGGTTAAGCAGCCTCTTTGGAGGTGGCTGCTCTTTTGGGTAAAAGCTTAAGCTTTCAGGTTCCCTCCTCCTCCACAGGTCCTTTTCTCTTCTCCCAGGTTCCTTCCTGTTCTTCCCTCCCCTTCCCGCCTGGAACAATTCAGTCCTAAAGCCATCAAGTCCTGCCAAGTGAGGTAGCCATTGGGGTCTCAGAGCTGTGTCTGGGTGTTGGGCCCAATGGAGCAGGGAAGCCCCCAAGCACGGGGCCTGAGGGGGTGATGGAGGCAGCGTCCATGGGGTATCCCTGCGCTGAGGGGTGCAGCAGGGCCTACAGACACAAAGAAGGGGGGACAAGAAGGAACCCATGGCCGGGCGTGGTGGCTCACGCCTGTAATCCCAGCACTTTGGGAGGCCGAGGTGGGCGGATCACAAGGTCAGGAGATCGAGACCATGGTGAAACCCCGTCTCTACTAAAAATGGAAAAAATTAGCCGGGCGCAGGGGCGGGCGCCTGTAGTCCCAGCTACTCGGGAGGCTGAGGCAGGAGAATGGCATGAACCCGGGAGGCGGAGCTTGCAGTGAGCCGAGATTGCGCCACTGCACTCCAGCCTGGGCGACAGAGCGAGACTCCGTCTCAAAAAAAAAAAAAAAAAAAAAAAGAAGGAACCCGTGGGCTTGCATTCAGGGGTGTGAACTGGGGGTTTGCATCATAGAGAGGAAAGTGAACCTGTGCGTTTGTGTGCATGTCTGTGTACACACGGCTGTGTGTGTGTGCACGTATGTGTATGTGCCTGCACAGGTGTGCGTGTGCATATGTGTGTGCGTGCCTATGCAGGTGCATGTGTGCGTGCGTGTGCGTGCCTGCGCAAGTGTGTGTGCGTGCACGTGCGTGTCTGCGCAGGTGCGCATGTACATGTGTGTGCGTGCCTACGTGTGTGTGCGTGCTTGCGCAGGTGCATGTGCATGTATGCCTGCGCAGGTGCATGTGTGCGTGTCTGCACAGGTACACGTGTGCATGTGTGTGTGTGTGTGCGTGTGTGTGCGCCTGCACATGTGTGTGTGTGCACATGCGTGTGCATCTGTGTGTATGCCTGCACAGGTGAGCATGCGTGTCTGCACAGGTGCGTGTGTGTATGTGTGTGCGTCTGTGCAGGTGCACATGTGCACGTGTGCATGCCTGCACAGGTGCATGTGTGCATGCAGGTGCATGTGTATGCCTACACAGGTGCGTGTGTGCGTGCGGGTGCGTGTGTATGCCTGCGCGGGTGCGTGTGTATGCCTGCGCAGGTGCGTGTGTGGGGGGAGGTGTGCATGCGTGTGCACTCACTGGCTCTGCCAGGGCCCGTGGGCAGCGGCTCCCCAGCAGGCAGGAGCAGATGCAGCACCCAGGATCGCATCTGAAAAAAACCGGGGTTCCCTGGAGAAGCAGCAGATCCGGGCTGGGGCAGGATGGAGGAATTTCCCCCATGGAGGGCAGAGGGAGGAGGAGTCAGCTCCCCATGCAGACGCCCCACCACCCTCACGGAGCCATCACGGTAGACTCCACTGGTACTGGATCAGTGAAAATCCTGCCCCACCCGGTAGCGTGGGCTGAGCAGACCACAGCGTCGCATCCATTCCTTTCCTGCCAACGATGCGTAACCCAGGTCTCTCTGTGATGAGACCTCAGACAAGGCCACACGGGGGAACCTTCCCTGAAAGGCCTGGCCTGGAAGCTTCAAAGACGCCAGGACCATGGCAGTCAGGGAAAGGCCCAGGAATGTTCCGGACCGACGGAGACTGAAGACACAATGACAGCTCTCTCCAATGTGTGGTCCCAGGCTGATCTCCTTCCTGTGAGGGACATCACTGGGCCATGGGAAAGCCCGGGCTGGGGTCTGACCCTGAGGCGTGCCCTGCCCCAGGACGACTGTGCTGGGTTATGTGAGGTGAAAAACTTCCTGGTTTGTAAAATGCACTCAAGGACGTGGAGTGAGAAACAAATTCAGCAACGAGGCCAGGCGCGGTGGCTCACATATGTAATCCCAGCACTTTGGGAGACCGAGGCGGGCAGATCATGAGGTCAGGAGATTGAGACCATCCTGGCTAACATGGTGAGACCCCATCTCTACTGAAAACACAAAACTTAGCCGGGCGTGGTGGCAGGTGCCTGTAGTCCCAGGTACTTGGGAGGCTGAGGCAGGAGAATAGCGTGAACCCGGGAGGCGGAGCTTGCAGTGAGCCGAGATCGCGCCACTGCACTCCAACCTGGGCCACAGAGCGAGACTCCGTCTCAAAAAAAAAAAAAAAGGCCGGGCGCGGTGGCTCAAGCCTGTAATCCCAGCACTTTGGGAGGCCGAGACGGGCGGATCACGAGGTCAGGAGATCGAGACCATCCTGGCTAACACGGTGAAACCCCGTCTCTACTAAAAATACAAAAAACTAGCCGGGCGAGGTGGCGGGCGCCTGTAGTCCCAGCTACTCGGGAGGCTGAGGCAGGAGAATGGCGTGAACCCGGGAGGCGGAGCTTGCAGTGAGCTGAGATCCAGTCACTGCACTCCAGCCTGGGCGGCAGAGCGAGACTCCGTCTCAAAAAAAAAAAAAAAAAAAACAAACAAACAAAAAAAACGGACTTTCAGACGGCCCAGGCAGGGAAAACATTCTTTGTACTCTACCTGTGACTTTTCTGTAAATGTTTGATTAAACATTTACCCCAAAATGGAAAATACCAGTGCACTCTGCACACAGGGCAGCAAGGGAGTGACGGAGGCGGCGGGGGCCGAGCAGGAGCCTCGAGGCCGCAGCAGCCGCGCAGTCCACCCCCTGCCCCGCAGTCAGAATCTAACCCTGAGGCCATCGGGAGCATGGCACGGGCAGCCACGGCGGGGAAGGCACCTGTGTGGCCCCATCCCCCGCACCGAGACCGTGGGGCCAGCAACTGGCTTGGGGTGCTGATCCTCCCGCCCCAGCCTCCCAGCACTTCAGAACATTCCTGGGCCTTTCCCAGGCTGCCGGGGCCCTGGCATCTTTGAAGCTTCCAGGCCAGGCCTTTCAGGGAAGGTTCCCTGTGTGGCTTTGAGGTCTCATCACAGATGGAGGCTGCATCTCTGGCAGACATGGAAAAGGGGAGACAAGATAGAACCCATGGGCTTGGGGCGTGTGAGCTCGGGGTGTGTGTCATAGAGATAAGAGGAAACATCCGTGTGTGCGTGTATGTGTGTGGCCTCCTACACGCGCCTCTGTGTGTGCTCCTGCTCTCCCCTGGTGGGGCCTGTGAGCAGCGACGCTGCTGGTGTGAGCTTGGCTGGCGTGGGCACCTGGGCACCTGGGGTCAGAGCTGCTCACTGCAGCCTGGCCCTAGGCCCTCGGCACAGTTTCTGTTCCTCGAGGAGGCCCTCGGACACAGAGCCCCTATGTTGCCAGCTAGGGTGCCTTCATCTCCATCTCTGGTCAGCCGCAATGCTGCTGGCAGCCTGTGTCCACTGGCGAGGGGCAGGTGCTGGGGTTGGCCCTCTGAGCGGCCTGAGGGTCCAGCTGGCAGGGCAAAGGGTCTCCCGGTGCAGAGCCTGGCCCTTGTTGTTCAGAGCCACGTAGGGTGAGCCCGAGGCTCTCCAAGGAGGACGGAGGCGAGGCAAGTGCCCCGAATTGTCCTGTGTCCCCCAACAAGGCTGGCCCACGCTCGGCCGCCAACAGGGAGCAGCAGGGGAGTGCGTGGCTGCTGCCCCAGCAGGTGGCAGGTGGTGGGTGTGCAGGCCTGGCCCTGGCCCGGTGGAAGGAATGGGTTGGAGGTGCCAGGGGCAGACACAGACCCTGAGTGTGGCAGCCTGAGGACCGCCTGTGCCTGTGCAAGGGTGCGGGTGCATGTGGCCACCCATGAGTACAGAGTGTGAGGACACGTAGATCCCTCCCGGCGGCTGACACTGTCTTCGTTCCTCTCATTTGGTACCAACAGAGAGATGGTGATGCTCCCTCTGGCAGAATTCTGCATTTGGGGACTTGGCATTTGCTGCTGGAAGGTGGAGGTGGCCCCCCAGGACCTCCGTGGCCAGCTTCAGCCCTGCCCCAGGCTCTGCAGGTGGCCGTTGTGGCTCATACAGCCCGCAAGTTGGCACAGCGCTCCCCCTTTCCCTTCCCACTGGGGCGGCTGGGCCCTATCTGTGCAGCGCAGGGACAAGGCCCCCAGGGACGGAGGCCGGAGCAGGCCAGGGTCATCACGCTTGCCCCGAGAGGCCAGCAGGGACCAGCGTGTCCTTTGCACAGCCCGGCCCACGCGGGATCCCTGTCTAGAGGAACTGCTGTCTGTGCAGTCCCCACCCCTGGCGTCCTCACCAGCGTCGGCCTTAGGGCTCCTGCACCCCACACCCTGTCCCCCAGGCCTTTCCCAGCCCCGCAGCATGCTGCTGGTCGCTGGGCCTTCCTGCTCCCCCAGTGAGAGTGTGGCCCTGTGGGGGACGCTCGGGGCCAGCTCGCCACACCGCCTTGTCGAGCGTGCTCACTGGAGCTTCTGGGGAGCAGGTGCCCGGCTTCAGAACCACGTCTCAACCTGCCCTGCAGATCCCTCCCAGGCCCACCGGCCCCTCGTGCCCAGCCACGCCCAGCCCTCAGGTGATGCTGCTCTGGCAAGAAGAGCCCCTAAGGCCACCTGAGGGCAGTGCCCCTGAACGTCCTCCTCAGCCGTGACTGCGGGGACGCACGTTCTCTGCTGGCCTGATTCTGGTGGGTCTGGACCAGGCCCTCCCACACTCCTTTCTCTCCTGCTCCAGATGGGAAAGGCGGCCGATGGCCGGGAAGGGGGTCCTAGGGAAGCTGGCCCACCCCCACCCCACCCTGCCCCTGGCCCCAGCCCCACCTCAGTCACCCTCACAGCTGGGCCTGCTGGTAGCAGGGGGGGCCTGCGGGAATCCCGCCCAGCAGACACGGGACCACGGTTTCCTCCATTCTCTTCCAGAAGAATAGGGGGCCATGGATTCTACACCGTTTTGCTAAAAGAAGTCCAAACCCCAAGCCAGAGGTGGACGCCACGGTGTTTAGAAGCCTCGGGAGGCAGCCAGTCCCCGTGAGAGCTGGCCTCTGCGGTTGCGCCTCCTCCTGCTTCCCTGTGAAGCTGCTTCCACGGCTCCACGAGGCTTCTGTCTGTCTGAGGGCCCAGGACAGCCATGGCAGGGTGGCTCCTGGCCTGTCCTCCCCAGGAGAGCTTCAGAACAGCTCCTGAGAACACAGTGGGGATGAGGAGAGCCCTGAGGACAGCAGCCACGGGAGCCGTGGACCTTGTCCAGGCCCCCAGGCCCGAGTCTCAGTCCTCAGGGGGCCACTTCTGCTCAGCACAGCACCCCCAGAGGATCAGGAGCAAGATGAGGGGCCTGATCCCGTTCCCGCCTGGCCGGAACGGCACCTGCCTGACCCCAGCAGGGCTGGTGCCCCGCAGCGTTGTGTCCAGGGCCCAGCCGGCTCTGCCAGCTGCACAGACAGCTCTGTGGGGGGCTCCTGGAGGCGAGGAATGGGCAGGCACGGAGAGAGCCCAGAGCAGTCCTGTCTTGGCAGCTTTGCCAGCAGACGCGCCCGCACGTCCCAGAAGCAGGTCTGAAGGCAGCAGTGGAGAAACAGCATCGTGCTGGCGAAACGCGCAGGAGCAGCCGCGACCGATCAGGCCCCGGGAGCTCCGGAGCATCCTTTATTTTCTGAACATTCAGGAAGGTTGGAGGCTACTGGAGACGGAGGCTTAGGGTCAAGCACATTTTCTATGCCTCAGGAAAGGCGCGGAGCTGGCGCGGAGCCACACCTGTGATCCCAGCACTTCGGGAGGCTGAGGCGGGAGGATTGGTTGAACTCAGGAGTTCAAGGCCAGCCTGGGCCGCATAGGGAGGCCTTCTCTATGATAAAATAAAAATATTTTAAAAGGCAAAGGAAAGACCAGCATGGGTTCCTTCTCGGTGACAGTGCCAGGGCCCACGCTGGCTCTGCTGAGGGAGGCCAGGCACGGTGGTGGCCCAGCCTACACCTCCCCGTGGCTCTTGGGTGGCTCGGGTCAGTGGAGCCATATCTGAGGTGTGGGAGGTGAGGAGGGTGAGGGGGGTGAGGACGAAGCCCGGGGCTGGGGACAGCAGGGGAGTCTGACAGGCCCCCGTGTGACTCGTGTCCCCCCGCGTATTCCCGCTGACTTCTCCAGGCCCTGCCCTGCGTCTCTAATGAGCCACACTTCTCGGCTGACTGACCGACTCCTAAAGACTAATGCCCTGTGTCTGGTCACCTCCGAATGAGACTGTTCTCATCCCCTTAGGGCCAATAACGTTTTATTTTTTGAATCCACTTACATGAAATCAACGTTTCTGCTTTGGCCTTCCCTCCCCCGGCCAGGTCCTGGGCCTGCTGCGGCCGCTCTTGGGGCTGGCCTGGCCCGAGCAGCCTTGTTGATTCCGGCAGTGTCCCCGCCTGCTGCCTGGTGCCCTACACAGGTGACTAGGGAGTCTAATTGAGTCCGCCGTAAAAAGATAATGAATTGGCATCCCCTCCAGAGCGGTCGAGCTGCCCGATCCCGTCCCGCGCTGGCTCTCAGCCTCTCGGTTCCTGAGGCCCCCTCGAGGTCGTACGGTGACCTTTATCTTGCTTATAAAGCCGTAATTGATGTAATTAAAACTGGCATAAAGGCTTTGGAAGTCACTCCTGAGAGCTGGGCATGGGCACGCCTGCTGGGAGCCCCGCCTCAGTGGGTCGGCCTGGCCGGGAGGTGATGAGCATGGCCTTGGGTCAGGGAGTGCCCCAGACACTGCCAGGGACCCTCACTCTCCGCCATGAGTGGTTCCTCTGGGGCCGGTGGAGCCCAGAGTTTGATGAGCTGATGCGTCTGTCACAGAATTTGTCTCCCTGAGCCTTGGAGTGAGGCCCACTCAGGCTGGCGGGCGCCACTCAGACGGGGAAGAGAGGGTCTCCACTGACAGTGGGCACTGTGCTGTCTGAAGGCGGCTCTGCACCTCAGCTTTTCGAGTTTAATGCCTTGGGGGGGTACTCGCCATCAGACTTTTATTATTTTCTTTATTTCTTTATTTCTTTTTTTTTTTTTTTAAGAGGGAGTCTCACCCTGTGGCCAGGCTGGAGTGCAGTGGTGCGATCTCAGCTCACTGCAACCTCTGCCTCCCGGGTTCAAGCGATTCTCGTGCCTCAGCCTCCTGAGTAGCTGGAACTACACGCATGCACCACCACACCCAGCTAATTTTTGTATTTTTAGTAGAGATGGGGTTTCACTGTGTTGGCCAGGATGGTCTCAATCTCCTGACCTCCTGATCTGCCCACTTTGACCTCCAAAATGCTGGGATTACAGGCGTGAGCCACTGCGCCCGGCCCCTTTTAGCCTTTTCTTTTCGGTGGTTTGGCCTAATGGGAGCAAATTTGCAGACGGGGGCACAAGCAGGACGATGCCCAGGAAGGGGGTGATGTTGGGGGGCAGCTACACTGTGACTAGCAAGTTGGCTCAGCCGGGCACCTGGCCATCGCACAGTCAGCAGCATGCCCAGGACCAGTTGGGGAGTGCTGGGGACAAGACAGGGAAGTGGGCTCTGCTGGGACAGATCCACAAAGGGGAAGCTGGGCAGCAGGCAACAGGTGGGACACAGCAGGGCTAGGAGAGGCTCTGTCGGGAGGGGCCACCAGACCAAGGCAGTGTGGGGACCAGGACGGAAGGGTGAGGCCAGCCTGCACCAGACAAGCAGCAATGCCAGGGCCAGAGGGGCTGGGTGGAGATGGGCAAGGAAGAGAGAGAGGACTGGAGGACAGCCCGCGTCATGGCCTCGTGGCTGGTATCATGGTCTACACTATGGGGCCCATGTTTTGGCTTCTGTGGCAGCCCTCACCATGGCCTATGTGGTGGCCTGTGTGGTGGCCACAGGTCGTGGTCTTTGTATGGTAGCTTGTGTGGCCCCACGTCATGGCCTGTGTGGCAGCCTGTGTGGCCACCCTTGCCATGGCCTATGTGGCAACCCACATCATGCGGTGGCTCATATGGCAGCCTGTGTGGCAGCCTGTATGGCGTCCTGTGTGGCAGCCCAACATCATGGCCTGTGTGGTGGCCTGCGTGGCGGCCCTCATCGTGGCCTGTGTGGTGGCCTGCGTGGCGGCCCTCATCGTGGCCTGTGTGGTGGCCTGCGTGGCGGCCCTCATCGTGGCCTGTGTGGTGGCCTGTGTGGCGGCCCTCATCGTGGCCTGTGTGGTGGCCTGTGTGGTGGCCTGTGTGGCAGCTCTCATCGTGGCCTGTGTGGTGGCCTGTGTGGCGGCCCTCATCGTGGCCTGTGTGGTGGCTCACATCATGGCCTGTGCTCACATTACAGGAAAAGCCTCTGGCCATGTGGAGCTGGTGAGTGACAAGGTCCACCTGCTGCCTTGAGTCCTTCATGTGCTGGAGACAAACAGTGGGTGACAGGACCAGGGGTGCTGGAGGCCTAGGGAACCACTGCAGTCCTTCGAGCCACAGATGATGGCCCAAACCCCAGGACTGCAGCCATGGAGGTGCCCCCAAGGAGGATCTGAGAAGTTTGGGGAGACTTGTGTGGGTGGAGGGGTGTCATGGAGTGAGGGGAGGAGTCAGTGACCAGCGGGAGGGCAGGCCCCTCACCAAGGGGAAGCTGAGCTGGAGGAGGGACTGAGCTCTGCTCTGGTGTCTGCAGGGTGTGGGATGCGCAGTACACAGCATGAGGGGACTGCTGGCTGCCAGGGCTGGGTGTGTGGCCCCTGAGGAGGCAGGTGAGGGGTCATCTGGCTGAACGTGGTGCTTGTGTCCATGGCAAGCAAGGTGATCGCCCAAAGGGGTCTGAACAGAAGAGAGGCCAGCCTGCCCCAGGGACAGCAGCCTCCGAGGTCCCCTGGGGCCCAGGGGCAGGAGGAAACAGGGCCTGTGGGTACAGTGGCCATCTGTAGCCGATGACACTGGGGGACAAGTAGGGGCTCAGGCCAGGGCCACCCTGATGTCAGCAGCAGAGCCCAGGCGCAGCCTTGGAAAATCTGCCTCTTCAGCAAACGCAGAGAAGTCGTGCGGCGGGGGTGCCCGCTTCTGCACAGAGGGTGCCCTGAACAGGAGCAGCCAAGTGGATTCCAAACCTTGCTTCACAGAGAGCAGCCCCACAGGACACTTTGGCTGGGCCTTCCTGTGCCCTCGTTTTCTTTAGGGGATGTGCAAGCTTGTGTAGCATTTCTGGCCCAGCATCAGGCAGGGGCCAGGCCGGGCTGAGCTCCGGGCCCTTGGCAGGGGAGGGACTGACCTGGCTTCCGTGTGAGGGTCCCGTGTAAACAATGGACTGAAGGGCGAGGGGGACCCAGGAGTTGGGCTTCAGCTGAGGGCAGTGCCAGTGACTTGGTGGGAGACACTGGGGCCTGGCGGGGGTGTGGCAGGGCAGTGGGCAGCCTTGGGGGTCCAGGCACAGATACGTTTTGAAGGCAGCCTTGATGTCAGCCTTGTTGCTGCAGCTGCAGTAATTGTGGGTGCATAGGATATGGGGCAGGGGCAACTGGAGGCTGACCCCAAACTTTCAGCTTGAGCACCTGGGGGGTGTGGTGCCAACCTCGGGGAAGGCAGTCACAGCCAGGCCCCGGGGGCCGCTGCGGTCAGCCTGCAGCCCCGACTCGGGGAGTGCATGGCAGAGGTGGACCTCTGTCTCTCATGGCCAGGCAGCCCCCCAGCGTGGCAGCAGAAGGCCCTCCGTGGGCCTGTGCCATGTGGCGGTCAGAGCCTGAGGGAGGGGGTGGTGACATCCAGAAGAAAGAGACACAGTGTGGGCTCCTGGATCCAGATGTGCTGGGATCTAGAAGGCTCCTCCGAGCTCAAGGCTGTGGACAACACCCCCCTTCCGCTTTTCACTATTTCTCGTTTCTCTTGCTTGCAACAAAAGCGTCTTGGCCAACCCAGAGGGCCTCCTCTTCACTCTCGGACAGGGACCACACATAGGGGTCTGCCTGCATCTCCAGGGAACCCCCCGTGTCAAACCCACATGGGCTCAAGGAACCCGGCTTTACAGGCCCTGGTGTCCTCTGTCTTCTTCCTGCTGAACTGAAAGCTGTTAGTTTCTGTTTGTGCTGCGCAGGGAGGCCTCCCTTTACCCGGCTGAGCCTTGGCTGCTTATCAGCCAGGGGCAGTCACGACAGAGCCTTTACTCTGAGGAGAGCGGGGATGTTGTGAGAACCTGCCTGAAGGCGCCTGGCACTAGCCCTTGTGATCACCAGGCAAAGGAGGCTCTTCCAATAGCTTGGCCGGAACCCCCAGCCTCAGCGATGCAGACACCCTCCAGGCTCCAGGTGGATGGATGTTTATTTACACACCAGGAATGCCTGCTGGGCTTCTACAAATACATTTTCCAATCTCCCACCTTGCCCCCGGAAACGGCACGTGGCAGGTGGAGGTCTAAAGCCCCTGCCATCGTGTGAACCACGCATCCTCCGGGCTCAGGATCCGGGCCCGCTCTGGAGCAGTCACCTTGCCGAGGGGGAGGGCGTCCGCATGATCAGGATACAGAGCTGGCGTCTTTATTGCCCAGGGGGTGTCGATAAAAGACGCAATCCAAGTTAGCTCCAGTGCAGTCCACGTGGAAACCATCGGTGCGTTAAGAAATGGAAATTATGCCATCAGCAGTGCAGCTCCCAGCCATCGCCCCGGACGTAAATAGTGCCGGGCCAGCAAAAGCTGCTGGGAGAAGGATGTTGGTTAAAGAGTGTCCTTGCAGAGGGTAGACTTTCTCTCTATAATGCACCATAATGATTAAATTAAGACACCTCCGAGAGAGATAATTCTCCCACCTGTAATTTGGAGACACTTCTGAGGCTGGCTCTCCTCAGCGTCTACAGAAGTTGGGCTCCTCCCTACAGAAGGTGGGCTCCGGGAAAGGGGTGTTAATGCCTCCATCCCCAAGGTCCTATCCAGCGCCCTCCACTCACTCAGAGCCCCACGGAGGCAGCTGCCCCAGGGCCCCACATGAGGGTTCTGCCTCCTGGGATCCGGCCACAAATGAAACTGAGCCCAAACAGACCTGGCCTCCTGTGCACCCCTCAGCAGCCCCTGACTCCTCCTTCCCTCCTGGGCACTGTCCTGGCTCCACCCTTCTATCCACCCTGGAGCTGGGTCTCTTCTGTTTTGTTTTTTTGTTTTTTGTTGTTTTTTTTTTTTTTTTTGAGACGGAGTCTCGCTCTGTCGCCCAGGCTGGAGTGCAGTGGCCGGATCTCAGCTCACTGCAAGCTCCGCCTCCCGGGTTCGGGCCATTCTCCTGTCTCAGCCTCCTGAGTAGCTGGGACTACAGGCGCCCGCCACCTCGCCCGGCTAGTTTTTTTTTTTTTGTATTTTTTAGTAGAGACGGGGTTTCACCGTGTTAGCCAGGATGGTCTCGATCTCCTGACCTAGTGATCCGCCCGTCTCGGCCTCCCAAAGTGCTGGGATTACAGGCTTGAGCCACCGCGCCCGGCCTCTTCTGTTTTTTGATGGTGTCACTGCCTGGTGGGGACACTTGTTTGTGGCCCTAAAGCCACCACACCAGCCCCTGCCTCCCTCTCAGAACTCCCCCATCCAGCCAACTCTGGAGCCGACCTTCAGCCCTCACCACATCCCATGGCCTCCTGCTAGCACCTCCTACCAGTGGTGTGTGCAAGGGGAGGGCCCTCGGGCCAGGGACGTCAGGAGAGCCCCAGCTGCCGGTGGGAGAGTGGGTTCTGATGTGTATGTGTGTGTGGAGGGGCTGCACTGAAGTTATCTCCTTCAGGCTCAGCCACTGAGCGTCCTTGTAAAAGACACAGCAGGGTAGGCCCTGGGGGCTGTAGCTCCATCTGTTCGTGGGCGGAGCCAAAGGGAAGCCCCCATACCTCACACCCTGGGATCCTGGGAGAGGGGCTGAAGAAAGCTAGGATGGGCAAGGGTCTGCAGGGGTCCCACTGAGGGATGCACAGGCCGAGCCCGCCCACAGCCTCCTCCGATGCCCGAGGACTTAGGGTCTGCTGCCACTTGGAAGGACTGGCAGCCGCCCCCGGTTTCTCCCCTCCCCGCTGGTGGAGAACGGGGCCCGATGCCAGGCCCATCTCGACGCATCGCTGGAGCAGAACCGTCTTCCTCCTCATGCTACACTCAGAGGAGGGCACGTGGCTATGCTGCTGAGCACCGGCCTCTCTGGCCAGGGTCCGAGGCCCGGCCCTACCCTGGAAGCGATGCCTCGGCCGGCAGGGGGCTGCAGATTGGAGAGCCTTCCTGCCACAGAACACTGGGCTCCCAGGTGCTGGGGTGGACTCAGAAGGGAATGGGGGTGTCACGGGGCCGTGGATACGAAGGACCCCCACCTCCACTGTCGGTGGCCAGAGGGAGCACCCAGGAGGGACAGTCCCTGCCCCCTGACCTGCCCCCACCAAGATGGCATCGCTGCTGACGTCTGTGCCCGCTGCCCTGGCCAGAGCCACACTTCAGCACAGCCATGCGGGGCTCCCTCTGTCTCCGCCGCGAGCCCCTCACAGGGCCTTTCTTCATTCTGTCTCCTTAGCCGGGGGACACACGCCCCATTGTCCCGGGGCCTGTCGGCAAGTGGATCAGGGCTGTGCCGAGTTCACCGATGTCCTACTGGGGCCGCCCCCGCCCGGGTACCACCCCTTCCTGTTCCTGGACAGCCTCCACAAGGTGGGTGCCCACGGGGGGCGGAGAGGCCACCCCACATCACTCAGACGGTCCCTGCCCACCCACCACCTCAACACCCAGGCCACGTGTGCCCGGGGGGTTTCGAGCAGAGCTCCTGGGCCCCCCTTCTGAGCCTCTCCCTCTCCCCTCCTCCTGCCCAATCCTTCTAGAAGGCAGGCAGCAGATCCAGAGGCGGCTTGTACCCCGGGGGGACACCACCCACTGCACAGGAGCCGCCTGGAGGCAGCAGGTAGGAGTGTCCCACCCCACTGGCAGGCGTTTGGAGGGTCAGCTCTGGCCTCCTCATCAGCTGGGCCAGGAGGACGGGGAAGGCCCAGGGGAGCCAAGGACCTGGTCTGAGAAGGCAGTGAGCCTTCACGGGCCTCGCTTCAGGGAGCCCCCAACCAGGGTCTCGAAGGGCTGACAGCTGCCCTGTGACTTGCCTGGGCTGGTACGAAGTGGGCGGAGCTGGAGCCGGTCCATCTGCTTTGATCACTACAACCCCCAGACCGTCGGGTAGACCAGACTGTGGGCATGTGGAGGCAGAGAGGCAGGAGGAGCCCAGGGACTCCCAGAGGAAGGCGGCTGGTGGCCAGGGTTCAGGGCAGTGGTCTAAGGGGACACTGTGAGCTGGAGGACAGGAGCGGGACCAGGTGCACATCGTGGCACGTGCAAGTGGGGACACCGTGGGGGTTTGTGGTCGTCACATCTCACCATCCTGGGCCTGGCAGTGCTACGGGCACAGCACATGCAGGGCCATAACCGGCTGGTTCTACTGGGAGGAAACTGGGGCTCGGGGCCCAGCGACAGCTTCCACCTCAGGTCAGGACTCTGTCTACAAACTGGAGGCAGCTGCGCACTGGGCTGGGCTAGGCTGGGCTGGGCTAGGGAGGCCCCCGCTGATGTGCCCTGGGGACCCATCCCTCCTGGCCTGAGCCCGAGGACACAGTGGCTTGTCCCACCAACCCTCACCTGGCCCCGCAGGCTGTGGAGGAGCTGCTGGGTTGCTCACAGAGTGACCAGCACCCGTCCCGCTCCCACCCGCCTGCCAGGCACTCGCTCTTTTTTTTTTTTTCTTTTGAGATGGAGTCTTGCTCTGTTACCTGCCCAGGCTGGAGTACAGTGGCGTGATCTCGGCTCACTGCAAGCTCTGCCTCCCGGTTCACGCCATTCTCCTGCCTCAGCCTCTCAAGTAGCGGGAACTACAGGCTCCTGCAACCACACTTGGATAATTATTTTTTTTTTGTAATTTTAGTAGAGACAGGGTTTCACCGTGTTAGCCAGGATGGTCTCAATCTCCTGACCTCGTGATCCGCCCGCCTTGGCCTCCCAAAGTGCTGGGATTACAGGCGTGAGCCACTGCGCCCGGCCCAGGCACCTGCTCTTGTTTTCTTGGGTGGAAGCTGTGACGTTTGGGATTCCTGATTGGGGCAAAACATTCTGGTGACGTGGTGCACAGACCCTGCAGGAAAAATCACCTGCTCTTGAGAGACATGGGTCCTCCTGGGACAGGGTTGGCACCGGGGGCCTTGGGCAAGGCAGGTGGGTGGAGAACCAGACCCCTGCAGTGGCCACAGAAGGACCTCAGGGGCAGAGGAGGGCTCCAGGTATCCCCAGCGCCCGCCTGGGACCAACACGGGGTGTCGGGCCCTTGAGACCTCCCGTGCCTCTGCCCATCCAGCAAACAGAAGTGGATGTGAGTGTGAGTGTGAGTGTGAGTGTGAGTGTGAATGTGCCGGGGCCGCCTCCTGCTTCCACGGGGAGGGGGGGCGGGTATGGAAGTAGCCAAGGCAGTGAGCACAGGCCCAGTGGTGGAGCTCCAGGGAAGGGGTCTGGCGAGGTGGGAGGAGGGTCTGCTGCAGCCCCCTGCAGTGAGGCCCCTCGTGGGGGACGCTCGGGGGCTGCCAAGGCGCTGGCACTGGCAGGCCTTTGATGCCACTCACCCATGGGGGCGGCGCCGCCCTCTGTCTAGCTCTGAGTCATGGTTTGTGAATTAAATATGAAACTCGCTTTGTACGATAACTTGAGAAGCAGAGACTAAAAAATAGCCAAGCTCCTGCAGGCACGGGGGCCCCGTTTGCCCAGCGACTCGGCCGTGGCAGCATCTGTGAGAGCCAAAAGCTGAGACGCTCTGAGAGTCACTCCCACAGACACGCACCGACCCACACGCCCAGGGCAGCATCTCTACTTCGTTCCATGACCGTGGCAGCCTCAGCGCCGAGTGTGATGTTGAAACGTCTTATTTCAGCAAACAGGCTTTCGCTCTTTTCCACCTGAGAGAACGGAGGGGTCGGCGTCTCCTCCCAGCCTGGGCTGCGCCCACGAAGCGCTCGCACTGCCCTCAGGTGCCGTATCTTTGGACTAGGATTGTTACAATCCCAGGACGACGTGGCCGCTGAGTTGGAGTGTTCAGTGTTAAAATGATGTCGTCTCTTCGGGACACACATTTGTGACCAGCAGCCGATTCCCCTGCCTCCTGCCGGCTCCACGGCCACACGGCTAGGGCCCTCCCATGGTGTTGGGGCAGGCGTCCCAAAACGAGGCCTGCTCCCTGCAGGGAGCCCCGGCTCTCCGTGCAGCTGGGCTTACGTCTTCTGGGTACGGAAACCCTGGGGAGTCTTACCGATGGCGAACTCGCCGTGAGCTCTGCCGGCTCCTGGAGTGAGTACCCAGCATGCAGGTGAAGGGCCGCACATTTGCCGGCCTCTCCGCCATGGATCCTGGGGCGGCAGTGGCTTAGAGACAAACCTGGGCCTGTGCCTCTCGTCCTCGCCGGAGCCTGGCCTCCCTGCCCCCGCCAGCGGGTCATTGCAGCCACGTGATCCCTTACTACCCTCGAATCTGCTGCCCCCCCCACCCAGAGGCCTTCAACTGTGGCTGACCAGGGCGTCGACCTCACGACCTCTTCCAGGGCGTGCCCAGCTCTGTCCCTGCGGAAGCCCCCACAACCCATCTGGGTGTTTGTGCGACGGCCCCGTCTTAGGAAAGAGTGGGGGACCCTGCCTGAGGCTCCCCCCGCTGTTGCCCCCGTGCCTTCTGCCTGCTGTGCGGTGAGGAAGAAGCACCTGTCCCTCTGGTGTGGGTCCCAGCTTCCTGAACCAGCGTCCAGACCTGTCTCTGGGCCCAAAGAGCCCACTTGTCAGAATTCTGAGAAAGCCATTCTTTCCAGCAGCCAACCTGGCTCTGGCAAATCCAAAGCCCTCGAACACTCAGTCGGCTGCGTCCGGTTTGCATTTAAGGAACCCTCACTGTGTCATGGCCGAGTGGTTCCAGGCAGGGTCCCCAGCCCGTGCCAGGCACAGGGGAGGGCTCACTGTCAGCAGGCAGGGCCGGGCAGGGCGGGGCGGGGCTGGAGGAGTGGAAGCTCCTGGCACCTTTGGGTCTGCCGCTTCTGACTGACACGCTTGTGAATGGGGTGGAGAAGGGCAGGGGCTGCGGCCGGCTCTCAGCGCTTCCTTGGGCTCCAGCCTCAGCAGCAGAACCTTGAGCAGGGATCCTGCCGCTAGCACCCTGGAGTCCCAGGAGACCCCTCAGGTCCGAGACCTCCCTCGGGTCCCCCCCCAGTGTGGCCCTGTGACTGACAACTTTGTTCTGCACCAGCCGTGGCCCCTACCCTGGCACGGTCCTGTATTATTCCAGCGTCTCCAGGGCCGAGGCCACTCCCTGCACTCACCAGCTGTCCCCAGTTGCCATCGCCGGGGACCCCCTTTCCGTAATGGGGAGGCTGCTTCGGGAGCTGGGCCCGGGGCTGACCTGGCTGCTGGGTCCCAGCTGGCATCCCCACTGCTGGGCACAGAGGATGTGGGGCCAGCCCAGGTCCTGCTCGGCGCGCCCACCGGCCAGCATAATTACGCACCAGGAGCATCTCCAGGCCGGAGACCGACGCTCACTGCACTTCCTGCCTGGAACGTTCTGGCCACCCCCAGTCACCCCCCCACCCCATTCAACATGTGGCCACCTTTTTTTTTTTTTTTTTTTTTTTTGAGACGGAGTCTCTCTCTGCCGCCCAGGCTGGAGTGCAGTGGCCAGATCTCAGCTCACTGCAGTCTCCGCCTCCCGGGTTCACGCAATTCTCCTGCCTCAGCCTCCCCAGTAGCTGGGACTACAGGTGCCCGCCACCTCACCCGGCTAGTTTTTTGTATTTTTTAGTAGAGACGGGGTTTCACCATGTCAGCCAGGATGGTCTCGATCTCCTGACCTCATGATCCGCCCGTCTCGGCCTCCCAAAGTGCTGGGATTACAGGCTTGAGCCACCGCGCCTGGCCAAGTGGCCACCTTTTTATCCTTCCTAAGGACCCCAACAATGCCAGATTCCTGGGTTCCGTTTCTTTATAGTCCCGCTCTCCAGTTCCAGAGCAAGTCCCTTGGGGGACCCGTGGGGGTTGGCCAGAGGTCAGTTGGGTGAAGACTTGGAGGCACCCTCATAGGCAGCCTGGTGGGCTGCACCCCATGGAGGTCACGGAACCCAGCCCAGCCCCTGATAGAGCTTGGCCCCTCGAGGCACACAAGGCGCAACCTGGGGGCCCCTCTGAGACCCCGGGGTCCTGGCTTTGGCTCCTCCCCTCGTCTCCCCACAAAGCCCCAAAGCCTCACTCCCTCATGGAGGTTTTCACCCCCTCCCAGAATCCCGGCAGGAGCTAACAAAGGGGCCTCCCGGCTGTTCCAAATCTGGAGCCACAGACGGGATTCTGCAGTGTGGACAACAGGAGACTGAGACGGGAGTGTGACCCCTTCCGTGTCCGGACACCAGGTCGCGCCCTCCTGGCCCCCAACCTGGGCCTGTGCCGGAGGCCTGCTGTGCCCCCGACAGCGCCACCTATTCCCCCATCATAGAAGCCCAGGTCCTAGCGGCCTGCATGGGGCCGGTGAATGGGAGAAGCAGTGAGTCTGGGCCAGGGGTCCCCCATCCCACTGGAAGGATCTGAGTGTGGACCAAGGGCAGGCAGCATTCCCTCGGGCGCTGGAGTCTGTGAGCCGTGGTCAGGGTGGTCGGGCTGTGCTCACCAGGGTGTGCTGAGACTGGGGCTCTGGGGGAGCCATCTGTCCCCCAAAACAGCCGCATCTGTGTCCCCTTCGTGAGCTGCACAGCAGGAGCTTCTCTCAACATCCACTGGGTGACGCCAGTGCCCTCAGGAGGACAGGCAGCCCCTCTGGGCACCTGGTGAGCACCGGGGCGCCTGGTGCACTCCCCACCGGGTGGCCCCTCAAAGCCCACATCAGAGCCTGTCACCGTCATCCAGGAGGCTCCAAACAATAGAAATGACTGAAAAAAAAAAAGGACAAAGATGAAGAGTGACACACCAGCCTGTAATTTCGGGAGAGGCGTGCGTGGAAGAGGCGCAGCAGCCGGAGAGGCGCAGCAGCCGGAGAGGCGCAGCAGCCGGAGAGGCGCAGCAGCGGGAGCGGGAGAGGCGCAGCAGCGGCAGCGGGAGAGGCGCAGCAGCGGGAGCGGGAGAGGCGCAGCAGCGGATGAGGCGCAGCAGCGGATGAGGCGCAGCAGCGGGTTTCAATTTACATAAGAAGCACGGCCCACGCGGGAGAAGCATGTGCGTTTGTTATGACTCTCAGGCAGGATCCTGCAAAGCCTTCTTTGCTCCCTAAAATAGGCAGAGGAAAGAGGGGCCAACGTTCCTTCACAAGCTGTGCCCCAAGGGAAGCCTGGTTTTTGTGGGCACAGAAGCCATGTCTGCCCTCCCAGAGCCCAGCCAGGGCCACCAGGACCCCCGCAGGCATGCTCTGACCCTCTGAAGCCCTCCAGGGCCTGGTCACCCTTTGTGCAGGGTGGCCAGAAAGGAGGGTCCTGCTGCAAGGGCCCTGCAGACATAGCCAGAGGCCGAGGCCCGGCACCTGCCTGCCAGGGCACCCTCAACTGCCCCAGCGCGTCCAAGGATGTCAGGGAGCCCTGGGGAGGAGCCCCACCCACCCCTGCGGCCACGTGGGGCAGAGTCCAGGCCTGGAGGGCCACGGCTGCCCTGACTCATGCTGTTCTGGCAGGCTGACAGGGAGAGGTGCTGACTGGGAGAGGTCCCGAGGTGCTGACCGGGAGAGGGGTCCCGAGGTGCTGACCGGGAGAGGGGTCCCGACTGGCTCTGGAGAGGCTGCACGAGGGGCTCCTGCGCCATCCGCTGAACCTGGCTCCTAACTCGCTGCCTCACCACGTGCCCCATGTCCACCTGGGGCCGAACCCCAGCTTGTGGGAGGGGAGACAGCGTGGATGGGATGGCCCTCCCTGTAGTGGGCGGTAGACGCAGACCAGACATGAGGGCCCCGCACGTGCCCACCGCCTGCTGCCCTGGGAGGGGACGCGTTTCTGAGAAGGCCTCTGGCTGCATTCCTGCAGAGACATTCCAGGCGTGTTACGGAATTCCACAAAAGGACAAAGCCCTGTCAGTTCCTAAAAGATGTGAAATTATGTCAGCTGCAGAAGAGGGACTCGGTTTGATCAACGTGGCCGTGATTTTGCCCAGCCACACAGGAGAATTCCACAGGAATGGTGGGGGTGGTGCTGGCCCCAGAAATCCTAATTCCATGCTTCATGATAGGAAAATGCGGCCACCCGAGCCCCATCGGCCCGGGACGGGGTCCATCCGCCCAACCACAGACACGGGCATGCGCGGAGACCTTGTGTGTCATTGCTCACTGGTGGCTGTCGGCATCCAAGCCCCTCCTCCCTCCTCGGCTCCAAGAAAAATGGGCTTAATTAAGACTTCTGTGATTAGTCATTTAATCAGTCATTAGGCCAACACAGATGGAGTCAATTAATTTTTTTTTACTTGAAAAGATTGTGGAAGCTCCACAGCCCACAGAGCCCCTTCCTGGCACCATCGCCAGTGACCGTGGAGCGTCCCACACAGGCCTTCATCCCCTTTGAAAGGCCATCGGTGGGGACAGGCACCTGGGCTCCTCACCTGTCCCAGGCCCAGAGGATGCAGGACACCGACCCGTTCCTCCCTCATTTGCCACGAAGAGGTGACAGGAGCCAGGAGAATGGCCTTGGAGCCAGCAGCCACCACTGGTGCCCAGAGACACGTGAGGCAAGAGCCTGGCCACGCACCGGGCCTGGCGGGGTTGGCTGGGTCTGAATAGGGACAGGACTTGGGGTGGCAACGTGTCCTTTCTCTGAGCGTGAGTCCGGGCCAGCACCCTGTGGCCAGTTAGGTGCAGGCCTGGCCAGCAAAGCAGCCTGTGATTCGCAGCCCAGGTGGGGAGGCCCGTGCCACCAGCTTGCCTGGCCGAGGGGTGCGGATGGAGGAAGCACAGAGAAGCCCAGCAACCACCCCCACCCCGGCCCCAAGATGGACAAATAGAAAATTCCCACGGGCACAAGCCAGGGGTCCCACCTCACCCGCAGCTCCCCCCAGTCCTCTCCTGGGCACGCTGGTCTCCGCCATAAACACACGGACACAGCCCAGCAGCCCAGCCTGCCCCTTGGCCTGAGTCTGGCCTGCTCACTGCTGGTGCCATCTCTGAGCATTCTTGCCAGTGCCTCCTCCACACTGCACCTGCACGGGGCCCAGCCCAGTGGGGCCTTGGAGAACACGATCTGGAATAGACTCTCAACAGACCCAAAGGGGCCCGCATGATGCGGTGGCAACTCTGGTCTCCTCGGCTCACCTGCTCACCCGCTCACCCTCCCCTAGGGCTCTGCCTCCTCTCTGGGCCTTGCCACTTGCTGACCCCGCGGCCAGGAGGTCCCACTCAGCCCAGCCCCTCCATCCCCAGGGAAGGCGCCCAGGGGATGCCCTGGCCAGTGGGTCTCAACCTGCACCTGGCTGTGGTCCTCATGGGATCTGGCCCCGGGGTGGGGGATTGGTGTCCAGCAGGCTGGGGGCTGGGCCCACAGGGATGAGAGCTCCCAGGACAATGGGGTGGGCTGCAGGGAGGGCACCAGGCAGCCGGGGGCACCAGGGTCCTCAGTAGGCAGCACCAGGCGCCCTGGCCCCACTGCTGGAAGCACCTCCAAGTGGGAGTTCAGCCACGAGAGAAAGGGATTGACTGGGTTCTTCTTTAGAAACTTTTTTTTTTTCTGAGACAGAGTCTCACTCTGTCACCCAGGCTGGAGTGCAGTGGCCCGATCTCGGCTCACTGCAAGCTCCATCTCCTGGGTTCACGCCATTTTCCTGCCTCAGCCTCCCAAGCAGCTGGGACTACAGGTGCCCGCCACCACGCCCGGCTAATTTTTTTGTATTTCACCATGTTAGCCAGGATGGTCTCGATCTCCTGACCTCGTGATCCGCCCGCCACGGCCTCCCAAAGTTCTGGGATTACAGGCAAGAGCCACCGCACCCGGCCTAGAAACTTTTAAAGGTTGAAAAACGAGCCCTGTCTTGTCCAAGCAGGGATACTAAACCAAAGCAGGTGTGAGGGCCAGGCGGGAACGGCTGGGCCCGCGGATGTGCCCAGCGCTCAGGGGGATGTGCAATGATAGCCCCACAGCAGACGGCGGGGCTGGGGCAGGGCAGCTGTTAACTCTTCGCACGCCCGCACCGGCAAGTGCCCCCAGGTGAACAGGCTCCCCCAAACAGAGAACACCCCTCAGGCTTTCCAAGGCCTGAAGCTGACCGCCCACTGGGGACAGGGCACCTGGGGGTCTGTGGCGGTTGCCTCCCCAAGGCCTGGGGCCAAGAATCCAAACTCTGATCTTCGACCTGGGAAAGCAGTCATCTCCCCGGGTGCAGAGGCCTGCGGTGCAGAGGGGCCTCCCCGGGAGGGCTCCCCTGGCAACGTGGCCCCCAGTTCCTCGGCCCAGGCCAGGGGCACGAGGCCTCCGTGGTGCCGGCATGTTCTCCAGGGGCTCCACGGGGCAGGACACGCAGACTGTGCTCTGGGAGAGGAGCCGGGGCTGGCGTCTGCACCCGTCTGTGTCTGTGCCTGGGGCTGTTACAGAAAGCCCTGGCCCGTGGCTCTCATTTCTTGGGGATACTAAGGAGGTGACAGCGGCTTCCAAGCTGGCCCCAGATCTGCGGCCAAGGGTCCTGATTTTCGGACTTTCACAGGGGCTCCCGGGGCTGTAGAAAACCCTAGGGTGTGGCTCCTGCGCAGCAGGTGGGGAAGCCTGGGCCCTTCTCTGAGAGTCACACCCCCCACCCCCACGTGACAGATTCCTCCTGATTGTGTCTTGCTTGGCTCTTGCCTCACCAGCTCCCGGCACATCCTGGTGGCTCTAGAGGCCACGTGGAACCCCAGAGCTGGGCAAAGGCTCCTGCCCCTTGTCACCAGGATCTGCCTGGACTCTCTGACTCCCAGGCATGACCCCTGACGGCTCCAGTGGGCGCCCTTCTCCAGGAGCCGGGACACCAGGCCAGGCTGCAGGAAGGGGTCCCCTGGGCCTCACACCCTGGCCATGAACTGCCCTCCCTGGCCTGGCAGCAGACTGGCCTCAGGCCCAGCTCTAACTTCATGCCCAGGTCAGGGCACGCCAAAGCCATGCATGAGGAACATGTCCACGTCATAGACTGGAAGACTGAGGACAGCAAAGGCCGAGCCCAGGCCCGAAGGAGCGGGTCTGGGTAGACAGGGTCAAGGGCCTCGGCCCGAAGGAGCGGGTCTGGGTAGACAGGGTCAAGGGCTACAGGCTGCCAGAGGTCCCTTGCTGGGCCTGCACTCGGCCAAGGCCTCTCTGACGCCGCTCCCTGGAGCTCTGCTCGGGGCTCGCTGCTGTCTGCACAGAAGCCTGTGAGGAGCTCCTCCGGGGACCTCTTGGCTTCTCGGAGCATCTGGCCTGGGAAGGTGCGGTGAGGGGGACTGCCAAGGCCAGGAGCTCACTCGGTGACACCGAGATGCAATGCAGGGCCTCGGGAAAAGCAGCCCTTACCCGTCAGGGTTGCCAGTTCGGCCGACAGGCCACTCTGGTCACTGCCAGAGGCACAGGCAAGAGGAGGGAGCCGGGCGCAGCACCTGTTGGCCTTGCAGAGGTGGTTGCCTGCCCACCATGCCTGTCCCTCCTCACGGCCCTCCACCTGCGCCGCCTCGTCCACCTCATCTCCCGTCTGTGCTTCTAAAAGCCACGGAGACCACTCGCAACCGGCCACAGCCTCTGGACTTGGGGTCGGCAATGGAGCCTCTGCGGCCTGGACGCCGCCCACTGTGTTTCTGTGTTTCTGTGTGAGCGTTGGTGTGTCCAGAGCACGGGTCCGCGGGGGCAACACAGGCCTCAGACGTTCAGCGCTGCAGAACGGCCACACATAGACCCTGGGTGAGGCCCGGACTGCTGTGTCTTCACCCGGGTCCCCAGACACTGACCCCGCCGGGGAGGCCGAGACTGCCAGGCCGATGCCGGGCCAGACCTCCGCAGGTCAGGAGGGAGCAGGATGTGTCTGTGCGGTGGTGGCAGCTGCTGCCTCGGGCAGAACTGGCAGGAAACGGCGCCGGGGTGGTGCGGACTCACTGGGGCCTCCAGTGTCAGGGCCGTCATGGCCAGCGACTGAGGGACAGGAATGAGGGGCTGGCACCCACGTGAAGGTGCAGTCCCAGGCACGCAGTGGGCACCCAGACGCCCCCCAGGCCACTGCCTGCACCGCCTCCCCACGTGCGGTCTCTGCGGACGCTGGCCTCGGGCCTGCTCGCCGTCCATGGGGCACTGATGCCTTCGAATCTGCACGGCCTCCTCCCTAGGCCGAGACTCCCGAGCTCCTTCCTGGCTCTGCCTGTGTTTTCCTCAAAGCCCTGGGGGTCCTGTAAAAACTCAGGATTCCTGTAATCCTGCTTCTTTCTCTAAGGCTGGCAGCCTGGCAGACTAGTTACTCTCGGTGCTGAATTACGTACCCCGCTTCCCCTCCTTGCCCGTACTCCTGTGTCTTACATGGGTCTGGGGCCCGGCAAGACCCATTCTCCCCACTCGAAATGAAGCCACTTCAGTCTTCTGTCCTTCATTCTGCAGGCTCCGGCGTCGCCGCCTCTCAGGGGCTTCGGGTCTTTCTCACCCTTCATGGTCTTCTCGGCTGCACCGGGGGGCCTCCGCCTTGTCAGAAGCCTGTGGGAATGGGGTTGTCAGTCCCACTCCTGCTCCAAGGCCATAAGCACGTCAATAATTTAGACAAGGAGGATTTGCACAGGGCAGCCCACGGGCCCGAGGGGCAGAGAGCTGGGTGCAGGCTGCCAGAGGACTCTCCTTATCCTGCCCGTGGCCCCGAGGTGGAGTTTGCCGGCCTCTGCTGTCCTGGGGCCCCGAATCCACGCTGGAGCCACTAGCCCTGGTTCGGGTCAGCGATGCCATGTCCTGGGGGTCCAGACAGGGCATTCAGGGGCCTCACTGTGTCATCTCCACAGGCCTGAGGGGAGCGCCACGGAGGAGCAGCCTGCGGCAGCATACCCAGGTAGGTGGACGGGGCCCAAGTCCATCGCCGGTTGTGCCACTGTCTGGAGAGGCGAGAGGCCACAGCCCAGAGCTGGGGGTGGGGTTGGGGGAACTCAGCCCGGGGTCCCCAGAGGCAGGTGGCTGTGGGTGGGGGATTTGGGAGCAGCCGAGCCCTCCCAAGGGCCTGAATGGGAAGGGGGCTGGTGGTTTGGGGGCTGGGGACGGTCCAGAAAGATTTGAAGCTGGGCCGACACAGCCCTTGATGTGGGGAATGTCCTAGAAAGGAGGAAGCCATGGGGACAGGGAGCACAGAGGCGCAGAAGCCTTGGGGTCCAAGGTTGCTGAGGGGCAGCTGTCGAGGCCCACGGTGGCTGAACCATGAGGAGCTGCTCCCCGCAAGGCCGGCTGCCGGGGCCTGGTGGGCTGGGCTGGGCGGAAGGTTCCTCCCGGCATGGGGGCTGCTGTGGGGACAGTGAGGAGGGGTGCAGCGAGGGCCTGGAGGAGGCTCAGGTGCAGACCCTCAGCCGTGGGGCCTCCTCCAGTCGCCCCAGTCCTGGGACTCAGCCCCACAGCCTAGGCCTGGCATCCCCCTCCAAGTCAGAGGGGCCAAACGCCAGGCACCTCAGCTACACAACGGCTTGGAGCCCTAGCAAGGCCTGGGCACCGCGGCTGACTGGGTGCCTGATGGAGAGTGGAGCCTCTCTGTCCGCTGGGCCAACGTGAATGACCCTTCCTCTGGTGTCTCTGGGGTTCTGGCTGGAGAGCCAAAGGCTGGAAGGTCTGGGCCCACTGCTCACTGGGGTCTGGATGCCACCACGGAGCTGCCTCTGGCACAGCGGGAGCAAGTGGAACCACCCTGGTCGTGGGGACGGCACCAGTGCGGCCAGGGCTATAGCCAGCGAGGCCTGGGTGAGGGGTGGGACCGGAGTCCTGGGCGATGTCCCCTGGGGTCCCACAGCAGCCCTCACACCGTCGACCAGGCCACCCCATCCCGGCCATCCCAGGAGGAGTAGGTGGGTGAGGGTGGGGGCGGGGACATCACCGCATCGACGTCGGCTGGTCCTGGCATGTCTGCACAGCCGCCCGGCCAGGGTTTATGTGCTCAGTGGAGACAGCTCGGGGTGAGGAGCGAAGGGAGATCCGATGACGCGGGGGCCATTTGGGGCTAAGCCATATATGTATGGCCGAGGCCCCGGGTGAGAGCTGGCCCAGGGCTCGATCACGTGGCCGTCGAGGCCCGGCCTGCCGTATAGTGGCCACCAGCCAGAGCCCTTCCCGCCCTTCCCATCTGCCGGGACGCCGGCCTCAGGAGTGGGGTCAGATGGGGCCTGTGGCCGGCTCCTCAGCCACTGCCCACTGAGCTCTCGGCCCCCCGGCCAGCGCCTTGGCCGCCGCTGGTACAGCTGGATTCCTGGGAACACCTAGAAACCCGGCTGCTTGGAAACACTGTGGCGTTGCCATGTGGGGCCCTTCCTCCGCCCGCCAGGGAGGCTGGCCCTGGTGCCCAGCGCTGTGGCCCACACCCGCCAGGCTGCAGAACGTGTGTCCCCCTGCGAGGCCCCCCAGAACCGTGTTTTTTTCTAGAGGAACTGACTCAGGGCCAAGTACATTCCTCCCGGCCCCCGAGGCTCGCTCTCGTCCAGCCCTGGGAACGCACAGGCGGCCGAGCCCTTGGCCTGGCCGGAGGAGGCCGCCGCTCCGCAAAGCGAGCGCTGTTTTCCAGGCCGGCGTCTGGAATGTTGCTCTGCCTTGCGGTGTGAGCCGACTCCTGCCCCCATTTCAGCTGCGGCCGCATTCCTGGTGTGAGCCCGGGCCAGCCGAGGCGCCTTTTCCAGTCTCCGGTGCCAGCCCCGGCAGGCTCAGGGGAGGGGAGAGGACGGTTTCTATGGCAACCTCACTTTTTGTTATTTCTTATTTTCTTTTTTATGGTTTCTCCAACTTTGAAGCTCTCCAGACAGTTTACAGACTGTGAAAGGAAAAGTACTTTTCCTTCTCTGCCGAGTCCCCCCAGCAGGGCCGCCCTCCAGCCCCACCCAGAGAGCCCCAGCGCGGGTGTGCGGAAGGGGCTGGGGCGGGGGCTCCGAAAGCAAGTCACACACACCTGCCTTCAGAGCGCTCGTTATTTTTAAAAACAGTTTATAGAGGAAATGAATTATTTTTCTCCTAAAAAGTAGGAAAGTATTTGCAAAGGAATCCTCCCGGGACCCACAGCCAGGTCGGCCGCAGGGGCTGGAGAGCGGCCGCCATGCGAGGGTCGTGTCTGTCCTTGCCAGCCTCTGAGTCGGAGGCCGTAGCTGGGCGGTGGCCTGAGGCCAGAGGTGGTTTCCTTCACCCAAAATTAGTTCATCCACCTACGCTGACTGTGTGTCCAGCACCCCAGGACTGGTCCGGTGGCCGGTGCTGTGGTTACAGTGCCAAGAATCCCAGAACCCGGGCAGAGATGACCAGGGTCGGGGACACGGGCCAGTGGGCACACGAGAGTGGGCAGTGGGCTGAGGCCAGGGAGGGGAGGGGACAGGAGCCTGCTGAGGACCAGCCCAGCGCGCCCCTTGCAGGGGAGTACGTGCTCATGATCCATGACGTGACCACTCCACCATTCCTGGGACGCACGCTGCCCCCCGCCTTCAAACACCTGCGGGTCGTAGCGAAGAGGGCTGACCGGCCACCCCACGTTCTGGAAGAAGGCCCTGAAGCCTCAAGCGGCTGGCAGGCCCATGGCTGCACCCCAGAGCCTCCAGCGCCTCAGTGAGGCCCAGTGTCCACAGGAGACCACCTCGGTGTGAACGGCAAGAAACTCTGCCTCTGCTTGCGGGACCCTGTCCCCGATTCCCCAGAGCCCTGCGGCTGTTTGAATAAAATGCTCAGTGGCAGCTGTGGAGGGCACCGCTCCTTGGGCCCGACGCCCGCAGCGAGGCCCTCCCCATGCACCCGCACACTCACAGGCGAGGCCACAGGACTGGAGACTGCGTCCTCCCTCACTGCTGTGGCCTCCGCTCTGCGCAGAGCCCTGGGAAGCCTGGGGGCTCAGGCGGGACACATGGGGTGACTCGTCTCAAGGCCAGGCTGTGGCAGTCGCCCAGGCACCCTTCGAGGCCAGCATGTCTGTCCCACCCACACTGTTCCCAGGCCCAGCCACGGTCGGTGCCGGAATTCCCTGCCAGGCTGGGGCTGGGAAGGAGGGTCCCTGTCTCCCTGCCACAGAGCTCTGCAGTGAAGCCCAGCCAGGCAACCCCCGCGCCTCCGCCTGGCACTGCCCACTCCAGGCAATCCTGCCCGCAGGACGGACTCCCATGGCGAGAGGCAGGAGGCATGCGATCAACTCTCCTGGCCGGTATCCTGCCTGCCTGACGTCCCCGCCCCGCGCTGAACAGGGAGGACGGTCAGGAACATTCTACGGCTGCCTCTGGAGGGCCCCTCAGCCACTGAGAGGGGCCAGAAGGTCGCTGGGGAGGGGGCACTGAGGTGGCCCATGGGCAGCCAGCCACTCAGTCAGCACAGAAGGTGGCGACTGCACAGACCCTGCCTCCTGGCCCCGCCACGCCTGCTCTGGTCCCTGGCTTCACCCTGCCCACCTGGGGCCTGCGCAGCCTGGCTGGTCTCACCCTCTGCCCTCTCAGCGCTGGGCAGGGAGCCAGCCTCCTCAGGCCCTTGCTCTCTCGGCAGTCCCTCAGACCCCTCCCTGTTCTTGCAGCCCACCCTCTCAGAAGACCACCGTTTGGAGCCCTGGGGAGGGGGCGTCCAGGACCCAGCCCAGCCCCACACCAGGCCTGTGCCCCCGATGTTTCCCTCATGCTGCTGTCCCTGGCCCTCCCACGACTGGCACCGACCTCCTTGCGCTGCGGCCAGACCCACCCTCCCACCGTCCAGGCACACCTCCCTGGGAACACACCCATGTCCTGGGCCAGCTGCGGCCGGGGCCTCTCTCCAGACCCGCACAGGCAGCTGCTTCTGCTCGGCGGAGGGAGACTGTGGACAGAGAAGCTGTGTTCACAGCAGTGCAGGAACCCAGGGCAGCCCCTGGGCACACGGGGGTGAAGACACACCCAGAAGCTGGGGTGCTGCACAGTGGGGGGACCCTGGGAAGCTCTCAGGGAGAGCCTGGTTGGGGCCAGGTCGGGCGTAGCGTGGTGGATGCACCGAAGAAGGCTGGCTGCCCGAGGGCAAAGGGGCGAGCTCGGGGGGCATTGCGGGGAGGAACCAGACCAGATCATGGGATGCTGGGCCCCCCATCCTTGCAGGTGACAAGCTGGAGGCCACTGGAGCTGCAGCGAGGGGACCCTTCCTCTACCAGGGCAGAGTGGCCCCAAGGCCCCCTGGTTCTGAGCTCTGCCACTTGGCGGTCGAGCACATGTGGGGGGCTGTGGCATCCCTGAAGTTTCCCCAGACACGCAGGCTTCCATTCCATACAGCAAGGCAGGCAGCCACCCTCCTGTACCTTCTAGAAGCCCAGACCCAGGGGCAAGGCTGCATCTCCCAGCTGTGGCCATCCTCGAGGCTCCCAGAGCCCAGGGCGGCTTCGTCACAGCCATGGCTCCAGCCTCTGGTCCCCGGGGGCCTTGTGAGTGCCCTGCGGTTCTGACACTGTCCCTTGCCCTTGGGGTTGGCTACGCCTGTTGGAGGGGAGGCTCCTGGTGTGCCTGACCTGCCCCGACCTGGGTCACCTGCCTCCCAGGAGGACAGGCAGACATCGGCCAGGCCGGGCCCACAGAGCCCCCGCGAAGGGCAGATGCCACCGCGCCACGCTGGCCTTGATCAACTGCAAGTGAGCGACGCTCACCTGGGTCTGCCCCTTACATTTGGCAAATTGCTTTGTAGCTTTTTTTCACTTCAGGATGAAACCACATTTGTGTCAGAAGAAAAATAGAAAATGATGCTTCAATTTAGAGAGAAAAAAATTGCTGGGAACAGCAGCAGCTGCTGGGTTTCCAGTGTGCGGAGCAGTGTCCTCTGGGATTTATTTCCCAATCAGCAGCCTCGGCTTTCAGAGTCACAAAACCCACGACAGGAAATCCAGGACTGTTTTCTCCCCACGGGTGCGGCGGGCGTGGGGGTCTGCACCTCAGGGGGGCTCCTTTGTGGCTGACAGGTGCATCTTGCCGTCCATCGAGGCTGACTTTTCGGCAAGCTCTCTGCAAACACAGAAGCCCAGAGCCATCCGCTTCCTTGGTTATCACAGCAAAACCAGGGCAGGCGTCGGTGTCCCCTGGGCTTGCTGCTGGGGCCACTGAGGGCCCGAGAAGGTGGCCAGGTGGCTACCTGGCCGTGCTCCTCTGCCCATGCCCAACCCACCAGGACAGGCCCTGGGGACCCTGGGAGGGAGCAGAGAGCCGTGGCTCCCTAGGGCTGCTGGCGCCTCTCTGGCCAGCATGCTTCAGAGCCAACAGGCAGTCGGCCTTGGAGAGATGCAGCGCCTGGGCCTTGCCTGGACTCCCGCCCCAGCCCCACTCACCCTACTCCCCACACCACATCCCAAAGTTAAAATACACACAAAATTTGAATTTTTAAAAACAAAAAGCAAAAACAGCTAGGGAGAGAAGCCTGCGGAGACAGCCTTGTGGCCACAGACACTGCTCTGGACGTGTGGTGAGGAGCCGGGTGGGAGAGGGAGGGACTGCGGGGAGCAGCGCCAGAGACCAGGAATGGCGAGGTGGCCACAGGCCAGGCCTCACCCAGGGACAGTGACCGTCCCCTCGAACTCTGCTTGGACAGCCCACGGTAGGGACAGAGTCCTCGGGACGGGCCACAGAACACAAGGCCTTCCGCGTCCCTTCACCCTGGCTTCTGAGTCTGCCAGTCCCCATGCCCTGGGGAGGCCACAGAGGCTGGCCCATCTGTCTGGTCCAGCTGACCTCTTGGGCAGAGTCCCAGGACCCTTTGCTGTCTTGGGGTGGGAAGACCCTGGAAGGAGGACCCAGAGCCCCCGACATGCGTCTCCCACCAGCACACCTCCCTGCTCTGGGGTGTACCCCGCCCCCGTGAAAGTTCTCCCCCATTGCCTGCCCCACGCGGGCCGGAACCAGTCCCTGAGTGCCGAGCCCGGGGCGGGGTCACGTGGAAGGATAAAGGCTCATGGGCTGACCTCGGCTCGCCTGCCCCTGCTCACTGAGTCTGCATCTGAGACTGGGCACTGATTCCTGGGCACTGGCCTCACACCCGGCACTGGGGCCTCAGTGACGGCGTGAGTGGACAGACTTACTGCAGGCCGAGAAGCGTCTCTGAGCGGAGGGCGCGGGCTGGGGACAGACGTGCTCCCAAAGGCCTTGGCAGCATGCGGCGGTGGCCACCAGCCCTGCCCGTGGCGGCCACGGTCTCCCAGGCTTCCCAGTCCTCTTGAGCAGGCTCTCCTCTGTGTGTCAGGGGGAGAGCGGGCAGCTCGTGGTGTGGAGGTGGCAACACACCGGCTTTGGGGCCAGGGTGGCCATGCCATGTGACTGTCTGTCAACACAGCCAGATATGAGCTGGGCTAAGGCCTCCTTCCAGGCTGGGCAGGGGCTCTGTTGGGCTCCTCCTGACCTGGTGGGCATGGTAGGGGCTGTGTCTGCCTCTGGCCTGCAGACCACGGCTTACTGGTGCCACCCCTGGGAACCCGAGGCCAGGTGGCAGCTCTCTGGCAAGCTCATAAGCACAGTGTCTCGGAGGTGGAGCCCCCCCAACCCCAGCCAGCCCCCTCTCCTGCCCCAGGAGGAGTCTTGGGGAGAGCTCCAGGTCCAAGCCCCGCCCGCCTCCCCGTGCCCTTCCTGTTCCTTCAACCTCCAGACAAGGGAGCAGTGGCCGTTCCTCCTTTCCTCCCACCCACGGTTACCGAGCAAAGATGACACTGAAAGCCATCAAGCCAGTTGCTGCCATGGAAGATGGAATCTGTGAGCCAGAGAGAGACAGAAACACACAGAAAGAGGCAGAGACACAGTCAGAGACAGACACAGGCGAAGACACAGAGAGGTAGAGAGATGGGGTGGGGGTGGGGAGGGGATGCCCGCCTCACCCCTTCAGCAGCGGCTCAGCCAGGACACCCTCCAGACCATGCCCAGGCCCCTTTGGTGTTACCAGTGGACAGCATAGCTAGGCCACAGCCATGAACCAGATGGGACCCACCTGACCTGTGTCCCCCTCCCAAAGCCCCTCCCTCTTCACTTCTGGTGCCTAGGGGGGTGTCGAGACCAGCTGTGCAGGGCAGCCCCGCCCAGGCAGGCCTTCCTGGAGGGCCAGGTGCCCAGCCCCATAGGCAGGTTCCTGCACAGCCTGGCCTGGCCTTCCCTGGGAGCCTCAGGCCTGGGCCGATTAAGCCAGGAGTCACTGGGCCTGTAAGACCACAGCTCAGCAAATACCACACCCTTCAGCCCCTTTCTGTCCTGCCTCCAGGCCCAGAGGCAGCCAGGGCCTCCCTGATGACAGAGCCCCCAGCTGGGGCTTGCAAGGGGAGCTGCCGGCTCTTCAGCGAGCCTTGGGGAGACCGCCTGGGGCCAGGGTGCTGCCTGGCTGCCCTCTCTGCCCCCAACTTGGCCTCTGGCAGTAGCACTTGTGAAAATGCTGGACACTCCTCCTAGTACTTCCACCTCCCACCCACGGCAACCAGAGCCAGGAGCCAGGCTGGGGGCTTCCGAACACAGCTCCAGGGCCAGTGGGGCCTCCTCAGTCTGTGCACCCTCCTTCCTGAGGACCCGTGGGGAACAGAGGTAGCGGCCCACGCCAGCCCCCTAGCTTCCTTGGCTCCTGAGGTCGACCACAGCCAGGGAGGGGCCCCCATCAAGGGTCGAGGCTCTGCCCACCCCTGCCTCACGGCCCAGGAGTCCCCAGGGGCAGGCCAGGATTCAGCTCTCTCAGCTCCTGCTCCCAGCTGCCCAGCCCAGCGGCTGCTCCCTGGAGACCCCTCGGGGACTGCATGTTGGCTCCCCAGTGGCCTCAGGGCACCACCAGTCATTCGCCCGCCCATCCCTAGCCAGGCCCACACCTGGAGACCCTGTCCTGCTGTCCCAGACCTGACCCCACTGGGTCCTCATCCACCCACACACCACGCATGTCCCCTGCTAGGGCCCCACCTGCCGGCTTCCACCTGGGGACAGGAGGACACGGCTCCACGGTCCTGCCCAGGCAGGGAGAAGCAGGCTGAGCGCCATGACGCTGCTGTACTCCTGATGGGGGCTATCGGGAGCGGGGCTCAGTGCCTGGGGGCCTTCCACAGAGCTCCAAGCAGAAGTGGCCTGGGAGGCAGCCAGGCTCCCTGCTGGGAGGGCGGGTTTCAAGCCCACAGTTTAGAGCATGGGTGGGGGTGCCTGGGCTGGGGGTCCCTTGGCTGATGGCCTGAGGGGGATAGGAGGCCAGGCCTGCAGGGAGCTGGGGGCAGGTGAGAAGGAAAAACAGCTCTAAGGGGCAGGTCTCGGGGAGGCCGCCTGTGTCTCATGGTCTCCTGTGGTTGGATCCACCAAGTTCCCCCAGGCCCCTCGAGTGGGCTCATGGAGAGGGGGCGGCCGGCGCCCACTTCCCCCAGCAGCGACTCGGCGGCTGGGGCCTGCGGGCCGGGATGGGGGGCGGTGGTTCTTCCCGGGAACAGACTGCTCCCCAGAGCGAAAAGCACCCCAACCCGCCAGGCTGGGACCTTCCGGGAGGGCAGGGTTGGCAGAGACCCCCCACCCGAGCTCAGCCAAGCGGCAATTCCCGCCTCCGCCGCCGGGGGTCGCGCCGCCCCCCCGCCCCCCACCTCCCCGCGGGCGGTGAAACCCGTGAAACGCGCGCCGCCTCCGCAGGGCCCGGGGTGGGGAAGGGGGGACGAGCCGGGGAGGAGGGGGCGGCGGGGGCGGCGGGGACGGGGGAACGGGGGTGGGAACGCTTCCTGCCGCCGCCCTGCCTCCCGCAGCGGCCTCTGGGGGCGGCCGCGCCCACCGACGGGAGGAGCCACAACCTCTGAGACCCCCGCACTTCGCCCGCCTCGGGTTGGGGGGAATTCCCGCCTCGGGAGCCGCCCCCGACGCTGCAGGAAGCTCCCAGGGCCTCCGTCCCGCCCCCCAGCCGGGTCTGCGGCTCGGACCCGCCGCCCCCAGGCCGGAAGCCCCCGCCCCGCCCCGCCCCGCCGGAATCCGAGGCGGCGGCCGCGAATCTGGGGGGCGCCGCCCCGGACGGCAGGGAGGGTGGGGGAAGCGGAAGCGGCGGCGGGGGCGGGGGGGGAAACTGAGGCTGCGGGGGCGGGGGGGAAACTAAGGCTGCGGGGCTGCCCCTCCGCGTGGGGAATGGGGCCCGGCGCGCTCCGCCTGACTCGGGGCCCCCAGTGCCCCCGGACCGGGAACGGAACGGGAGTCGGGGAGGCCGGCCTGGTCCTGAGGACGCGACGCGGGGACCGGGACGTGCACCCCTCCCCACCCCCACAGCGCGGCTTCCGGCCCGGGCGAAGGAGCGGGATTGGGAAGGTTTCGGAGCCCGCGCTGCAATTTCTGGGTGGTTCCTTCGCCACCGCCTTTCCCCCGCGAGGCCGGCCTCCGACGGGGCCTCTCCAAGGTGAGGGGCAGGCCCTGGCCTGAAGCCAGAAACAGGATTTCCCCGGATGCCAGGACAGCGCCAGGGCCGGGGGCAGGCCCGGGCCCCACCGCGGGGTTTTCTGTCCTGCGCACCACTGACCCCGCAGACTCCGCGCAGGGGGCGCAAGATGGGTTGGGGGTCCCAGAGCCTTGGTCTGTCAGACCCCCAGCGGCCAGTGCAGGTCGGTGGTCATTTCAGAGTTCCGGCCACTGTCCTGTGCAGGAGTGACCCTGGAGGCCGCCTTGGGCTGGCCTGAGGGGGATTCTAAACATGGAGGGGCCAACACCGAGACCTGAAAGACCCCGGCCTAAGCCTGACCCAGTGCCGGCCACACCAACTGCACCTCTCTGCACGCCTCTGGGATCACAGAATGGGGCAGTCTCCCCCCTCCAACCCCCCAGGCCCTGGCGAGGGCAGCTCCTCCGACCCGATACAGCCTTTTTCCTAGGACTGTTTTTCCTTAGAAACAGGAAGCTGGGGCGTGGGCCTCACATCCCTCGGGTCCAGGCCCCACCAGGGGCAGGGCAGAGTGGGACTGGACCACAGGGCACACAGCACCTTGCCCAGCTCCTCCCCCAGGGTGGGCACAGCAGGGCACAGGGCAGTGTCCATCTGGGACTGGTGGCCTGGCCTAACCCGGGCATAGCACCGACCAGGGTCATTTCACCCAGCCGGGGGCATCTCCATGAGGGAGGGACACACACAGCTCCATCGTGTGTCCTTGGCAAGCAGTGGCTCTGGTTCCTGCTTGCCCGCCACCCAGACCCCAGCCTGGCCAGGCCCACCTTGCAGGAGGGGCCAGAAGGTTCCAACAGCAGAGAGGGGGACAGGGCTGTCAGGGAGAATCTGGCAGGGCCAGGCCAGAGGGGCAGCAGCCGGCACTGGCCAGGGTATACGGGACACGGGACCCTTCAGGGTCCAGGGCTGGTGGCCTGCCCGGCCCCCACCAAGGCCTCTAGGCGGCCTTCGACCCTCCACACCCCTGGGCTCTGGTTCTAGGTCTGGAGGGCAACCCACCCTGGTTTCTGGGCTGAGCTGGGCAGCCAGGAGCCCACCCTTCCAAGCCAGCCAGTTGTATCCCCACGGGGCCTGAGCACTTGGCGCCCCTCTACCTGAGAGTATCCCTGGGACAGCTGCCAGAGGGGCAGGAGGCTGGGAGACACTTTTGCCTGGGCTGACCCAGGGAGCCCCTGCCTCCAGCCTCCACCTCCCCATTTCCCCACGGTTCCTTGTCCCTGGAAGTTTCTGGAACAGGCCTCCTTTGCAGCAGGAGCCATGCAGGCCAAGCCTGGGCTGTACTTCTTGCCAGTGAGAGCTGCCAGGCCCGGCCATGGGAGAGAAAGGTCCGTTCCCAGCCCAGCCGGACACCTGGCCCAGCACAGGACACTGCAAAGACAAGCCAGGCTGGCCAGGCAGCCCCTGCTGGTCCCCACCCGCAGCGGGGCCACCTGCTCCAGGGCTGGGTGCCCCAGCCATTGAAGCCCCCGCCCACCTGGCACAGGCCAGGCACAGATGGCCATCTGCGTCACTGAGACCAGGGGGTGGCAGGGCTGGGCGGGCATCCAGTCTCCAAATGTTCTGTCCTCACCCCCTCCCCAGGGTCCCCTAGGGGTGGGGTGGATAGGGCAGTTTCTGTGGGGAGGGTCAGGACCCCCCAAGGGCCAACACATCAGGGTCACGACCCCATCCTTTCCTGAGGGCAGATGGCCCTGGCCTGGGGGTGTCCCTGTGGGCTCCACATCTCATTGCAGGGGAGGCTCTGTGGGGTCCGAGGCTGGGTTGCCTGGAGCAGGACCAGCAGCTGTGCAGAGGCTACGAGAACAGAGTGGGTGGGGGCTGCCTCTTCCTAGCCAGAAGGAAGTGAGGGAGTCGGAGCAGGTGCTGGGGCATGGGGGTGGCCAGGCCTGGGCCAGGATGGGGTCGGGGTCCAGGCCTGTGGGCTGGGGCATTGGGCAGAGCCCTTCATGCAGCCATGAGGGGGCGTCCAGCTTGGGGGCCCCTGGCCATGCCCTCGGAGCATTGCACTGGGGCAGGAGGGTGGGTTGGGGATGAGGTGAGGGTGGAGCCAGGTCCCCGCCCAGGCTTAGGGGCCAGGGACACGCTGGGCTGAACCAGTGGCTGCAGTGACTGGTCAGCAGTCCCCACTCCCCACTGAGGACGTGCCGGCTGCTGCCTTCCCAGACAAGGCCACGCTGCTCGGCCGCTGCCAGCCCCCTTGACAACAGAGTGGTGAGGGAAGGCCGGCAGGACTGTGGCTGCAGGAGGAAGGGAGACCAGCACAGCTGAGACCCAAGGGTGGCCCAAGGACAGCTGTTGGTGACTGAGGCAGAAATGAAACGGGTGGGGCAGAAACTGAGGATGGAGGTCATCTTCCCCAGACCCCAGCTCTCAGGGGACTGGGAAACAGGGACTGCCAGGAACAGAGGTACTAGTACTGGGAGCTGCCCTTCCAAGGAGCTGAGGCTGGACGGCCAACCCGTGGTCCCTGCAGAGGCCCAGGCAGGTGTGAATGCTGCGAGTCCTGAGCCTGAGGATGCAGAGGTAGGGTGGGGAGAGCCATCTCTCCCTGGCACAGAGGCAGGGAGCTTCTCCCACCCTGGCCTCTTCTCCCCCAGCCCTCAGGAGACCCCTGGACCCCTTCGAACAGCTTTGGGAAGAGGGCTCTGGCCCTGGGTGATGGCTGACCTGGCTCAGCAGGTGGCCAGAGCCCTTTAAAGCTCGGAGTTTATACCCAAAGGTAAACACCAAAGAGAAACCTGGGGCAACTCGGGGAACAACTGAGCCCAGAGCAGCCCCCGCCCCCCGCCCCCCGCCCCCCGCCGCGGCGTGGCTGCTGGACGCAGTGCCTCTGAGCCTCCGGGAGGGCCGACATCAAGCCCTGTGGCACTCAGCTCCGAGACAGTGCCCACGTGGCCACAGGGACAGCCCGCGAGGCCCACCCAACATCTCTGCCCAGCCCTTCCCCCACTCCTCCCCGTGGGCCCCACTGCACCTGACCACTCCTCCCCGTGGGCCCCACCGCACCTGACCGCAGGCTGCGGCTCCATGCTCACAACTGAGTGTCTCAGGGTCCGGCCAGCGGCACTCTGGAGCCGTCCATCCTCTGTCCCCCAGAACATGCAAGTGCCCAGGACCAGTCCACGCCCACTCCTGCTGTGGCCCATGTTCCCCTCGGCCCACACCACGGCCCACTGCCCCCAACACCCAAGGGCCTAGCCTGGATGGGGAGGCCAGGCCCACGTGGAGTGGGTGTTTCCAGGCCTGCTGGGGTGGGCCTGTGTGGTCTAGAGGCCGCCCTGTACCCCCTCCCTGGGGGGGCTCTGTGAGGCCTTTGGGGCCCTGGAGTTGGGCAGGGAAGGAGGAAGTCCCTGTGTGCCAGTGAGGGCAGGGCCAGGTCTGTTCCAGCCCCAGGCTTGGGGGCGCTTCCCGGGGGGCGGAGAGAAGACGGGGACCCGGGAATTGTGCCGGGAGGCTGGGGAGAGGGGCTCTCCAGTCCAAGTATTTCTCAGACCACAGGCCAGATGCACCTGTCAGGGCCTGGATGGGCTGGAGATGCTGGATGTGGTGGCCTAAGAAAGCCTAGAGAGGTGGTGGCCTGGGACCCCAGGACCCTAGCCCGCGGCTGTGCCTCCACAAAACGGGCGTGCGGCGGGCACCTCCACTCCCCAGAACAGGGGTCTGGGAAGGGCCCACCGTGAGGTCAGGTGGGGAGAAGGGACCTCTGTGTCTCCCTCAGGGCAGCTCGCTGGGGTCCAGGGTTCTGATGCCACCTCTCCTCTCCTCCCGCAAGTGACCTAGGAGCTCCTCAGGGAGCTGGCGACCCACCCGTTGGGGACAGGTCTGTCCATGTGGGAGCTGGACCTTGGCCAACCCCAGGTGTGGCCTCAGAGGCCCCTGTGGAGGCCCAGCCGGGAAGACCCCATCCCATCTTCTGTCCTGGCATTGCCCTTTGTGGGGTTTTCTCCCAGCCTGGCCAAGGCCATGGTGGCCCCAAGCCGGGGCTCCAGCCACATCCAGCGCTACAAGGAGGGACTGCAAGCTCCCTAAATCGCAGGGGTTTGAAACCTCCGTGGCCTTGTCCAGCTCGGAGAAGATGGGGACGAGGCGAGAGGGCAGTTGTGCCAGGGTGGCCACCTGGACCCCATGTGCCCTCGGGGTCGATGGAAACCCCGAGGCCCACGATCTGACATGTGACAGTGCTGCCACCCACAGTGGCCTGAACGCGAGGGGGTCCCAGCCGCCCGTGTGTGGCCGGTCCGGGGAGGGGCTGCGGTGGGCACATGCACGGCTGTCCTGCAGTCCTCTCAAAGTCCTTTATTGTACAATGTCATCTGTTTCGGGGTCGGGGAAGGACTAACAGGTACACAGCGAAATAGATAAATATGCCAAGCTCTTTTTCTTTTCTTTTTAAATCAGGCATTTATAAACAAGAAAGCATACATTAATTACATAAAAATAGTTTCCGAGTAGCAGAGTAAGCATCATACTGTCGTTAGCAGCAGCGTGGGGCACGGGCAGGGGCAGGGGTCTGGGTGATGTTAAAGGTAGAGATGGAGCTTTTTCCTTAATTGAAAAAAAAGTCATTTGTGACTCCTGACTTAAAGCAAGAACAAATGTCTCCCTGGACCCTGGCGGGCTGAGGGCGGGGTGGGGGGGCCGGGGCTCGGACCCACAGGGAGGAGGGGGTGGGGGGGCGGGGCTCGGACCCACAGGGAGGAGGGGGTGGGGGGGCGGGGCTCGGACCCACAGGGAGGAGGGGGTGGGGGGGGCGGGGCTCGGACCCACAGGGAGGAGGGGGTGGGGGGGCCAGGGCTCGGACCCACGGGGAGGAGGGAGGGAGGGAGGAAGGGGGTGGGGGGGCCGGGGCTCAGACCCACAGGGAGGAGGGGGTGGGGGGGCGGGGCTCGGACCCACAGGGAGGAGGGGGTGGGGGGGGCGGGGCTCGGACCCACAGGGAGGAGGGGGTGGGGGGGCGGGGCTCGGACCCACAGGGAGGAGGGGGTGGGGGGGCCAGGGCTCGGACCCACGGGGAGGAGGGAGGGAGGGAGGAAGGGGGTGGGGGGGCCGGGGCTCAGACCCACAGGGAGGAGGGGGTGGGGGGGCGGGGCTCGGACCCACAGGGAGGAGGGGGTGGGGGGGCGGGGCTCGGACCCACAGGGAGGAGGGGGTGGGGGGGCGGGGCTCGGACCCACAGGGAGGAGGGAGGGAGGAAGGGGGTGGGGGGGCCGGGGCTCAGACCCACAGGGAGGGGGGTGTCACATGGGAAACGCACACGGGTTTCTCTGTCTCCCCCGCCCCCCAGCAGGAAAGCATTTTTTTTTTCCTCAGTTAAAAACAGCCCAGAAAACAAGACGACTCTCAGGTAAGAAAAGAGTTTCTGAAAAAGGACCCAGCATATACATGTATAATACAACGGTGAAAAAGGAACAAGTATTTACAGGTGAACTGTTTTTACACTGGCTAGTTCTGTACGAAAAGCAGACGTTACGGGTACGAGTTAGCTGCTCCAGAGATATGAATGTTATTGCTGTTGTTTTTCCCTTCGTTAAAAATCTTCTTTCAGTATAGAAATATAATGAGAATTAAACTGAATACAAAATCACTTAGATGAAGGGCCTCACACACAGAGGAGTCAGCAGCCCACGCAGCGGACACCTCTTCCCCCCTTCTGCTGAAAGGAAACTGACTTGCACCTGTGCCAAGGGAAGCCAGGCACGCACCCCTCGGGGCCTGGGACCCCAGTCCAGAGCGGCCCTGCAGCCACAGCTGTCTCCTCAGACTCAGGCCCCTGAGGGTGGAAGCAACCCTGGTGGGCCGAGCTAAGAGCTGCGGGAACTGCCTGGGAGGGTCCCCGGCTCCAGTGGCTGGTGCAGGGAGGGCCTGCCCGCGTCCGGGTCCCACTGACCGCACGGGCCTGGCAGCTGCAGGAAGGGGTGGGCCCAGGTGACACTGGCTGGACCCTCCCAGAGCCAAAGTGGGGAAGGGCTGCCACTGCAGACACAGCGCTTTCCGTTTGGGGCAAGACGGGGCGGTGGAGGCGTGGACCCAACGGTGACCATCAGGATGGAGCAAGGGCAAGGAGAGGCTCTGGCCCAGACAGAGCTTGGAAAAGTTCATCTCCCTCTGGGGTGTAAAAACTCAAAGCAAACGGAGCAAACCTGGTAGCCCCGGGGATGGGGCAGGGCCTCTACCTCACGGTGATCTTCGACCTGGCGACAGGACGGCCACACAGAAGCACGCCAACACACTTAAAGCTTTGCTCCAACTAAATCGTTTAGTTTCCCTTGAAGAAATGACTGAAAAAACACAACTCTGGTAAAACAAGGCTAAAAACAGCATTCTGCGTGTTGCATAACAAAACCGACCCTTTACAAGACACGGTAATAATGCCCGCTGACGGATCTACCTACGGCAGAGGTGTGGAATCCATGCACACAGATAGAACAACCGCAAAGAAAACAAAAGCAAAGAAAAACCCAAACAAACGCTGCATATACATGATGTCCCTTTTGCATTGCACTTTAGAAGGGGTGGGGGGCTTCAGCAGCAACCAAGACCCCCCCTCAGTAAACCAAGGGCAAAACCCTGCAGGCAATTCCGCCACCCAGACGCGAGGGCTCAGCAGTCTCTGGTCTTTGCTCGTCACTGCCCCGAGGTCGTCTGTACCTGGGCGAGTCATCTCCACCTTCCGTGAGCGCGTGCAGCTGCCGTGGGTGTTACAACGGATTCAAGCAAAGAACTCCGGTAAGATCTTCTTATGTAAATAAATACCGTAACTGTAGGATGGGTAGCCGCCTCTTGTCTACTGGGAAATCATTTTTCAAGCTTGGGCATAAGAAACCTTATACAATTTGCATAAACAGGTGAGAGTAAACGAGATTATTTGGAATAAATGCAAGGAACTTATTCTGAGAGTGGCAGATTCAGTCGCTACTGAAGACAGATATTTTGGGGGTAAAAAGACACGAGTCAGGATTTGCTGTACAAGATGCTGGAAGGCACAGAACGACCCCCGAAGTTCAGTTTTTGCATTTTCGTTTTCTTGTGATTCCCTTGTTCAACCAAGCACCAGAGGGGGTTTCTAAGCACTCGAGCACTTAGGATTTGACTGCTCTATAAATCGGTAAAAACCTCAGTTCACTGGGGAATAGAAAGGGAAGGTTGTTGACAAAGTGCAGTTCTAAATATACGTTTAAATGAACAAAAAAAAAAAAAAAGAAAAATTGAAATAATGCTGTTTTGTTCCAATGCTGCAGCCTCAGTCCCAAAATGAAGGGAGCGATGTTTGCCGAACTGAAAAGATCGCCCGGTCAGGCGGCACGTGTGCCCGGAGGGGCTGAGGGTGTGACCGCCAGCCACGGTCACCACCTGACGCAGGTCAGTGCCTCGTGGTGGAGGAGCCTGGGCAGAATCACGGGGTGCAGAGGAGCCGAAGACCGTCCCCTCAGCTCTGGGGCAGCTCCTGTGCGGCTCTGCACCTCCTGGTACCCGTGGGGGCAGCGCTGGCATCGACGGCGACATGGCAGGCGGGGTGGGCGTAAGGCGGGCAGTGTTCGAGCTCATCTCGCACGCGGCACTGTCCCTGCTCTCCCTGGCAGCAGCAGGAAGACCTGGGTCCTTGTCGCTGAAAAAATAGACTCTGAAGAAAAACCCCTGCTGTCCTCACGCAGCCGCGGGCAGATGAGCTGTGATGGCTTCCCCGGGTGGGGAGGGTGGGGCGGCCGCCACCCCCACTCCGTTGCGGGTCTTCAGATGGCGTTATGTGTTGGGGGCTTTTAAAAGTTAGTCATTTAAAAATGTGTTGATTTTCTGAATTTCAAGTCTCCTTACTGGTTTTAAATAGCTTATAACAAAAGTGTAAATGTTAGAATGTTCTAGCAAGCAGAGGACCAGCATGCCGCCGAGCTGGCCCCGTCTCCAGCTGCAGTTGGGGGACACGGCTTGCTCACTTGAACTTGGCCAGTAGAAAATTTTGCAGTGGATTCCAAAACTACATGGTTACAAACACTCGCTTGGTAATAGGCACAGTAAGACGTTGTGCTGTGTGGGCGGGCTGCAGGGGCGCGGCCGGGCAGAGCTGCACCGCCCAGCCGCGCCCCCCTGCACCCGCGTTGTCGGCGGCGCCGCGGCGGCAGGCACGGAATCTAGGGCTCCAATTCCGCGGCGCCCTCGCTGCCCGCAGCCTCGGGGCGGGCCCGCGGCCACAGCTGCTCCTGCAGCTCCTTCACCACCTTCTCCAGGTGCTCCCTGGCCTCGCGCTCCCGCAGCAGGTCCGCCCGCAGCTGCTCCCGGTCGGCCTCCGCGTGCTGCAGCTTCACCTGCAGGTCTTCGATCTGAAAGGGAGCTGCGTGGTTAGCGTCTGCTCGCTGCCCTGCCCAGGCCCGACGCTGCTGCCCCCACCGCAGGCTCCTGCACCGCTCCTGTGCCTCCCCCATGCCACGTGCCGGTCCCTCCTCCACCTGCCGGGACATAGGCTCACGAGACAGGACCCAGCAACCACCCACCCAGTGCCCGTCAGGGCGCGCACCGATCACGGTCCCGGCCCTAGATTCTGCTCCAAGGCCTTTCCGGCTGCGCAGGGCTGGCCACCAGGGCCCACGGTGGCCCCATGCGGTCTGGGCTCCACGCCCGCCGCGCCACGTGCCTCAGTCTCCCCACCCGCATACCTGGGCCGAGTACTTGGCGCGCAGGCGGCCCGCCTCACAGCCCTTGTCGCACACCCGGGCCTGCCGCGCCTGCTCCAGCTCCCGCTTCAGGCGCAGCCGGGACTCGTTGGCCTCTTTCATCTTCTTCTCGTTCTCCGCGCGGAGACGCTCGATCTCCTTCCGCAGGTTACGCTTGGCCTCGGTGGCCTCCCGCAGCTTCTCCTTCTTGGCCACGCGCAGGAACTCCAGCTCCTGGGGGCCAGGGACGGCTCAGGGTCACTTCCCAGCCGGTCCCAGCGCCACCCCCCAACCATGGCCAGCAGCCCCCAGCCCGCCCCGTGGGGTCATCCATCTGGCAATGTGCCCTCGAGCCCCGCCCCCAGTGCCCCATCTGTGCCCAACTCGTGTGGTGCCCCCACCCCACAAAGGCTTTTCAGACCCCCATCCTGAGTTTCTGCCAGGCCTGCGGCAGCTGTGCTGCACCTGGGGGCCTGAGTCAGTCACACTTGAGGCTGCAGCAGGGCCCTCCCCTGACATCCAGGGCCATGTTCCCCTTGAGGGCAGCCAGCCAAGTAGGCCCCGGCTCCCACCAATGTGAGGAGGGCAGCCTCAGACATCGCACCATCTGAGGGCCCTGGGTCTCCCCACGCGGCCAGATGGAGACATCCATCCACTGGGCGCCTCCACAAGCCCCCCGCCTCCCCATGAAAATATCCGTGTGACTCACACCCCACGCTGCAAACACCACATGAATATGCATGTGGGAAATCACACCTCCAACCAGAATCAAGGACAACAGTGGCGGGGGACGCGCTGGGGCGAGGGACTGGCACGCGCAAGGGGGCACGTCGACAACCCTGCAGCTCTGAGGGCCGACGGGGTTGTGTTGTGCTAAAGCCCACGCCGCGGAAGCTGCCAGACACCGCCGAGGTGTGAATTTAGCGAGGCTGGGGCCGGGTGAAGGCCGGGCCACCCGCACACCTCTCCCCGCAGGCAGCCCTGCCTGTGAACTGCGCCTCCCTCAGTCAAGTCAGAAAGAAACCTAAACAACGTAAAAGGAGGCGCGAGACCGGAGCTGCAGCGTGAGAACCGTGAGGCAGAGCCCAGAGAAGCAGCGTGTGCAGGTGGGGTGTGCGCGCGGGCCGAGCCCTCTCCTTCCTACTTGGGAGGCCTGGCAGGAGCCGCCTCCTGGAATACCAGGCTTTAGGAAGCACACCCCTCACGCCTGTTTTGCAGAAGCCAGGTCTTGCTGGCGGAGCGCATGAACACCCACTCCTGGAGCACACAGAGCAAGGAACTGTCTCCGTGCAGCTGCTCCCGACTCTTTCTGCCACTAAAAATAGCCCGGCCTTCTTTATACCAGAGGAACACGGCTACTTCCTTCGTGGGGCCACCACACAGGGTGTGTGATCCTGATGGGGAAAGCTGTGGTCAAGCCAAATGCAGGGGCCTCCTGGGATGTCCATTGGCCTGGGGACACAGGGGCTCACCATACCCAGAGCTGCAGCTTTCGGGAGACGGACCCCCAAGGTCCCAGGCAGGCCCACTGAGGTGGAGGCGGAGAGGAGCACATGGGGCAGCCAGGAAGGGAGGAGGCATCACCTGTGCCCGTTCACCTAGTGGAAGCTGTGCTCACCGCCCGCGCCCTGGACCTCCTAGCGCCACCCGCCCTGCTCACCTGGTGGAGGCTGCGCTTGGCCTGCAGGGCTGCGCTGAGCTTCTCCTCCTGCTTCACGCGCATCTTGACCACCTCATGCAGGAACTTCTCTTTGGCTTCCTTGGTGTCCAGGCCGCCCTCCAGCGCCTGCCGCAGGTGCTCCAGCTCCGCCTCCAGCCCACTGGGGGTGTCGGCAGGGGCCGCGGCATCAGGGACGGCCGAGGGCAGGGCACGCGCGCCCGGGGAGCCCAGGTCCTTGGCGGAGCTGGATGAGGTAAAGGACGGGGAAGAGAGCGAGGACAAGGAGGAGGTGACTGAGGAGGAAGCAGAGACAGAAACGAAGTCACGGAAGTGCCCGGCAGCTCCACATCAGGGAGACGCGCCGCTCCCAGAGGAACCTGCGAAACACGGGGCCGCCGAAGCACCCCCAGGCAACCAACCCCCTCAGCCGGTGCCACGCCCACAGCCCACGGCCCACAGGTAGGCACAGAAAGCGACTCACACGTACATTCCTCCCTGCTTTCAACTTCCACCTCGGCCTCCGAGTCCTTGTCCTCCTCTGGGGCAGCCACGGGTGCCAACGTCTCTGGGGCTCCTGGGGTATCCACAGTCAGCTTCCGCTTCCGAGGCTGGGTGCAAGTGGCGAGAGGCTCGGGGGCCCGGGAGACGGCAGCAGTACATGGAGGGCTGCTCACAACCTTCTGCTGGGCCGGCGGTGCGAGGGCCACGTTGGGGGCCACGGCTGTCTCAAAGCTCTTGTAGGAGTAGAAGCTGGAGAGGCAAACGGGTGTCAGGAAGGTGCCTCTGTCCCCAAGAGCCACCCAGGCCCATCGTGGCACACACCCGCTCTGAAGGTGTTACAGAGGAAAGACTTTCTCTCCCAGCTCTGATTCTTAAAGTCAAGCTTTCAGTTCCTAAGAACCCGTAAGTATTTTCTACTTGCTGGGTATCTCGCACAGGCCAGACACAGGCCGACCACCACATCAAGAGGCTGCGCCCAGCAGACAGGGCTCCACCCACGACTCCACCCAGAACACAGGGAACGCTCTAGGTGTGCTCACCGTCATGACGCCAGCCAAAGGAACCAACACTGAGACTGCCCTGACCAAAAGGCGGCAGGTCTGGGCACCCAGCCTGCAGAAACATGGGCGCGTCCGCGTGCACAGCCCTCGTGGGGCCTCCCCCGTGGCCAGAAACACCTGTGAATGGTGCCCACTCACCTGTCTCGGATGAGGGCCGGGAGGTGTGGGGAGAGCTCCTTCTCACTCGCTGACACCGCGGGGGACCAGGGTCGGAAAGCAGAGAGGCGCTGGCGAGGGTGAACACAGCCCAAGCTCTGTCGAGAGAGTCGTCTGTGTGAGTGACCAGGAGAAAAGCCACTTCACGTCCCCGAGGCTGTGCCGGGTGCCAGCCCTCAGTGGGGGGCAGACAGAGCCGCCAGCCGCTGGGTCTGCCCAAGGAGAAGGGCCCAGTACCCACCACCCACCACCCCAAGGACCCTGACAGGCCCCACAGCACCTTATTGGAAGAGCCGGCCAAGGTCCGCAGCCAGCTGGACGGCTTGTCCTTTTCGGAAGGCGCGGGGGACTGGGAAGAGGTGTCATCTGTTTTGGGTCTTATGGAGGCCGGGGGCTCAGAGGAAACCTGCGATCAATGAAAGGACTTGTTGGCACATCTGGTTCCCAGGGCATGGTCCCTCCACCACCCTGTGGCCAGCGTGGCAGTCACAGCCCCAGGCACTCTGGCCATGAAGGACCCTGAGTGGTGCCCAAGGCATGGTCCCTCCACCAGCCCGTGGCCAGCGTGGCAGTCACAGCCCCAGGCACTCTGGCCATGAAGGACCCTGAGTGGTGCAGAAGGCAGATTCCATGGCACCCCCCAGGAGGCCGAGTCCACTTTGCATAAAGGCCCTTGGGTCACGCGCAACAGGTGCATGGAGGCTGTGCTGAGGAACAGGTCATCTCCGACAGAACAAAGCAGACCCTGTCCTGCCATTCCGGGTGACCTCACCCACGGCTGCAGCAGGTTTCAGATGGAGAACCAAGACCCCTTCCACAGCAGCTCAGCCTGGCCCGGAGTCCCTCGTCCTTCTCCTGCCAAACCCCTTTCCAAGAACCCGAGTGTGTTCTCAGAGGGTGCCCATGCTGGGCACTCAGCTCAAACAGCCACAGCGCGGTGAGAGCCACTCACGACAGATGCGTCTGGGAAGGGCAGCTGTGGCACGGGTGGTTCGTGAGAAGGGGACACCGTGTCCCTGTGGGCCACTGGCACCAGTGCATTGAAGAGTGGGCATTCTGGCTACCCCCTCCCCACAGGAAGGAAACATTTTCAAAACGAAGGACACCATCCCCGAAGGAGCCTTGGTCTACAGGATGGCACCACACACACCTTTTCCTCGTTCCCTGCCAGCCCTGCTGCTGGAGGAAGCTTAGCGAAGGTGCCCGGACCCAGCCCACCCAGAACCAGGTGTTGTGTGTCAGGTACCCAGGCACATCCCCCAAGAATCAGTGAATGATACAGGCTGTGTGCTGGGGGCCTGACCCGGTACATCCAGCCTCAGGCAAACATGAACTCCCCCAGCCCTGTGGCTGGAGATCCCTGAGACACGCTGCCCACAAGGCACAAATGAGACCCAAGGTCTCTTCCCAAGCAAAATCACAGGGCAGTCTCTGTACAACCAAGCATTCCTCTACTGCCAAAGACCCCACAGGACAGCACAGAGTTCCCAGGGCAGCTGGTGCCAGGTCTACACCACGGGCCAGTGCAGAAGAGGCCACACAGGGCAAGGGACCCTTCACGGGGTGAGGTCCTGCTCACTCTGCTGAGGCCAACCTCAAGCGGGGGCAGCACAGTGGGGCGGTGGGGGCGCTGCCCTTGCCCTCAGCCAGAAAGCCTTGGTGGACAGAGCACACTCAGGGCCGGGGGCTCTTCCCACCTCCAGGACTCCAGGAGGAGACGCGGCATCAGGAACCAGCCTCCTGGAGGCAGCAGGGACCCTGCTTCCCTAAGGAGAAGGTGGGGCACAGGGCAGGCTGTCCATCAAGGTGCCCCAATTACGGGGATGGAGGGCCCTGGGGGAAGATCTGGCCAAAGCCTGTGGCCTCCCCTGTAGAATGTGCACGTACCCTGCAGCCCTCAGGGAACAAGCAGGGTGGGGCCAGGGGAGGGGTGGGTGCCTGGCTCTGACCTGGGCCCAAGGGAGAAAGGTAAGTGTTCGGGCACAGGGCCGTGGACGCAGGGCGGGCAGCCCCTGAAGGCTCACGCAGCCCTGGCTGTGGACGGTTTTTTTCAGAGACACTAAAACAGCTGTTCAGGAAAAAAGACACCGAAAATACCCCCCCTATGTGGTAGCTTTCGAGGGGAAGTTGAGTGTTGGTGACGTCTGGCGGAGGCCCTGACCGCAGGGTGCCGTGCCTGTGCCCAGCAGGGGCGGGTGCCATCCTAGCTGCAGCAGAGCCCCTTCCGGAATCATGCAGACCCTCCCAAGAGGCACAGAAGGCCGAGGACGCCCAGCTGGGTGGAGCTTCCTGTCTAAGCAGCCACTGAAGCGGGCGCGGAAATTTGGCTCAGTTCTCACCCGGGGAAAAGCCACAACAGCCGGCGCTGACTCCGGGAGACTCAGAGACTCCTTGAGGGGAAAGAGTCAGACGCCTCAGGCCACCTCCATGACAGCCAACATCTGAGAACACGGCTCTGTCTGGCGGGGCCCCAGCAGCTGCCCTGTGGAGGTGGCGGGAGGACCATAGGCCCAGGACCCCGACCCCCATCCGCTCAGTGGGGGTGGCCGAGGACCCTGCAGATCTGGAGGGTTGAGGCAGATGGGCTTGGGGCCATCCTTGGGGCCAGGGAGGCTCCTGGTCTTCAGGGGGCCAAGACAAGCCTTCGGAGACATGACTCCGTTAAGACCCCGGATCCTCATCAGGCACTCCCCAGCTCTCGGAGCGGGCTCTCTGCGGCATCACGAGGGGAATGTGTAAACAGAAGGTGTCTGCGCCCTTGTGGGCTGGCCGGAGGAAGTGACAGTCTCAGAGGGACTGTCACCTGAGCAGTATTGGTTTCTCAAAGCCCCAGGAAGCAGACAGACGTCTTCAGGCCTGGGATGCCACCCGCCCTACCAAGGCCCCCGGGGGCCCCAGTGTCAGCTGTCGGTCAGGGACAAAACCACACCCAGTGACAGACGGCTGAGTCTTCCTCTGGGAAGAGCAGCTACAACCGCTGGCCTCTGGTGTGACCCTTCTTGGGGCTTCAAAACTGGCCCTTGGAGCCCACAGGCCATGAGGCAGGAGCACGGCTCTGGACCTGGCCATCCCAAAGCCCTTCAGGCCACTGTCAGCTTGCACAGCAGAGGCCAGCCGACACGCCGCACTGCCCCGTGGCCACTTCTCCTCCTGGGGTCCTTCCCCACACCCCGACAATGACCAGGCAAGCTACCTGGACAGCAGGCACCCGGGGAACGAGTGTGAGCTTGCACCCATGTGCAGGTGCCCCCCTGCCAGGGCAGGGCTGAGGAACAGTGGGCCCAAGGTTGTGGACACCCTAGGCTCTCTGATGGAACAGTTCTTGCCCAAAGCCCAAAGGACCTATGCAGAGGCGGTGACCCAAACAGGTGAGGAGCTGGCAGTGGCCGCCTGCCCAGAACGGGGCAGCCACAGTATACTGCTACAGGCAAGCCAGTGGCTCCCCATGGGAGGTGTCCCAGAAAAGACGCTCTCCAAAAATGCACACCCCACCCTCGGGGGCCCTGCGTATCAGGCCTGCAAGGTGCGAAGAACAGAGAAGAGCCACCAAGAAGGCCTTGGGACCCTTTCCTGCCTGGTATGTGCAGACGCTCAGGGCTCAGAGCGAAATACTGACCCATTCCCTGCAATGAGGAAAGAGAGTTTGGAGGTCACAGAACGGCCATCTCCCTTCCCCAGGCCCCTGGCTCAACAAGAGTGGGGGCTGCTTCTCCTGCCAGATCCCACAGGGTCCAAACACACAAGAGCTCAACCCCAGAGACCAAGGAGAGGCTCCACGTCCCCTACCCTGGCAGGGAGGCTGGAGTCCTGGACGGCTGCCAAGGGAGACGCCGCAGAGGCGGAGGGCACTAACCCGAGACTGAATACAGCAGCGGTTACAGCTGGCCTCCGTCCCCAGGCACCTGAGCCACCCCAGACAGGCTGAACCCAGTCTGCACATGTCCTAATGACAGCTCCTCCCAGGGCACCGAGAGCCCGGGTGGTCAGCTCAGCCACCTCCCCCACTGTGGCCTCAGCACCTCTCACTTCCAGAGCCTGTGAGGAGGACATGGGCACCAGCTGTGCCCCGCCCGCCCATGTGGTCCCGAGGCAGGGACGGTCACTCGAGTCCCTGAGCAGCTGCCCAGAGCTCCGGGCTGCTTCTCTCACACTGAAGCTGAATGACAGGGCTCAAGGCCACATCCCCGCCCTGCTGGCCACTCGGTGCTGACGGTCGTTGCCTCGAACCTTCTGGGGACACTGGGGTTTGAGTCAACCTTTGCTGAGAGGATTCACACCCAAAATCAAAACAACCACACGTAGAGCCTGCTGTGAACCTCCAGGACCACCCGGCGTCCACCCACCCTGGGCTCACAGGCACCAGCGGGCAAGGCTCCACCGGACGACAGAAGGCAGATCCCACACCAGGACCCCCCCAGAGCAAGACTCCGGGGAGGCGGTAGTGAGTGGTGGGCAGAGAGGGGCGCACAGCAGCACTCATGATAATGTCAACACAACTTCCTCCAACCACAGGGAGAACCACAGGGGACTTCGCAGAGTGGAGAAAACCAGTTTCCTGTTCAACCTGCAGCCCAGCGACCTGTCACGAGGGCACCAGCCTCAGTCACCCCAGGGCCCCGATGTCCAGTGGCCAGATGTGCCCCCATGAGGGGCACAGCATGTATCCGGCTGAAACAGACATTGAGGCCTCTGTGGCGTCAGTTTCACGTGTGAACGACGCACAGTGGCAGAGCGGTTGTGCATCCCACAGGTCAGTCCAGGGGCCACCGCCAAGCTCTGTGGGTCAGGCTTCTGTCTCCACACCTGCACGGACACTCGGCCCACGACCACCTGGTGTCAAAACTGCAGCCTGGTGCGGGGATGGGCCACTCTACGCCCCAAGGCCTGCTGCACAGCACAGCCCGCCCTGCATCCCCTCCCGTGCGTCCCACTCAGTGTCTTCTCCTGCCAGGCTGCAGCCATGGGGTCAGGGGACCCTCCAAGGGAATGCACACGCCACATGGAGAGGCCAGTCTCTGACCCACTCACGCACACCAGGCAGGCCCAAGCCTCCTCTCGTCAGCATGCAGCGTCCGCACCCAGGCACAGCTGCCACGACGGGAACAGGGGGGAAACGTGCGGCCAAGGGCCGGGAAGTCCTGTAGATGCCGATGCTGCCTCGCAGGGTGAGTCCGTGAGCGCCAATTCATCTCTGTACAGGGGACACCGGCCTGTGGAGGGGATGGCTGCCACCAACAGGCAATGCCATGGAGTGGCGCAGATGTTGCAGGTACCAAGAAGTCTCCAGAAGCTGCCAGCCACAGGCCACATGGCGGTGCAGCCCGGGGGCCACAGCAGGTGGAACGGCAGGATCACCCCAATCCAGGTTCTGTGGCGATCGCCTGTGCTGGCGTTCTGACGTTCCCAAGAGGCTGCCTGCAGCGTGGTGAGTGGGCTGGGTGCCCAAGGTCCTGCCTGCGGCCCTGCTCCCGAAGTACGTGGCCCAGAAGCACTCTGCTGTGGTAAGCTTTTCAGTGTGGCTGAAAACCCGTCTGCTATGCCTTAAAAGGATACAACCCAAACTTCAGCCGTGGGCCTAGTGTGGAGGCTCATGCCTGTAATGCCAGCTACTTGGGAGGCTGAGGTGGGAGCATCTCTGGACCTCGAAAGGTGGAGGCTGCAGTGAGCTATGATCCCACCGCTGCACTCCAGCCTGAGCAACACAGCAAGACCGTGTCTCCAAACAAACTCTGTGGTTTTCAGACCATCTTGCCACATTCTTCAAGTGGAAGACAGCCTATGCCCACACCAAGAGCCTGGGTGGGTGCCTGGCACCTCAAGTCAGCATTTCCAAGGGAGGCCACCAATTCTCACCCGCAGAGGCCACGGGCCCTGTGGGAACAGCACCGTGTGCTCTCATGCCCCTCGCTGCAAAGACGGTTTTTGTGCATGGCCTCCTTAAACGTTTCCCAGAAACCATTTCCCGGACTGAACCGTCCGTGGAGCCGAGGCTACGACTGCACGTGAAGGTTTTCATAGCAGGAGCGCAGCGGCCTCAGTCCAGACTCCCGCCCCCACAGAAGTGCTTCGATGACACCAAAGCACAAGGAACAGACAGAAAACAGAACAACAAGGCTTCCCAGAAAACAATCATGACATTTTTGTGCTTCAAAGGGCACCATCGAGAAAGCGAAAAGACAGCCCACAGGATGGAAGGGAAAACGTGCAAACCCGGTATCTGACAAGGGACCAGATTCAGACCACGTGAAGAACTCTACAAGTCAGCAAGGAAAACAGAATACACAACCCCATTTCCAAATGGGAAAGAACTCGAGTAGCCACTTCTCCAAACAGGATGCCAACATCCAGTAACCACACGCAAAGCTGCCTGACATCATTCACTGTGGAAACGCAACCACACCGCAGGGAGACGCCGACTCAGGCCCACAACGATGGCTTGAATTGGGTTGGTTGGTTTTTGAGACGGAGTCTTGCTCTGTCACCCAGGCCGGAGTGTAGTGGCGCGATCTCAGCTCACTGCAGCCTCAACCTCCCAGGGCTCAGGCAATCCTCCTGCCTCAGCCTCATGAGTAGCTGCGACTACAGACATGTGCCACCATGCCCAGCTAATTTTTTGTATTTTTTTTTTTTCTAGAGACAAGGTTTTACTTTGTTACCCTGGCTGGTCTTGAACTCCTGGACTCATGTAGGTAATTTGCCCGCCTCGGCCTCCCAAACTGCTGGGACTACAGGCATGAGCCACCGCGCCCGGCCTAGAATTTTTTAGTTTGGACAATGATGACATGGAGACACAGGGACCCCTATGAACTGCTGGGAGGAATGTACGATTATTTTGCTGCTGTGGAAAACAGCCTGGCCAGTCCTCGGAAGCTTTAACACAGTTACATCGCCCAGCAATTCCAGTCCTGGGCGTACACGCAGGTTACTGAAAACACACGTCCACACGACAGTTTGTGCACGAGTGCTCACAGCAGCGAAGCAGAGCTGCCCAAGTGTCCGGGGACAGATGACGGGATAGACAGATTGTGGTCTCTGCACACAACGGAGTATGACTCAGCCATGAAAAGGAAGGAAGGCGGCCGGGCGCGGTGGCTCAAGCCTGTAATCCCAGCACTTTGGGAGGCCAAGACGGGTGGATCACGAGGTCAGAAGATCGAAACCATCCTGGCTAACCCGGTGAAACCCCGTCTCTACTAAAAAATACAAAAAACTAGCCGGGCGAGGTGGCGGGCGCCTGTAGTCCCAGCTACTCGGGAGGCTGAGGCAGGAGAATGGCGTGAACCCGGGAAGCGGAGCTTGCAGTGAGCTGAGATCCGGCCACTGCACTCCAGCCTGGGCGACAGAGTGAGACTCCGTCTCAAAAAAAAAAAAAAAAAAAAAAAAAAGAAAAGGAAGGAAGGAGCCTTGGAAATACTGTGCCAACGCTGGACACAGCCACACGTAGCCCGGACACACAGCCACGTGTGGCCCAGACACTGCCACGTGTGGCCCGGACACACAGTCGCGTGTGGCTGACACAGTCATGCATGGCTCTCATACACACAGCCACGTGTGGCCCAAACAAGGTCACATGTGGCCCAGACACACAGTAACTCGTGGCCCTCATATAGTCACATGTGGCCCAGACACACATACAGTCAGTCACACGTGGCTGAGACAGAGTCATGCATGGCTCTCATACACACAGCCACGCGTGGCCCAGATACACACAGTCACGTGTGGCTCTATGGAATGACCAGGACAGGCCAATCACCAAGATCAGCGTCGGATGGGGTTTGGGACCTGGGGAGTGACGGGTCATGTGTATGGAGCTTCTTGTTGGGGGTGACAAAAATGTTCTCAACTTTGATGATGATGGTTAAACCATTAAACTATATTCTGTGGAAGGAAAAAATTTTATGGTATGCAAATTATATCAATACAGTCTTAATTTTTTTTTTTTTTTTGAGACGGAGTCTTACTTTGTCGCCCAGGCTGGAGTGCAGTGGTGCGATCTCGGCTCACTGCAAGCTCCACCTCCCAGGTTCACGCCATTCTCCTGCCTCAGCCTCCGAGTAGCTGGGACTACACGCGCCCGCCACCACGTCTGGCAAATTTTTTGCATTTTAGTAGAGACGGGGTTTCACCGTGTTAGCTAGGATGGTCTCGATCTCCTGACCTCGTGATCCGCCCGCCTCGGCCTCCTAAAGTGCTGGGATTACAGGCGTGAGCCACCGCGCCCGGTGAATACAGTCTTAATTTTAAAAATCTATTTAAAAAACAAAAATATGAGAGTGAATTCTTGGTCGAAAGCCAAACTGTCGAGGTGAATGGTTTTCACCACAGCACGGCCCTCAGAGCAAGACAGGATGAGATGCCTGGGAGCCAGGGGGGCGCTCGGCTGGCATGGAGGAACCAGAGGGGTGCTTGGCTGGCATGGTCGCTGCTGCGACAGGGAGGGGCAGCTCCTGGCACAGGGCTGCCACATTGCCACACCTGTGTGGACACACAGGACACCAGGAAGGCTCCAGGTTTGAGTCTTTCGCAGCTGTTTGGGGTCAGGCAGCGCTTATTTGCCACGAAGCCCACAGGGCAGCTTTACCTCTGGAAGCCTCTAGTTTTTCACCTTCTAAAGCCCAGCAAGAAAAGAAAGCTCCATCTGAGCCAGGGGCCTGACGTCCAGTTTAGGGAACATTCTGGTCCCTGTCACCAAGGCCATCCCACAGAGCCCTGTCACCACCCTGAGGTCAAGTTTCCTTTTCAGAGGGGCCCCACTGGGTGGGAGTGGCCTCCACCCCAGGCACAGGGCGTGGCAGTCATGATGCTGTGGAGGGTGGGTCCTGCCCTGCTGGGGGTGCTGCCTGGTGCGGACCCCAGCCCAGGTGCCAGGAGACTGGCAGACGGGGGCCTGAGGGCCCTGGGAGAGCAGGTGGCTCTCGGGGAGACAAAAATGTGAGAAGCAGCTAGAGAAGGGACAGTCAGGCCCCCAGAGGCCTCCCTGCCATGGGGACAGACATGCATAGCCACCCCCGGCAGCCAGCACCTCCCACAGCTTCTGGGCAAGACCGAGGGGCTGGCATCTACACGCACCCACGTTCAGTGGAGGACGTGACAAGGTGGCCCTGGATAAGGCCCAGTGGGGCAGCAGGTGGGTCTGGGCTTACAGGTTCCCTGAGACAGCTAACCAGCTCGGGGGAGGAGGAGACAGCACGACGTGGTCTTCTTCCTGCCAGAGAGGTCAGGCTGGTCTCTGGGGCCCGCATCCCCGCTCATGGCAGGCACGGCCTTGAGCCCCACCTGGGTCAACGAGGGCAAGACACAGGTTCAGACAAACCCCACAGCCAGAGACGCTGCTGCTGCCCATGGCAACAGGCAATGCAGCTGTGCCCGGGGCCCCCTGCGACCCCTTGTCCCCCAGGGTCATACCCCTTCACAGCACCCCCAACCCGACTCTGTCCCCAACCCTGCTCCCCACCGTGCCCAGACACCACCAAGTTGACACTGACACCTCCGTGAGTCCGTGAGTCCTGTCATTATCTTGCTGGCCATTAAAGAAAGAAGGTGGCCTCCAGCCCCCAGCCATGAAACAACTCCTGATCTTGGGGGCTGGAGCCAGGAGCTCCTCGGAAAGGTCGGGAAGGACCAAGCCGCCCCACCAGTCGGCAACAGCACACCTGAGGCTAATGAAGCCCTTTCACCAAAGCTACAAGAGCAACCTGAAAACCATGTCCAGGAATCTCACAACGCCATAACTTAGAGATTAAATTTTAAAAAGAGTTCCTTTTTCAATAGGCAGGATTTTTTTTTTTTTTTTTTTTTTGAGTCAGAGTCTCGCTCTGTCGCCCAGGCTGGAGTGCAAAGGCGTGATCTCGGCTCACTGCAACCTCTGCTTTCCGGGTTCAAGCCATTCTCCTGCCTCAGTCTCCCGAGTAGCTGGGATTACAAGCTCCTGCCACCGCGCCCGGCTAATTTTTGTATTTTTTAGCAGAGACAGGGTTCCACTGTGTTAGCCAGGATGGTCGCGATCTCCTGACCTCGTGATCCGCCCGCCTCAGCCTTCTAAAGTGCTGGGATTACAGGCTAAGCCCCCGCGCCCGGCCAATAAGCAGATTTTAATACAGAATTCAGCTACTAAGTAGCATTTCCAAGTTAGAAAAAGTAACTGCAGATTGAGAACTCAGATGTGACCAACGTTTCTATCACCCACAGGTTCTGGGTGAAGAATAGTAAAAACACACGATTTTTATCACATCAACCTTGCTGAGGTTCCCTCACCCACAGAGAACCAGGGCCCAGGGCAAGGCAGGTAAGAATGCCCCCAGGTTGTGTGCGGTGACTGCAGACCGGGGACTCAGCTGGAGTTTGGGGCAGACAGGGACAAGGGCAAAGCCTGCCACGCATGGGGGAGGCCAGGGAGAGTCGGGGCCCTGGATGGGGGCAGCCGTTCCCTTGCTGAGGGGAGCAGCCACACACAGCAGCCTCATGGTCACTGAGCGCCAATTTTGTGATTTTCATGCCATTCAGCAGGTCACCAGATGAAACCTTTTCTAGAAACATCGCCCTGCCCAGCATCAGGCCTTCCTTAGACCTCTCCATCCTGGGTGTGACTCACAGTCAGGCTCAAACCCCACGGGCACCGGTGGGAGGGAGGCTCTGGAAGCCCCCGCTCAGGGGAAGAGGAAACTGCCGCACCTATCACATTGGCTTCTCAGGACCACCCCGAGACCCTCGCACCTTCCTGCACGACATCCTTCCAACATCTGAGACGAGATGAGCACCCCTCCACGTACTGTGCACCTCAGAAAACACGGGGAGCCTCCGAGGCCACAAATGAAAGGAGAATGAAAAACCCAGAGTGATGCCCACCACATGACCACCCTGCTGCCTGGACCACCATGGCGGCGCAGTGACCACCGACTGCGCTGGAAGGAACAACCGGAACTCAGGACAGACGCCGGGAACCTGCAGCCACAGGCCTGCTCATCCGGCACCGAGTGTCAAGGTGCCAGTTGAAGAAGCCAGGAAATGGTGGCTGGGACAGGTAAGACAGTCTCAGGCCGGGCAGCAGCCACCAGACCCAGGAGCCTTGCACGGGGATCCCAGACAGAACAGTGCCCAAGAACAGGGGCAGCAGGAACACGAGGACACGCAGCTTAAAGCAAGACACAGGGGAATGAGAAGGAGACATCCCAAACACCAGGGAGATACCAGATGCTCGAGCAGAACTTTCCAGAATAAAAACAGTTCAAAGAAATCAAATGCAGTCCAGAGAAGAAGAGAGCACGATGGTGGGGACAGACGCGCAGAAAACAGGGCGGCCAAGTGTGCCTGGAAGGACAGGGCGATGCAGGAGAACCTTCCGGATCTGGTGGGGGCCTCGCCCTGGCTTCTCATCTTCAGAGGAGCGACAACAGCAGGCCCCAACCCTCGGCTGGACGTTCCAGACCCGAGAGCAACACCACTCAGGGTCCGTGCCTGCTCCCCGAGCACGCAGGGCAGCCACCCAGGGCCATGCCAGGGGATCCCACCACGAACCTCAGGTCTAACATGGTGAGTCCCAATCGCCAACAGAAGCAACAGAAACAAAAGCCCTGTGGGGGCCAAAACCCTGCTCCGCACGGTGGCCTGCTCCGCTCCGCACAGCGGCCTGCCCTGCTCCCACAGCGGCCTGCCTGGCTATGCACAGCGACCTGCCCCGCTCAGTCCTGAGGGTGACCCCAGCCTGGTCCACAGCAGGTTCCTGATGAACGCCTGCTGGATGAAGGGTCACCTCACTGCTCAGTCCTTCAAAGGGCACCCAGGGCAGCCCACTGTGGTCACCCCACCACGCAGCACAGCTCAGAGCTTCTACAGGCAAACCCCACCCCAAAGCCTGGACAAACCCCCAAAGCACGGGGTGGACCGTGCTTTCCTACGTGGCGACTCCTACATGGCAACTCCCAGCTCTGACCAGGGCGGGGAGGCGCGGGGAGGCGTGGGGAGCCCTCTCTGGGGACTGGCAGAAGCTCATGCTGAGGCACTATGGAGACAAGCCCTGCTGAGACCATCGCTGTCTCCTCCAGGTGCACCCCCAAATACCCTCACTCAGGAATCGGCTCAACATGTGAGCTATGGGCCTTCTCTGAAGATTTCACAGTTCAAGAAATTATAAAGCTATTTTTGTAAGTCCCATTAATATTTCACACATGATAATTCGCATTTCATATTGGGCTTAAATTAACCTATTTTCTGATTATTGTGGCACAGAGGAAACAGATTGAATCTGCAAGACCACCCCAAGCCCCAAAATGAAGTGAGAACACCAGCTTTAAAGGTTCACTTGGATCTTTCTTTCGTTTAAGTAGGTCATCTTTGCTGTTACTTCAACGCTGTTGATGACAAAAAGCCAAATCTTTCTAAGGAAACCAAGTGGCAATTAGCAGTGCTCCTCGGGGCCTTGGCACTGGCCCTCTTCCTCATGCCCCGGGGGCCCCCCACAATGCCAGAGCCAAGGGGCGTCAAAACACAAAAGACCCAGCCAGGGGGGAAGGTGCTGGAAGGAGGGTGGGGCTGCAGAGACTGGGGGGGGGGGTGGGGGGGGGCCCAGCTTCTGTCCTGGTCCAGCTGCTGCCCAGGGGAGGGCTCCCTCTGCAGCCCCAACCTCGCTGGGGTTCTCCTGGGACCTCAGTTTGAGGCGTCCACCAGGGGCCAACAGCCAAGCAGTGCAGCCATGGGCTCCACGACGACCCCAGATGTGTGTGCTGACCCAGGGAAGTCTGGCCCCGCTCTTCTTACCCTCCCCATCCAGCCTGAGCCCTGCACTCAGCCTTGAACCACAGACCCCAGATTTGAAACCAGCCTGATGACATCGGGGCCGACCACAGAGGGGCGGCTACACAGCCGCGCAAAACCTCACTTTGGGAATCAGAAAATTAGCCAGAGGTCCCCCAGGGGACAGACTGGGGCGAACGGATCGTTCTTTTCCTCTGATGCCACTGGAAGGTAACTGCCACAATAACTTAAAAGAATAAACAGAGTCCCAGGAACAGCAAGCTGGCACGAGTATCCTCAGCGCCTGCGTCCACAGCTCGGCTGGGTCCCCTCGCTGCTTCGGTTCTGGGGTGAGGGATGCTCCTGCCAGCGACTGGCTGGTGGGAGGCGCGGCCCGTAATGGCCGCCTGGCCGCCTGCCACCTCGCTAAAGATTGAGGGAGACAAACAGGCCTTTCCACCCAGAATTAGAGGAAACGCTGCAGAAAGAGAAAACGCGGAGCACAGAAGCGGCACAGGATGCTGCGGTCGCGGTTCTTGGAAGGCTGATTCACCAAGAATCGGGCTTCATTAAGAGAGTGTTTCGTAAGAGCGGCGGGAGGGGTGACACCGCGTCCTGCCATCCCCGGCTTGACAGGACGGCTCCACAGGCCCAACCCTCACCCAGGCGCCAGTTGGGGCAGAAGGAGCAGACCAGCGAGGCATCTCAGGAGGTGCCCTCCTCCTCCTCCTGCCTACAAGTTCTCAAACCACAGAAGGCATCGCTTGCCCCCGGCGCTGGCCCAGACACATGGCTGCGCACAGGAAACTCTGGAGAGCCCCTGATGAGGTCAGAAGCTCAGACGACCCCAGCCCACGGGACACCTGCTGTTCTGGGGCTGGTCTCTCTCCCCTGGCGTCTGGAAGCAAAGGCCCTGGGGCCTCATCTCAGATGCCCAGAAACACGTGCAGCACCAAACACCAGAGAAGGCGGTCAGGCTGAGCAGCGCAGGGTGGTAGCCGTGTCCCCTCAGTTCCCAAGTGCCCTGCACTGAAGGCTGGCCTACCCCCAATCAGCTCACATCTACACTGCAGTCAAGAGTCCCCAGCACGGCCACACCCCTAAGTTCTGCTCACAGCAGGTCTCCCCCCTGCTCCCAGGAGCCCCGGGCCTTGCCTGGGGCAGAGGCTCTGCCGGGCCCTGCCCGATCTCTTGATCTCTCAAGACTAAGGACTCCACCCCTTACAACCAACATCACCCTTGCCTTACCTACTCCCTCCGCACCCCAGGAACATCCCTGACCAACAGGGACCCCCGGCGCCGCACACGTGGGCAAGGGTCTCCATCATAGGGCACAAAGAGCCATCCTATGAGCTTGAGGAAAGATTCCAAGGAGGGGGCTGTGGAGGTGGCATGTCCCGGTGCAACATGGCCTGGAGGCACCTCCTGCACCCCTCCATGGAGCAGCGAGAGCCCCATGCTCACCCTGGCCAGGCCACCCCTTCCCTCTGCCCAGTCAGCCCAGCCAGGTGCTGCCCAGAGGGAGGCCAGGCTCTCGGTGGAAGAGGACAACCCCTTCTCTGTTGTCTCCAAACCTCATCAGGGACATCAACCCAGATGCTGCTGCGGGGCCAAACCGAGAGCTGTGGGCATCTCAAAAGGCTGGACAAGGAGCACATGGTGGGCTTGAGGAAGGGAAGTGCGACCTGCGCGGCACTCCCACCCCCACGGTCTTGGTTCTCCTGCCCTGCTCTGCGTGGGGCTGGGGGTTGGTACAGCTCTGCAGCACCACGTTTGATCTTAGAGGAGGGGCCTCACTAAGTGGCCACGTGGTGACCCACCCTCGAAGACTGGCTGGCAGGAGAGGTGGCCTGTAATGGGCATCTGGCCGCCTGCCACCCTCACCAGAGAGGGATGAAGACAAACAGGCATGGCCGCGGAGACGGGTGTCAAGCCCCGACACAGAGGAGGCAGGAGGGCCACCTTCGGGTCTCTGCGCTCCCCGCCTAGGGAGGCTCAACCTGACACAGGAGCTGCGTCTCCAGCCTTTGCCTTTCTGTACGCTTTCTCATCAACCGCTGCTTCTCACGGAGGGACAGTTGGTTCTGAGCCGCCAGGCCTCCTGCGGAACACGACCTTCCCCCAGCTCCACTTCCCAGGTGGGTGCAGCAAGCTGACCGCACCGACAGCTCAGAGACAGGTGCATGGGACTCGGGAAAACCAGGCGGCGCTGGGGACCTGCAGGGAGAGCGAGACACCTCCAGCCACCTGGAGGGGACCTGCAGCCAGCCAGGTGCTGCCCAGAGGGAGGCCAGGTCAGCCAGGCCAGCAGGCCCAAGGAAGCTCAACATGGGTGGGTGGCCTCTGTGCACACCATGGCAGGCCTCACACACACGGTGGGGAGGGGGTAGTTTTTGGAAGAAGGGATCAAAAGATGAAGAGGAACTTGGTGCTCGGGACAAGGTCCCCACCCCCACAATCGCCAGCCTGAGGGCACTGCCATGACCCCAAAACCCCAGTGGGCCAACAACAGCCCACCTCAGGCTAGGTTCATCCATGCACGGAGGTGACCCATGGACAGCCACTGCCAGCTGCCTCCGGCCAACCAAGGCCACTCAGGACAAGGGAAGGGAGCAGAGAACACACCCCACAACTCCTAGGGCTAAACCACCCAGGGGGTCTCACACGCACGCAGAAAAACGCACACGCAGACAAATGTGCATGCACGCGCACGACGACAAATGTGCACGCCGACAAACGTGCACGCCGACAAACGTGCACGCAAATGTGCACGCAGACAAATGTGCATGGACGCGCATGCAGACAAACGTGCACGCAAAGGTGCACGCAGACAAATGTGCACGCAAAGGTGCACGCAGACAAATGTGCACGCAAACGTGCACGCAGACAAATGTGCACGCAAACGTGCATGCCGACAAACGTGCACGCAGACAAAGGTGCACGCAGACAAACGTGCATGCAGACAAATGTGCACGCCGGCAAACGTGCACGCAAATGTACACGCACGCGCACGCAAATGTGCACGCACGCAAACATGCACGCAGACAAATGTGCACATACGCAAACGTGCAGGCAGACAAATGTGCACGCACGCGCACGCAGACAAATGTGCACACGCGCAAGGACAACCGTCTGCCTCTGAAAAGAGCCACTCCCACAGGAAATGACAACAGCCAATAGTGTTCTCACTCCTAACCTCAAACTAAAACTAATTCAGGGATCGGAACACACGCCTTTAAGTAAATGGCCCTGCTGGGCACCGTCGCTCACGCCTGTAATCCCAACACTTTGGGAGGCCGAGGCGGGTGGATCACCTGAAGTCAGGAGTTCGAGACCAGCCTGGCCCATGTGGAGAAACCCCGTCTCTACTAAAAATACAAAAATTATCCAGGTATGGTGGCACATGCCTGTAATCCCAGCGACTTGGGAGGCTGAGGTAGGAGAACTGCTTGAACCCGGCAGGTGGAGGTTGCAGTGAGCTGAGATTGTGCCATTGCACTCCAGCCTGGGCAACAAGAATGAAACTCCGTCTCAGAAAAAAAAGACAGAAAGAAAAAAGAAAGACAAGAGATAGCCCTGAGAGCAGCCCTCGAGGGCCAGGCCAGGGCCAGGAGCAGTGCAGGTGGTGCTGTGCAGGAAGCTGGTCCATCAGGGACACACTGGAGGCCACAGAAAGGAGCCTGGGTTCACCCCCAAGGTGAGGGCAGATTCTGGGACATCCATCCATCTCGCGGCTGCCTTAAGCCCTGTCCTTCTGGGGAGACCACCCCCACGTCCCACGCAGGGAAGGTGACGCAGGCAAGATGCGTCCACCCCCTCCCTGGGGCAGACCCTTGTAGCCCACCTTGAGACAGAGACCACCCCCACCCACCGGCAGAGCACACCTACCACCGACACTGCTACTCGGACTTGGATAAAATGTTTGGACATTATCCATCCTGGCTAACACAGTGAAACTCCATCTCTACTAAAAATACAAAAAATTAGCCGGGTGTGGTGGCGGGTGCCTGTAGTCCCAGCTGCTTGGGAGGCTGAGGCTGGAGAATGGCGTGAACCCAGGAGGCGGAGCTTGCAGTGAGCCGGGATCGCGCCACTGCACTCCAACCTGGGTGACAGAGCGAGACTCCATTTCAAAAAAAAAAAAAAAAAACTGGACATTTTCATTTCTTGCCCAACTGGAATTTTTCCTGTCCAAGGCCAACACTCTCTCATCTTTAAAATCTAAAGAAATGCATTCCCTAGTCACCTCCACCTCCCCACACAGAATGGCAAAGTCTCCAGGTGCCCTGGAGCCCCACACGGCACAAGGTCCAGAGCACATGTGCACCCTGGGCCAGGGCACCCCGAGCGGGAGGGCGCTCAGGGGCTGTCTAGATTTTCACCCAGAGCTGGCCACTGTAGAGCCTGCAGCTGGGCGCTCATGGCTGGACCACCAGGTCTGGGAAGAAAACGCCCTCCACTCATTACTTTTCCATCCAAAGCTGGCTTCGTGGGCATGCAGCCACGCCCTGGGCTTCACGCTCTGTCCCAATCATTGGCATTCTGAACAATTTCACCTTTGATAAGATGTTCTTCTATAAGCAAAGTTCTCCGTGACCACGGAGCCCGCATGAGCAGAGGCGGCACATGCCACATGCGAGCCCACTGCCATTCCCAGCCCGTGTGCAGAGCGTCCAGGGAGGAGGTCGTGTTTGTCCCACCCAGTCACTTTCTCCCACTAGCCCACGACTGGAGACTTGGCAGGGAGGGAGACAGGCGCCCATGGCCCCCACACGCAGTCTGTTCTCACTCAGAACGAGGGCTGTGTGGCCACATGGACGAGTTAAGTGAACTCCAACAGCCAAGTTCATTTTATGCAGCATTTTCACTGATGTGCTGAGAATAAAATGCACGTGCATTTTATTATTATATTTGGGGTACAAATCACAAACTGTGCAATTTTGATGATTTCACAAGTTAAACACTCTTACATTTGCATTTTATTATTTTTTAAAGAGACATGGTCTCACTCTGTCACACAAGCTGGAGTGCGGTGGCATAATCATAGCTCACTGAGCTCACTGCCGCCTCCGCCTCCCAGGCTGCTCAACTGATCCTCCCCTCTCAGCCTCCGAGTAGCTGGGACCACGGGCACGCCACCATACCTAGCTAATGTTTGTGTTTTTGTAGAGATGGGGTTTCTCCATGTTGCCCAGGCTGGTCTCCTGGGCCCAAGTGATCTGTCCACCTTGTCCTCCCAAAGCACTGGAATGACAGGAGTGAGCCACTGGAATGACAGGAGTGAGCCACTGCACCCGACCCTGCATTTGCATTTTAAACTGGCATTACACAAGGTAAAGGCGAACAGCAGGCCAGGCATGGGGGTTCACGCCTGTAATCCCAGCACTTTCGGAGGCCAAGGTGGGCGGATCACAAGGTCAGGAGTTCGAGACTAGCCTGGCCAATATGGTGAAACCCCGTCTCTACTAAAAATACAAAAATTAGCCGGGTGTGGTGGTGGCGCCTGTAGTCCCAGCTACTCAGGAGGCTGAGGCAGAAGAATCACTTCAACCTGGGAGGCAGAGGTTGCAGTGAGCCGAGATCACGCCACTGCACTCCAGCCTGGGCGATATAGCGAGACTCCATCTCAAAAAAAGAGAAAAAAGAAAAAAAGATGAATAGTGACACTTACGGTAATAACTTAAATGTCTAACTTTTCCCTACTTAAAATGATGCTGAATAGCAACTAAAAATCACTACGACCAGTTGGGTGGGAATGTGGAACAGGGACAACGAGTTTCTATGTCAGCAGCTTCAGTTGCATTTTCCCCGGCTCTCTGGACAAGGGACCCAGCTTGGCCCTGGCACTCCTGGACTCACACTCACAGGGGGCCTGGGCTCACTTCTGGCCTTGACTGCAGAGCCCCTGAATAACTCAAAGGAAAGGGCTCAACAAAAGGGAGGCCAGGCTTCAACACAAGGTAGAACTTTTCTTAGACAAAAAGCATCCCAAACACACTGGCTACACGGAACAGAGCCCACGTGCACTGGTGACCACCACCCAGGACTCGTGGGAGCCATGGCCACATGGCACCTTAGTGAGCAAGGACCCCCCACCACACTCAAACTGGCAAGGCAACCGGGAGATTTTCTAACTGTTAAAAGGGAAAAAAAAAAAAAAAAAGGCCGGGCGCGGTGGCTCACACCTGTAATTCCAGCACTTTGGGAGGCCAAGGTGGTTGGATCATGAGGTCAGGAGATCGAGACCATCCTGGCTAACGTGGTGAAACCCTGTCTCTACTAAAACAATACAAAAAATTAGCCGGGCATGGTGGCAGGTGCCTGTAGTCCCAGCTACTCGGGAGGTTGAGGCAGGAGAATGGCGTGAACCCAGGAGGTAGAGGTTGCAGTGAGCCGAGATTGCGCCATTGCAGTCCAGCATCAGCGACAGAGCGATACTCCATCTCAAAAAAACCACCAAAAAAACACAAAAAACCTTCTGGCCAACACGGTGGCTCACGCCTATTAATCCCAGCACTTTAGGAGGTCCAGATGAGCAGATCATGTGAGGTCAGGCGTTCAAGACCATCCTGGCCAACACGGTAAAAACCCCCATCTCTGCCACAAATGCAAAAATTAGCTGGACATGGTGGTGGGCACCTGTAATTCCAAATACTCGAGAGGCTGAGGCACAAGAATCATTTGAACCCAGGAGGCGGAGGTTGCAGTGAGCCGAAATTGTGCCACTGAACTCCAGCCTGGGGGACACAGTGAGATTCAGTCTTTAAAAAAAAAAAAAGCCGGGGTGCGGTGGCTCACACCTGTAATCCCAGCACATTGGGAGGCCATGGCGGGTGGATCACGAGGTCAGGAGTTCAAGACCAGCCTGGCCAAGATGGTGAAACCCCATCTCTACTAAAAATATAAAACTTAGCCAGGCATGGTGGCAACGCCTGTAATCCCAGCTACTAGGGAGGCTGAGGCAGAGAACTTCTCGAACCCGGGAGGTGGAGGTTGTAGTGAGCTGAGATCATACCACCGTACTTCAACCTGTGTGACAGAGCAAGACTCCATCTCAAAAACAAAAAAACAAAGCAAAACAAAACTTTCAAAGGAAGAGTTGTTTTATTGTTTTTTTTTTTTTTTTTTTTTTTTTGAGACGGAGTCTTGCTCTGTCGCCCAGGCTGGAGTGCAGTGGCCGGATCTCAGCTCACTGCAAGCCCCGCCTCCCGGGTTCACGCCATTCTCCTGCCTCAGCCTCCCGAGTAGCTGGGACTACAGGCGCCCGCCACCTCGCCCGGCTAGTTTTTTGTATTTTTTAGTAGAGACGGGGTTTCACCGTGTTAGCCAGGATGGTCTCGATCTTCTGACCTTGTGATCCACCCGTCTCGGCCTCCCAAAGTGCTGGGATTACAGGCTTGAGCCACCGCGCCCGGCCTTTATTGTTTGTTTTTGAGACAGAGTTTCACTCTTGTTGCCCAGGCTGGAGTGCTGTGGCACGATCTCAGCTCACTGCAACCTCTACCTCCCGGGTTCACGCCATTCTCCTGCCTCAGCCTTCCGAGTAGCTGGGACTACAGGCGCCCGCCACCACGCTCAGCTAGTTTTTTTGTATTTTCAGTAGGGATGGGGTTTCACCATGTTGGCCAGGCTAGTCTTGAACTCCTGACCTCAGGTGATCCACCCGCCTCGGCCTCCCAAAGTGGTGGGATTACAGGCGTGAGCCACCGCGCCCGGCCTGGAAGAGTCTTAAGCCCATTTGTTAACACCTTCCAAATGCATGTCAAAAAGGCAGCTGACGTCAGGGCAGATGGAAATTTACTAGACAGATGGGGACAAGTCCACACAGCCACACCAACTGCCGCATGACACCCATCTCCAACCCAGACTCTGACCCCGGTCACGACTGCCCCCAGCCTCCAGATACCCTGGTGGGCCCAAACATAAAATCATAGAACTTTAGCTAGAACAAAAAGGCTTTTCTGTCCTGTTAATTTACAAAATAAAATCACTTATGAATTCTTATCATCAGAAACGCCCACCTGGTGCACCTGTGCTCTGTGTGGCACCAAAACCGCCTCTACGCCGCACTGCGGAACAGGGTCGGACCCTCAGCAAGAGCGCCCACGCCCACTCTCCAGCCACCAGGGCCCCCAGCACCAGCCAAAGTGGGCCCCCATATCCACCTGTCATTCTTACAGCCAGCCCGGCCATCCACCGCTCCCTGACTCTTCCTGCCTGGAGCCCTCTCAGCCACCCCAGGGGCCAGGGAGGGCTCACAGGCCAGTGCAGGGCAGGAGGGAGCTGCCGCGAGAGGTCCACATGGTCACAGGAGGTCCACACGGACAGCAGGTCCTCTGGGCCGGTCCTGGGCAGGTCCTCTGAACTCTACCACCCCACGCCACTGGGGCAAGCCCACCGGGGAAAGGTCTCTGGTCCCAGGCACCTCGGCTGCATCCGCCCTGCTCCACAGCACGGGGCAAATCTCTTCCAGACAATCTCTACTTGACTCAGAGCTGCCGTTGCCCAATTAAGTTTTAGGTTTCCAGGAGATAACTGTTACAAAAGAGGTCTGAGGGCAGATCCGCCTCGACCGTGCTGACCCAGGCCGGGTCACCTGAACCTCCAGGAGGCTCTTCTCTGGCCACCTCAGCGTGGGACAGGAGGGAACTCAACCCTACCAGGATGTCTCAGGGGTCAGGGATCTAGAGGCAGAGCAGCAACCTTAGGAAGCCTCTGGCATCACCCGAGAGGCCCGGCTAGTGGAATAGGGAGGACGCTGCGCTGGGGCCTGGGCCCCCCAAGGCCAGCCTCTGGGCCTCTGATGCAGCTGTTACACCCAAGAGGGGAGGCCCATGTGGAAAGAAGATGGATCCCAAGCCCCGGGCATTCATGGAGAGGGGATGGCCCGGAGGCCAGGGTCTCCAGGAGTAGGGGAGGGTCTGAGTCGGGGGAGAAGGTGGCACAGGCACCGCACCTGCTGACGGGGCTCTGGCTGCGGGCAGACAGCAGCTCTGCAGGGAAACCAGCGTCTCCCTGACTCCTGCAGGAAGGGGAAACCACAGTGCCCCCCCCGCCAGCGGGTCGGCTTTGCTGCCTCGGCCTCCAGCCTCCTCCAGGCGCAGTGGACGCCCACGATGTTTACTCGCCATGAAAACCGACACAGCACGGTGCCAGGCCTCAGCTCCAGTGGATGGGTCTTCCGCGCCCTTGGGACAGCTCGGAGCCAGCGCAGTGCTGCCTGGACTTCTGGGCCATGGGCAGCAGGGCTGTGTCCCGGCACCCCCCATGCACTTGAGGGGCAGCCCCCTGAAGCACCCTGGGCTGGAGAGCCCCTTGTGGTACCCAAAGCCACAAGCCTGTCCTGAACATGGAGACACAGAAACCCCAAGCCGAGAGGCCCAGGCCTGCAGTGCAACATCTGAGCAGAGGGAGCAGCCACCAAACCCACAGCAACAGCACAATGGCTTTGGTCCTGGCCCTGGCCCACATGGTTGCAGGAGAATCACAGGGTCCTCCCCAGAGAGGCAACACCTCTCCAAGACTCTCCTCAAAAGGTGACGCTGCCACCTCCTCATCCCCATTTTCACAGAGACATACTGCCCAGAAGGCCCAGCCCTGGTGAGGGTCTCAGTCCTTGCCCTGTCAAGGGGCCTGGACAGGCCCTGGGCCAGCAACAAGAGCTCCACACTGGGGAGACTGAGTGGGGCCCGGTGCAGGACGGGGGAGAAGCATTCAGCTGTAAACGGACAGCCTCACCTGTAGAAGGGGTGCACCGGCTCCCTCGGTCCCCAGCCTGGGACCCAGCCTCCGCAAAAAACCTCTCAGGATCCCCGACAAAGGCGCTGGGGGAAGGGGAGCGCCTCCCTGGTCACGGCATGGGGTCATTCCCACGGGATCCTCCCTAGTCAGCCAAGATGCCTGCACCCCCAGAGCCACAGGAGCTGCTGGCCGGCGAGGGGCCAAGACTGGCTCCCGTCTCCCAGCACCGGCAAGGGAAGTGGGCCAGGTGCACACAGGACCCCAGCCTCCTCTTCAGTGTACACAGTGGCTCAGCTTAGGGCACAGGAGGGGCTCACTGAGGTCGCTGGGCCCACACCAGGGTGACAGGTCGGGGGCTCAGGACAAGACCCACCCTTGCAAATGCCACTAGCAGCATGTGCTGGGAGCCAAGGACAGGACTGGCGCCCCCAAGAGCCAGTGTCCCCGGAAACCACTCCTTGACGGGGAGCCCAGCCTCTTGTCCTTTTCCTGGGTGGGAGTAAAGGGTGACCAGCAGTCACTACCCAGGCCCTATCATGAGGGTGGAGGGCTGGGAGCCAGCAGGCTCGGGGAAAGCAAGGCTTTCCATGGGTTCGGAGGCCCTGCCCTGGTGCTGTACAAGCCCAAACACCACCCACCTGCCCACTACGCGACCGGGCTCTTTCTGAAGATCTCCACCACTGCCTGTCTTCTCAGGTGTCTTCAGGTCTCTCTTTAAAAGGTATGTGGCTGGTCAGGGAAGACTCCCAGAAGTGGCTCCTCCAAGACCATTCCAAGGGATTTTAATGTCCGGTCAGTGCACTTACAGCAGGCCAGGCTTCCCCAATGAGGGTGGAGGGGGCAGCCCCCTTGTGAGAAGGGGCTGTGATCAGACTTTATTTATTTTGTTTTTTTAAAGACAGACTCTTGCTCTGTCGTCCAGGCTGGAGTGCAGTGGCTCGATCTCGGCTCACTGCAACCTCCGCCTCCCAGGTTCAAAGGATTCTCCTGCCTCAGCCTCCTGAGTAGCTGGGACTACAGGCGCCCGCCACCACACCCGGCTAACTTTTTCTTTTTTTAGTAGAGACGGGGTTTCACCATATTGGCCAGGCTAGTCTCGAACTCCTGACCTTGTGATCCGCCTGCCTCGGCCTCCCAAACTGCTGGGATTACAGGCTTGAGCCACCGCACCCAGCCTGTGGTCAGACTTTCCACAGTGGGTTCAGGTGGAAGGTGGACTCAGAAGTTTCGCCCACACGTGCCCTGCGCTTCTCCTGAATGGCTGAGGAGTGGAGGGCTGGGGTTGGGGCCCAATTTCACCCGTGTTTTAACAAACCCTACTCTAAAACTGCCTGACATGTCACAAGGACCACCGTATCACAGGCCCATTCCCCTCACTGGATGCCCACACTGGTCTGGAAGAGGCTGGGCACACTGGTTCACTGCTGTAATCCCTGTGCTTTGGAAGACTGAGGTGGGAGAGTCGCTTGAAGCCAGGAGATGGAGGCTGCAGTGAGCCCCAGTCACACCGCTGCACTCCAGCCTGGGCGACAGAGTGAGACCCTGTCTCTAACAAAAAACAAAATAAGGAAGAAAGAACTGTTCTGTCTGTAGGGCTGGGCCACGCCTAGTGCCTGGGTGGACAGGAGAATACTCGCCCCCCCCACCCAACTCCCCCCCACCCAACTCCCCCCCCCACCGCCCATCAGCCCTCCCTTGTCTCACCCACTCTGCTCTCCCCTCCCCCCTCCCCCTGCAGCTGGAGCTGTTGTCAGAGGAGGGGAGGCATTTCCTGTGTCCCCCTCCCCCTAATTCCCCTACATTCTTGGCAAGCCCAGAGGAGGCCTGAGAGAACCAGAGCGGCATGGGCGGGAGCGGGCGAGAGGCCGGGAGGGAAGCCAGGCCCCACCACGCACACAAGACTTGGAGAGTAGGGCCAGGAAGGAAATGGGGGAAGGGATGAAGCGATGCCCGAGAGGGGCTGGAAGGGACGCCCACCATCATCAGAGGGTGGTCTCTGCTGGGCACGGCCACGCCCCTTCCACCCCTCCGCCTGCCTCCTCAGGGCGTCTAGTAGGCTGCCATTCTGTATGGGACGCAGAAGAAAGGCCAGAGGCAGTCCCGCTCAGAGATCAGGGACAGACCACTCCAGGTCACACGGCCATCCCCAAAGAGCTGACTGCGCCCTGACAGGCACCCAGTGGGGCGGTCGAGGGCCCAGTCCAGCAAGGCCCCTCCGGGACACCAGGAGACAGGAGGGCAGAGTCCAGGCGATCACCCAGCAGCCACCAAGCCCCCGAGCAGCTGGTCAGAGTGATGGCCACAGCCCTGCCCTTGTGGAGCTTACTGTCTGGGGAGGGAGATGAAGGTGGCACTTCAATGCCAGGGTCCAGGAGGTGGTAGCATCCCAGCACCACAGGGAATTGGGTGGGGGGTGTGCAAGCACTCGGGCCCTAACCAAATCTTAGCCCTAACACCCCCCACCACCACCTGGCTCACAGGGCAGTGCTCACGGCCTGTGTACACGTGTGCCCATGGGTGCTGCCCGCCCAGGGACTGCAGGAAGGGAGGTCTGCGGGCCACGGCATCCAGCCTGGGGCAGCCTCCTGAGTGGCATCAGTGACTTCCTAAAAAAAGGCCCCAGAGACCCCACCCCTCTCAACCACGGGAAGACACAGGAGTTGGTGGGTCTAGGGAAGCCCTCACCACACAATGAATCTGCCGGGCTCTACCTTTAGGAATGGGCAGGACAGGCCTGCTCCGCTGAGGCCATGCACAGATGGGAAGGCACACACAGCCTGTGCCTGACGGTGAAAGGTGAAGGGAGGGGCAGACCCAAGGGACCTGGGTAGATTTCTCTAGCAAGAGTGGTCTCCAGATCACATTTAGGAATCTGCAATTTCACCACTGGTCCTGATACAGACTGCCGTCCTCCCCAGGGCTCCTGTGTCTCACAGCAGGACAGCAAAGGCAAGGCCCAGCCAAGCCAGAGCCGGCTGCTGCCTCTGGGCAAGGCCTCCATGCCCCACCCTTGCATCACTCCTGGCTCTGCCCTGTTCAGACAGCCCTGCCCACAATGGGTGGGGCACAGAGACCAGCAGGAGCAGCACTTCAGGACCCAAGGCTGGGAGTAAGTGGGTACAGGGGACACCGGGCTCCTAAGAATCATACTGTGGCCCCACCCCAAGTGCCTGCCTCCAGACCTTGCTCACTTGAGGGCAAAGCAGGCATCCAGCAAGCCGAAGCCATCAGGAGTGGTGCATGTGTGTGTGCGTCCATGGTACTGATATGTGCATCCATGTATGCCTGTCCTGATGACTGCATGAGACAGGTGTGTGCGCCCGTGGATGCCGTGTGTGTGCCCGTGGGTGCTGATGTGTGTGCACGTGTTCCTGTGGGTCCTGATGAGTGAGACAGGTGTGTGTGCCCGTGGGTGCTGATGTGTGCACGTGTTCCTGTGGGTCCTGATGAGTGTGTGAGACAGGTGTGTGTGCCCGTGGGTGCTGATGTTTGTGTGCACGTGTGCCCGTGGGTCCTGATGAGTGCATGAGTGCAGGTGTGTGTGCCCGTGGGTGCTGATGCGTGCGTGCACTCCATTTTCACACTGCTGATGAAGATATACCCAAAACTGGAAACAAAAAGAGGTTTAATTGGACTTACAGTTCCACATGGCTGGGGAGGCCTCAGAATCATGGCAGGTGGCAAAAGGCACTTCTTACATGGCGGCGGCAAGAGAAAAAATGAGGAGGAAGCAAAAGCGGAAACCCCTAATAAACCCATCAGATCTCACGAGACTTATTCTCTATCACAGGAATAGCAGAGAAAGTCCGGCCGGATGGTTCAATTACCTCCCCTGGGTCCCTCCCACAACACGTGGAAATTCTGGGAGATACAATTCAAGTTGAGATTTGGGTGGGGACACAGCCAAACCATATCACCGTCTCTACTAAAACTACAGAACTTAGCTGGGCATGGTAGCATGTGCCTGTAATCTCAGCTATTCAGGAGGCTGTGGCACGAGAATCACTTGAACCTGGGAGGAGACAGAGTGAGACTCCATCTCCAAAGAAAAATAGTTTTAAGTTTGAAAGGTTTAAATACCCTTTCTTTTTAAACAAACTGTTAGCACAGAGAGAAAAGACGCTTTCCTGCAGCCCCAAATGAGAGGAATCACAGCTCCATGGAAGCGCCCGCCCCAGCACCGGCAGCAGCCTCCTGGGTGAGGTCCCTGCGGTGCCTGCCGGAATCTCTCCAATGCCCCGCCCCTGAGAGGAAGCAGCTCCAGTGCTCATCAACACCCATTACAAACGCATCAGGGGCCAGAGGGACCCACGAATTCCAGAACCAAAGACAAAAACCTCAACGGAGGGGTTCCTGAACACGTCAGGAATGGAGCTGCGAGTGGGGGCTTTTCATGGGGGTTCGTAAGTTACTCAAAGACAGCAATCAGGAACTCAGCAATCAGGAGCCAGAGGATGGCCACATATTCACAGTGGAGGCCCCTGTACCTCCTCTTGGTGGGACACCCCAGGTTGGGGTGCATGGTCTAGAGCAGGCCTAGTGCTGTCCCCAGCCCCACACACTGAGCCCTACAATCTTCTGCTTACAAAGAAAAAGCTTCATGTTTTCTCACCATCCAACCACAACGCTGTCTCTCGCTTATGGGTCTAAAACACTGCGGAGGCGGCTCAGGGCCTCTAGAGGCACAGACAGGGGGCCCTACAGGCCTTCAGCCCTGGCTCCCCAACCCCAGGGCCACAGGAGCAGGTGGCCCAGGGACCAGGAGAGCAACAGACACGCATTTCCGGCTTGCTGATCTCCCTGGAGGGTCCAGGGCAGTCGGGCCAGCCATTCCTTTGGAGATAAATATCAAACCTCAAGTAAATGGCTTTTGAGGGCAGCAGGTGAACTTCTGAGAGCTGGGTGGAGCCAGGTGCTCCTGGGGTAGCCAGCCACAGCCTGCTGGGCTGTCCCTTCAAGTGCAGGTAAAGGCAGGTGGAGCGGCAGTGGGGGTCGGGGGTGGGGAGCAGGACTTCTTTCTGTGAAATGTGGCTGCACGAATGGGAGAGTCCACCCGCGCCGGGCTCAATCACAGTAAATGCCAGTTCCTCACGTCTTCTCCCTATCAGAGCAACCGGCCCCTGCTCAGTGTGAACCAAAGAAAAGAACAGCTTGAAAGGGCACAAGGAGGCCGGGCGCGGCGGCTCAAGCCTGTAATCCCAGCACTTTGGGAGGCTGAGACGGGCGGATCATGAGGTCACAAGATCGAGACCATCCTGGCGAACACGGTGAAACCCCGTCTCTACTAAAAAATACAAAAAACTAGGTGGGTGAGGTAGCAGCGCCTGTAGTCCCAGCTACTGGGGAGGCTGAGGCAGGAGAATGGTGTAAACCCAGGAGGTGGAGCTTGCAGTGAGCTGAGATCTGGCCACTGCACTCCAGCCTGGGCGACAGAGCGAGATTCCGTCTCAAAAAAAAGAGAAAGGGCACAAGGAGACTGCTCAATTGTCAACACCTCTGAGAGGCTGCTGCCCCAGGACCAGCCTGGGCGGGGAGGGTGGGCAGAGTGCACGCACGACCAGGAGCCAAGGTGCGCTGGGGGATGCAGGCAACGGGGCCTGCCAAGGACTCTCCCTCCCAAAGAGCCAGAGGCCAGGTCCAAGGAACATTTAAAGATAAACGTTGGCCTGGTGCGGTGGCCCACGCCTGTAATCTCAGCACTTCGGGGGACTGAGGCAGGCGGATCACGAGGTCAGGAGATCGAGACCATCCTGGCGAACACGGTGAAACCCCGTCTCTACTAAAAATACAAAGAATTAGCCATGTGTAGTGGCGGCGCCTGTAGTCCCAGCTACTCGGGAGGCTGAGGCAGGAGAATGGCGTGAACCCAGGAGGCGGAGCTTGCAGTGAGCCGAGATCACTCCACCGCACTCCAGCCTGGACGACAGCGTGACTCCGTCTCAAAAAAAAAAAAAAAACGATAAATGTTTATGGAAAAACCAGACTCCCCCCACACCCTCATCCTTCCCCAGGGCTCAGGGTCTCAGACAAAGGGCAAAGTTGTCCACACCGGCCAGGCCACACCCAGACCACCTCAGAGCACCTAAAAACCCCCAGAGGGCGGGGCAGCCCCACTGCTCCCTGAAGGCGGAGCCACAGGAAGCCTCGTCCCTGTGGGAACCTCGAGCTCTGTGACTACAAGAAACAGAAAGGAGCCGTCGGTGGCACCTGAGCGGAGCCATGGGCCGGCCACTGCTCCGACCACTCAGGGCCCTGATGCTCCTTCCAAGACAGAATCGGACCAGGACCCCACGTACAGATCTCCACCGGGCCCCCGAGGCTGGCCACCATCTCTAGAAGCTCCTCTCACGGGGCAGCAGCCCTTTCAGGTGGGGGTTCCAGGACAAGCTTGTTCAGCTGGAGAAACCCCTGGGGCCGCCCCCTGTGAGGCTGCTTCAGCTTGGGTGGGTGAGAGGTGCAGCCTCCGCCTGCTGACACACACGGCCTGGGGCTGCCTGGAAAGACCAGCACAGACAGCAAAGGCCCCAAACAATTGGGGTGCCTTCGCCCACCCTCACAAGGGTCGTGTCTCCTCTGCTGAGAGCAAGGAGTTGGGAGGGGCCGTGGTGGCAAGGAAAGTGACCAAAGCTGACTGCAGCAAGGGGCAGCAGCCAGCCTCCCTCACTCCCTCCCAGAAAGTGGGGCCCCCGCCCCCCATCACGGCTGCTATTCTCCTAGGGTCCGGCGCTGCAGCCACATAGTCCAGAGGCCCCTTCAAGTCCCATCAACCAACTGTCATGGGCCAAGTGGCGGTGTCCGCCCCCCATGAGGCTCCGGCCTGGAATCCCACTTCCAGAAACATGTAAGAGGGACATGGCCAGGTGTCGCTGGGACTTCCTGCCACGGGGCAGGAGTGGACACCATCCAGGTGGCCCCTGGGGAGGGCTGACCACCCGCACAGTAGAGCACACGCGGCCACGACCGGGACACGGGCCCTCAGGTGACTGGTGGAGCGAGCGAGAGGCAGCCCCACGCCACCCTCGGCGCCCACAGGGAACCGCACCCCACGAAGCACAGCTGTCATGGGTGGTCTTGACCTGCAAACCCAGCATATGGGGGCCTGGCTGAAATGCAGAGAGAGGAACGGTGAGCCGGCAGCCCCAAGCCTGGGAAGGGCCAAGAACTTCCCGGAACCAAGTATTTGCAAAGACTGACGGAAAGTTCGTGTCTTTATTTAACCAACAGAAAGCCTGCCATGGGAAAGCAAGCGAAGCGCACAGGCAGAGCTCCTCAACGGGAAAAGGAGTCCGGCCTCAAAGCAAAACCAGCGCCACTTACAAAGCGCTGCCTTCCTGAATCCCCCTTACCTGGAGGTGCCCACGTGAGCGCCCACCCAACTGCAAGTGTCACCTGACCCCAGGGCTGGGTCTGGACATGGCCCATAAGACCTGCGCACACGCGTGGGTGCTCAGCATGCATCTGGGCGGACCAGGATGCTGTTCCAGGGCCGCCATCCTGGTGCTGCTGGTCAGGGAGATGTCCCCACCTTCCAGCCAGGGCAGCGAGTGAGAGGCTGTGGGCAGAGAGGTATCCCCGCCACAACCACCCAAGAGCACGTCTGCCCGCACGGCCCATCCGCACCCGGTCCACAGAACGGACGGGGGGCCGCCGCACTCCCAAGGTCCCCCACAGCCTCAGCCCGAAGGCTGCCCATGGAGCAGCTTCGAGGCCCTGCACCAGCACACTTTGGCGTGATGCTGGGGGAGGCTGCAGTCACGGTCGGGCCTCCTGGCTGGGTCCACCCTCTGGTCGCACACTTGTCACTTCTCCAAGGATGTTCTTACCCTCCCCCCACCAGGTCAGCCACACAACCTGGGGCCACAGCACCTCTGCCCAGGCTCACAAGGCTGGGGAGGACCGTCCCCAGCAGGGTCACGGGTATCCCTGGCTCAAGCTCACTAACGAGGCAGGGCCAGACCCTCCCATTCCATCACAGACAGAAAGAGGCATGGCAGCCACCCCGTCCCGTCCTCCCCACGCTAAGCCAGGCAGTCCCATCTCAGCCCCGTGGCTCCCAGGACTGTGGGAGGAATGCCACCCTCTGACCAGGAGAGGGACCCCACGGCTGCTGTCTTCCCGCACACGCTTCCGAGGGTCTCCGGCGCCGGTGGGAAGGAGGAGGGGCCGGGGGAAGTGTGGGGCTTGGAGAAGGCAGCATGGCCAAGGCCCGGACACCCCCAGGTGGGTCTCAGCCGGCCAAACACACCGCCTTGGTCTGTTCCCAAAATGAAGGGCCAAATGGCCTCGGCAGCCATCTCAGGAATAGCCGTGTGGCATCTGCACTGAACACAGGTGGCGCCAAATGTCTCCACGGGGGCAGGGGTACAGCCTGTGTTTTCAGGTGCTCTTTGGGGCCAGCTGATGACATTTACTACTGCTGGAACAGTTTCTCTGATTTAAGACCCAAGGCGCCTACCACCTCCCCCTCCCCTGGAAGAAGCTGAGGCACCAGCGAGCCTCGGGGGCATGAGGGGCCTGGGAGGGCGAGGCTTGGTGCATGGTGAGAACTCCCTCACAGGGTCCGGGGTCAGCACACACAGACAGGGGCACGGGAGACAGGAATCAGACTCCAACACGCTACTGACAAAACACAAAGACCTCAACAGGGGAGTTTTGGTTTTGATAAACTGCATTAAGGACACCATTTACAAGACATGGTTGTATTTAATTTAAGTGGGTTTTGGCAATCAATGACAATGCAAAAATAGGAACCAGTTCACCCTCCGTTATTATTACTATTTTTTAAGTCGCAAAGAGCTTCCCCGAGCCTTAGCAGGAACAGGGCTCGTGTAGCCTGTTGGGGAAGGAGGCCCCCAGACCACAGGGACAGCCACTGCCACTCAGTGCAGCTGGGAGCTGTAGACGCTGGGCCAGGGCTGTCTCCCCCACCCCCCAACGGAGGGATCCTGTGGAGGGCTCTGTCCCCTCTTTCCACTGCATGTTTTGAGGAGGCAGCACAGTCTCAACACCTCTGGTTTCTATTTATGCTAAACCTGGAAGTCTATGTGTGTTTTTGCTTAATTTTTAACACCATTTTTAAGCTACTAAAACATTTAACCTTGGTAGCTCAGCTCAGACCTTTCAGGTTTTTAATCCCCGGAAAGGCCGGCCCTGGTGGAGGCTCCAGCCCCGCCCATCTGTGCAGAGGGCAAGAGGTCGTGAGAACCTAAGAGACAGCAATAAAAATCGGGGCAGTGACCTTTTGAACCAGCCTCTTTGCAGGACACAGGCCTGGAGAGACAGCAAGGTGGCCTGGGGCGGGCGGAGGCCCCCAAGCCCCTCCACTCGGTGTCCCTGCACCTGCCCACAGGGGCAAGTCCTCCCAGAGGAGAAAAGCAACGAGGAAGCGGCCAGTGGCCCGGAGCTCCTCTCCCAGTCCCAGTCCCGCCAGCCACCCACGGGCCAGGACCAGATGCATCTTCAAAAACCACTTTCTGGAAGCATCGCCAGCCAGTCCTCCCAGGATGCCAACCTCTGGGGCCATCGCATCAATATCAGAATCTCCTGGCCCCTCCGCAACAGACCTGGACGCGGGGGGTTGAGGGGAGGCCTGCATGACTGCTCAGAGGGTCCCCTTAGGCCACCAGAAGCACCCCCTCCCCACCGCGGGACAGGGGCCACAATCCCCGCCCCGGGGCGGGCCTGCGGGGACAGGCGAGGGGCCCCAGGCGATGGTGGGGCTCAATGGGACAAAGGTTCCGAGGGGCGAGAGCAGCACAGCACAAAAGGCGAGCGTCTGGGGTCAGCCCGGGGCAGGGCAGCCGACACAAAGCCCCTGCCGAGGGCAGCCAGTGCTCCGCCGAACCTGCCAGCATCTGAGCGCTTAATCCCCACACTGGAGACCGTCTGAGAGATGGGACACTGAATCTTCTTTAAAAGGGGGCTCCCAGGGGTGACACCAGCCCAGGCGCCACGCGGCCCCATAACAGGCTCCTGTGGGGGACCTCTCCCGGCGGGAGAGGCTGCCTGGTTTCTCTGGCCTGGACGGGGGCAGCCCCTGCAGCTCCCCAGCGTGGCAGACTCTTCTGGGGGGAGGCCAGCCAGTGTTCCTCAGTGAACAAATGCCCCTGGAGCCATCAGGGAGGATGTGGCAGGGCCTGGCTGGGAGGTGGGGGTGTCCAGGCCTCTGCACTTCTCAGAGACTGCCCCGTGACTCTGGGGTTGCCCACCACAAAGGAGCCCAGGCTCGTGTGCAACCCAACACCCATCAGGACACCCCAAGTTCTGCAGTGGGCCCAAGGACACACATCCCTCCAACCCCCACAGACCATGCAGGTCGCACCAGGCCCCAGAACACTCCTCACCAGGCCTCAGTCATCCCCAGAGCCCAGGCCTGGGGTCAGGCACTTGGGGCCATAGGCTCATTCACAGGGAAACCGTCTGGCCTGGTGACATGGGCAGCTAGTCCAGCCTGGGGTGGCCCGGGACAGGACCAGGAGCCCTCGGGCAGGAGAGGGGCAAATGTGAACTTGTCCACCTCCATGCTGGCCCTCTGGAGAGTGCGGCAAAGGGACAGCAAGGATGTCAAACAGCTGAACAGCCCTGCCCTCGCCCCCAGAGTCCAGGGGCCCAGAAGAAGGGAAGCGGGAAGGGCTGGCCAGGTCCAGTCTCTGCTCCCGCCCCACCTCCAGCCCCTCTGGAGGGCAGGATGGCCTGAACTTTTCACCTTGGGCTCAGACACCCAAAGAAAGGCCGTGAGGTGTCTGCCCGGGAGGCACAGGGAGTGCGGCCTCCTCAGTCGGCAGCTTGTTTCCCCAGCGCCCCCTCAACACTGCGCACTGCCCATTTTACAATCGCCAGATGGCAGCCCAGGAACCACAGGCCTCCCATTACCCTGTGACCGCCTGACCTCTCGTAAACGGGACAAAGCCCAGGCCTTGTGGCCACACCCCCACGCCTGTGAGGGACCAAGACAGGGGCTTTGGGTCACCAGGGCTGCATTCAAGATGAGCACTGTCCAGGGGATGCCTCAGGCGCTGGCGTCAGAGTGGTGTCACCAGCATCTGCCAGGCCCGAAGGGAGGATGACGTGCAGCAGGCCCAGGACCGAACCCAGACCCAGCGCCAGTCAACGGGCCCACCTGCCCTTGCTCTAGCTTGTGGAGAGACCACCTCTGTCCCTCACTTGCAGCAAGGTGCTAGCCACACTTCACTGTCCAGCTGTAGGGGACAAGATGACCAGGGCACAGCACAGCACCCCCGGGCAAAACTCCAACCAGTGGGGGACATCCAGGGACAGCCAGGCTCATCCATTGGCAGTCTGGTGGCAGACACCGCCAAACATGCCAGACCCGCCAGACCCACGCCAGCCACAGGTACCGCCAGACTCGCCAGACCCAATCCAGCCACAGGTACTGCCAGACCCGCGCCAATCACAGGCACCGCCAGACCCACGCCAGCCACAGGTACCGCCAGACCCACCAGACCCACGCCAGCCACAGGCACCACCAGCCACACACTGCTCTGGTCCAGAGTCCTGAAGCAGCCTCCTGCCGGCCCTGGGCCCAGTGCACAGCCACGTCCCCACTGTCCCTGGTGCCCAAGGCTGGCTTAACAGCAACCAACAGGGAAGGAAGGAGGAGAGTGTCCAGGACCAGCCATGAGGCCGATTCCAAAGCTGGCTTCTGCCCACAAAGCAACGCTCCAGGGCAGCAAAGCTCCTCATCACACCCGAGAACCAGGCGCCACTAGTGCAGGCCTGAAGAGGGATGAACCCAGCCTGCGGAATGGCTTTGCTTCACGACAGGCCACAGGCTGCCGAGGACAGATACCCCAAATGGGGGAACGCATCTGGCAGTGTCCACTTGGCCTACTGGTGACACTGTGGGGGCCTGCAGTGTGGCCACTTCCATCAACGCTCACATCACTGCAAAACCCACTGTCTCTGTCCTAACGGCCCCTTAGTCACCCTCTGGCTCTGCCCAGGCTTGGATCCCAGGGCTGGATCTGCATCAAGAATCAAACACAGGCCGGCACGGTGGCTCACGCCTGTCATCCCAACATTTTGGGAGGCCGAAACAGGAGGATCACTTGAGCCCAGGAGTTCTAGACCAGCCTGGACAACATGGTGAGACCCCGCCTCTGCTCAAACAATACAAAACCTTAGCCAGACATAGTGGTGTGTGCCTGTAGTCTCGGCTACTCATGAGGCTGAGGTGGGAGGATTCACTTGAACCAACAGATTGAGGCTGCAAGATCGTGCTGCTGCGCTCCAGCCTGCGTGACAGAGCCAGAGCCAGACCCTGTCGAAAGAAAGAAGGAAAGAGGGAGAGAAGGAGAGAAGGAAAAAGAGAGGGAGGGAGGGAGGGAAGGAGGAGGGAAATGGAAAGGGAAGGGGGAAAAGGGGGAAGGGAAAAGGGAGGGGGGAAGAGAGGGAGGGAGGAAGGAAGGAAGGAAGGAATCAGAATACGGCAGCACAGCAGCTGGGGCTCTCTGGGTGGGGCCAGAAGGCACAGTTGCTGTCCCCACCAGTCCCCGCACCCACTCCTGTCACGGCCTCTCCCTCGACTGCGCCTATGGCCCCGGCATGCTGCTCTGCAGCCCTCACAGGCCAGAGAAAGACTCCAAGCCTCATCTCTCCGTCAACGCTGAAAATTGGGTGAAACTCCATGGTCAGGGAAAGGGGGACCTGTCAAGCCAGCCAAGAAAATTCACCTTGTCCCAAGACCAGTTGAATGCGGCCACAGCTGCCCTGTAGTGACAGCTCGGCACCACTGGGAAGGCCAGACGAGTCCCCCTGCAACCAGACATACCCCAAGGTGGCTTATGAACCCCAGGGCACCTGACTCTCGCTGAAGTGCCCCCTTAACGAGAGGCCTCCATCAGGGGCACGCAGAGCTGCAGGAAGCACAGGTGTCCCAGGCCCCACAGCACCAGGATCCCACACCCAGATCAGGATGCAGGGTTCAACCCACCAAAACCCTACCAGGATCCCCGAGTCCTCTGAGACACCTGCCTACACAGCCTCCTGGGAGGTGCTGGAGGGACCAGGAGGCACACAGTGGGAGCAGGATCCCCGAGTCCTCTGAGACACCCGGCTACACAGCCTCCCGGGAGGTGCTGGAGGGACAGTGGGAGCAGCAGGGAGGCGATGCCAGCCCCCAAGGACGGGCGACATCAGCGGCAGCACAGCCGCCCGCTCAGAGCCAGGGCCCCACCGCATGACAACCCAGGGGGCACCTGGGCCAGGGCTGCGGGGGCCATGCATCTGACCACTGGGGTGGGCACCAGCTCCACGTAGTGCTGTTGGGAGTGCCCTGGCCTGTGGGAACCTGCTTCTAAGGGTGAGTAGCATCCATGGAGGGGTGGCGGCTGCCCAGCCTGTGAGGTCTCCGCCTGGCACCCACATAGCCACGGCCACCAGAGCACACAGGCCCCAGGTGGCACTCAGGACCTCCAGCCTCCCACTGGAGGTGGCCTCAGGCTCAAGCTGTGACCTGGAACCAAAGTGTGACTTCCAAACACGTCTCGCAGGGCATGCAAGGTGCTCCTGCTCATTTGGAGACCGTACAGACAGTGTGACCCTGGACCTGTGTCCTGGAACAGTCTGGAAGTAGAAAGGCCCAAGCATCAGCCTCACACACCTCAGGACACCCCAGCTGCATTTCCTGACGCCCAAAGGCTGACTGCATCCCTGACGTGTGGCGCCCCCCGTGCCCCCACAGCAAGCCTTTCCCAGGCCTCTGGCCACTGCCCAGCTTCTGATGAGAGCAAAGTGCAGCACTGATCGCATGGCCCCTAATGCCCCACTCCCTCAGTGCCCTCAGGCCTGGCCCAATCCCAAAGCTGTCCACCACGCCTTCCACCCTGAAAGGAGGCTCTGAAATGAACGGGATATTGAAGTGTGAAGAGGTTTGTCTCCCACATAGCACACGAGAGGACGTGGGACATTCTTGTCGCACCTGCTCCAGCCCGGACGGCCCCGTCAACACACCCCTTCCTTGCTCCTCACAAGATCAGACTGCCTGGAAATGTCTGCAAACAAACCCCAGAACTCCACTGTACCCCTGCGCAAGCTGAATTCGGAGTGGTACGTGCTAGTCCCCCTTTCCTGACGGCTGGCCCACAACTGCTACCATCGCCTGTGCCTGCAGATGTTATTAAGAGCGACATGGACACCAAGCTTGTTACAAAACCAGTTCAGCGCTGGCTTGATGCAGTTGCTCGCCTGAATAGTCAAAATCATGGCACTTTGTTCATAATCAATTCCCGCTGAAACTGAAAAGGCGGTGATGAAGATGTTAACAAAACGAATTTAATGTAGCCAAAATTATTGCAAAAGGAAAACACATCCGCTCACAATGGATGTGCCAGTCAGCACAATTCAGCGATGTTTTTAAACCTGCTGCCATGGAGCGGGATTTGCCCACCTTCCTCCCTGAAGCAGAGGCCACCCTGAGGGCCTCCAGGGCCATCTCAACATTTCCAGTTACTTTGGCTCTTTCTATCTGAAACTTGGCCCTGAGCAACTTTCTCCCACAAGAGCCTCAGCCTGGAGGAGAGCCCACGAGCTACACAGGTCCGGCCACCGTGATGACAGCACCATATTCATTTTCTATCTCATTTTTCAAATGGAGTGGATGAAGGGGGTGACCGATGAGAGAAGCTGGATGTCACTCACGGACTGCGATGCCAGGGCCCGCCTGCAGCCAAGGTGAAGTCACAGAGACCCATCACCCTCCTCCCCGGAAAGGCCAAAAATGCAGACAAGACATGAGGCAAGAGACAATGGCCCCGGGGACCCTGGATGTCAGACAGCAAAGGACAGTGGTCCCCAAAATTCAGAGTGGAGCCAAACCCTCTGGCAGCCCCAGCTCACTGCCTCCCGAGAGTTCCCAGCCATGGTACAGGAAGCGGGACCCAGGCAGGGCCCAGCAGACACTGGGTTGAGATGGAGCTGACAATTCAGGGCAAGCAAGGCAGCTGCAATTCACAGGAACAGCAGAGAAGGGAGCACCGCACAGAGCGCCTGGGGTCTGCAGGGGCCCCTGACAATTCCGCAGACCCCAGATCACAGCATGTATGTGCAGAAACTCCACGAGGCCGGGATGACTCACCCACAGAGATTTAGAGACGACAGGCCTGAGGCTCACACCAGGCTAGGCAAAGAGCCTGTCTCCACCAGACAGACAGGAAATTGCCCAAATTCATGGGGTCCTGTGTCCCTCAGAAGACTCTGCCACAGGAGTGGGGAATTATCCGGCCTAGAATGAGCCCTGAGCCCAGCTCTAGACCCACCTAAAACAAATCACAAAAGCAAGACCCAAACGGATCAAGCTACCTCCAAGTAACTGAAGGCAGTCTGGACAAAGCTCAAATTTGTATTTTATTGTATTTTTTCCCTGAGACAGGGTCTGGCTCTGTCACCCAGGCCGGAGTGCAGCGGCGCGATCGAAGCTCACTGCAACCTCCACCTCCTGGGTTCAAGTGATCCTCCCACCTCAGCCTCCCAAGTAGCTGGGACTACAGGTGTGCACCACCACACCTGGCTAATTTTTGTATTTTTAAGTAGAGACAATTTCTCCATGTTGCCCAGGCTGGTCTCGATCTCCTGGACTCAAGCAATCTGCCCACCTCAGCCTCCCAAAGTGCTAGTATTACTGGTGTGAGTCACCACGCCCAGCCAATTTATAGGAATACAAAAACATTCAGCACCCAAACAGGCAAATTTCAAAACGTCTAGAATCCAGAAAGCAAGAAATTGTGGACCACGATGAGGAAAATCCATCAATTGCAAAAGATCAGAACTGGCACAGACGTAGAAATTCATAGAAGACACTGGAACTGTTAGGACACTGTATTCTACATGTTTAAAAGAGTAAAATAAAGACATGAAAGATTATAATAAAGTCCCAAATCAAACTTCTAGAGATGAAACATCCGCTGCTACACGGGATTAAGTGTTGAGGAGACGCTGTGGAAGAAAACATTTGCGATGTGGACACAGTAACAGAAAACTATTCACAGAGAAACAGAGGAAAAAGAATCCAAAGGTGAGAAGAGCACCTTGAGCTGAGAACAGTCACATGACTGACACATGGGCCGCCAAGTGCCCGGAGGAGGGAGGCAGGAGAAACGCCTTCCAAACCTAACAAAAACTATACAACGTACTCTGAACACACGGAGCATGAGGAAACCACAGCAAAGTGGCTCAAAGCAGTGACAAAGAGACAATGCTAAAGAAAGGCATTGAGCGCCATGGCTCACGCCTGTAATCCCAACACTTTGGGAGGCCAAGGCAGGTGGATTACCTGAGGCTGAGTTTGAGACCAGCCTGGCCAACATGGAGAAACCCCGTCTCTACTAAAAATACAAAAAATTAGCTGGGCGTGGTGGGAGGCGCCTGTAATCCCAGCTGCTCAGGAGGCTGAGGCAGGAGAATCACTTGAATCCGGAGGCAGAGGTTGCAGTGAGTGGAGATTGCGCCACTGCACTTCAGCCTGGGTGACAGAGTGAGACTCCATCTCAAAAAAAGAAAAAAAGAAAAGGAAGAAAAAAAGAAGAGGCATGTCCGTCAAGAAGAGGAGAGAAGGATGAACAGATCTCTTTCTGGAAGCACACAAGCAGGAAGACAGTGCAGCAACATCTTTAAAGTATTGAAAATTGGGGCCAGGCACGGTGGCTCATGCCTGCGAAATCTCAGCACTATGGGAAGCTGGGGACGGCCGATTGCTTGAGTCCAAGTTTGAGACTAGCCTGGGCAACATGGCGAAATCCCATCTCTACAAAAAAATAAAACAGGCCGGACGCGGTGGCTCACCCCTATAATCCCAGCACTTTGGAAACCCGAAGCGGATGGATCATGAGGTCAGGAGATCGAGACCATCCTGGATAACACGGTGAAACCTCGTTTCTACTAAAAATACAAAAAATGAGTCGGGCGTGGTGGCACGCACCTGTAGTCTCAGCTGCTTGGGAGGCTGAGGCAGGATAATCGCTTGAACTCGGGAGGCGGAAGTTGCAGTGAGCCAAGATCATGCCACTGCACTGCAGCCTGGGTGACAGAGACTCTGTCTCATATACATACAGACATACATACATAGAGAAAATTACCTGTATAACACAAACCAGTAACCCTCAACCAAGAACAGATAAACTGAATAGTCTATATAGCTAAAAATCTTCCCACAAAAAAAAACTCTGGGTCCAAGTAGGTTTTAATGGTAAGTTCCACGAAACTTGGCCGGGCACGGTGGCTCAAGCCTGTAATCCCAGCACTTTGGGAGGCCGAGACGGGCGGATCACAAGATCAGGAGATCGAGACCATCCTGGCTAACACAATGAAACCCCGTCTCTACTAAAAATACAAAAAAATTAGCCGGGCGAGGTGGCGGGCGCCTGTAGTCCCAGCTACTCGGGAGGCTGAGGCAGGAGAATGGTGTAAACTCGGGAGGCAGAGCTTGCAGTGAGCCGAGATAGCGCCACTGCACTCCAGCCTGGGCGACAGAGCGAGACTCCGTCTCAAAAAAAAAAAAAAAAAAGTTCCACGAAACTTTTGTTTTTTAATAGAAACAGAGTTCCCCTATGTTGCCCAGGCTGGTCTCGAACTCCTGGGCTCAAGGGATCCTCCTGCCTTGGCCTCCCAAAGTGCTAGGAATTACAGGCGTAAGCCACCACACCCAACCCCCACAAAACTTTTTTTTTTTTTTTTTTGAGATGGAGTCTTGCTTTGTCGCCTAGGCTGAAGTGCAGTGGTACAATCTCGGTTCACTGCAACCTTTGCCTCCCAGGCTCAAGAGATTCTCCTGCCTCGGCCTCCCACGCAGCTGGGACTACAGGCATGCGCCACCACACCAGGTTAATTTTTGTATTTTAGTAGAGATGGGTGAACCATCTCACCACCATATTGGCCAATCTGGTCTCGAACTCCTGACCTGGCTTCCCAAAGTGTTGGGATTACAGGCGTGAGCCACTGCACCCAGCCCCCCACCAAACATTTTTAAAAGAAAAAATCCTTTCAGAAAACTTAGGAGGAAATACCTCTCAAATCATTCTACAAGAATATTACTCTGTTAATATCAAAACCAGACAAAGATACAAGGGAAGAAGAAAAAAAAGAAAACAAAAACACCAACATCCCTCATGAATATAAATGCAAGAATTCTTGGCGGGCGCCGTGGCTCCCGCCTGTAATCCCAGCACTTTGGGAGGCCGAGGCAGGGGGATCACCTAAGGTCAGAAGTTCAAGACTGCCTGGTCAATAGAGTGAAACCCCATCTCTACTAAAAATACAAAAATTAGCCGGGCGCAGTGGCACACGCCTGTAATCCTCACTACTTGGGAGGCTGAGGCAGACGGATCACTTGAGGTCAGGAGTTTGGGACTAGCCTGGCCAACATGGTGAAACCCCGTCTCTACTGAAAATACAAAAAACTAGCTGGGCATGGTGGCAGGCACCTGTAATCCCAGTTACTTAGGAGGCTGAGGCAGGAGAATCACTTGAACCTGGGAGGCGGGGGTTACAGTGAGCCAAGACAGCATCACTGCACTGCAGCCTCGGTGACAGAGCAAGGCTCGGCCTCAAAACCAAAACAAAAAACAACTCAACAACATGCTAAAATAAATAATAAAACATCATGACTGAAGAGGGGGTTATCCCAGGAATGAACAACTGGTTTAGCATTCAAGAAATCAGTCAGTGTAATTCATCACATTACCAAAATAGAAAGATACCATATTAATAATCTCAAAAAATGCAGGAAAAAAACACCTGACAAAATCCAATAGCCTTCCTGATCAAGTAAACTAGGAACCGTATTCTGGCGACTTCCTCGGACTCATAAAGGGCACTGGCAAAAACCCCACACCCACACACAGCATCACACTCAATGGTGCCAATTATAGATCAGGAGGGAGGGCGTCCACTCCCACCACTCCCATCCAAACTAAACTCTCCCACTCCACACCTTCCAGATGAGGAGCGGGGGCGTCCACTCCCATCCAAACTCTCCCACTCCACGCCTTCCCGATCAGGAGCGAGGGCGTCCACTCCCACCGCTCCCATCCAAACTCTCCCACTCCACACCTTCCAGATCAGGAGCGGGGGCGTCCACTCCCACCGCTCCCATCCAAACTCTCCCACTCCACACCTTCCAGATCAGGAGCGGGGGCGTCCACTCCCACCGCTCCCATCCAAACTCTCCCACTCCACACCTTCCAGATCAGAAGCGGGGGCGTTCACTCCCACCGCTCCCATCCAAACTCTCCCACTCCACGCCTTCCCGATCAGGAGCGGGGGCGTCCACTCCCACCGCTCCCATCCAAACTAAACTCTCCCACTCCACGCCTTCCCGATCAGGAGCGAGGGCGTCCACTCCCACCGCTCCCATCCAAACTAAACTCTCCTACTCCACACCTTCCAGATCAGGAGCGGGGGCGTCCACTCCCACCGCTCCCATCCAAACTCTCCCACTCCACGCCTTCCCGATCAGGAGCGGGGGCGTCCACTCCCATCCAAACTCTCCCACTCCACGCCTTCCCGATCAGGAGCAAGGGCGTCCACTCCCACCACTCCCATCCAAACTAAACTCTCCCACTCCACGCCTTCCCGATCAGGACCGGGGGCGTCCACTCCCACCGCTCCCATCCAAACTCTCCCACTCCACACCTTCCCGATCAGGAGCGAGGGCGTCCACTCCCACCGCTCCCATCCAAACTCTCCCACTCCACGCCTTCCCGATCAGGAGCAAGGGCGTCCACTCCCACCGCTCCCATACAAACTGCTCTGGAGGCTCTAGACAGTACCATCAGGCAAGACAAATAAAAGGGCATCCGGACTGGAAAGGAAGAAGTGAAACTGCTTTTACTGCGGATGACACGATCATCTACACAGAAAACCCGATGACGACTACAACAAAAGCCAGTAAGGTTAGTAAGTGAGTTGAGCAAAATTGCAGGCTACACGATCAACATACAAGAATTGTACTGGCCGTTTATATTCAGTAAACGGATTTTTTAAAAATACTATTTACAAGACAAAAAAAAACCTTAATAGATAAATGAAAACATCTGACAAAACATCAAAACATGGTAAAAACCTATGCGCTACAAACAACAAAATATTAAATTAAAAACAACCCAAATAAACAGAGAGCTTTCCATGGGTCGGAAAACTCCAGTTCAGATGTTCCCAATTTATCTACGGACTCAATTCAGTCCCAATCAAAATTTCACAAAAATGTTCCCAGAAATTGACAAACTGATTCTAAAATTCATATGGAAAAGTGGAAGATCTCAAATAGCCATAACAGCTCTGAAAAAGCACAGGGTTAGAGCATGAATATCACCTGGGACCTCAAGAATTATTTTAAAGCTACAACAATCCAAAACAGCGTGGCGTTGATATAAAAAGATAAACAAGTGGATCAACTGAATACACATCCGCACAGCTGATTTCTGACAAAGGCACAAAGACAATCCAGTAGAGAAATAATCCTTACCACAAGCTCCACTAAAACAACTGAACACCTTGGGCAAAGAAATGAACTCAGGTTCACACCTTGCATCATACATAAAAATTAACTCAAAATGGATCACAGACCTAAATATACAACTTAAAGCTACAAAATTTCTAGAAGAAAACAGGAGATAATCTTTGTGACCTTGAGTTAGGAAAAAAGTTATCAGCTAGGAAACTGAAGTCCAAACAAAAGAACAAACTGAGGCCAGACGTAGTGGCTCACACCTGTGATCCCAGCACTTTGGGAGGCAGAGGCAGGCAGATCATTTGAGCTTGAGTTCGCAACCAACCTGCGCAACATAGCGAAACCCCGTCTCTACAAAAAACACAAAAATTAGCCAGGTGTGGTGGCATGTGCCTGTAGTCTCAGCCAGTCAGGAGGCTGAGGCAGGAGGATCACCTGAGCCCGGGAGGTGGAGGCTGCAGTGAGCTCAGATCACGAGACTGCACTCCAGCCGGGGTGACAGAACCACACCCTGTCTCAAAAAAAAGAAAAAGAACAAACTGAAAAATTGGACCAAGTAAAAATTTCGCAGTTCTATTCTTCAAAAGACACTTCAGAAAAAGAAAGCCACGGACAGGGACAAAGTCTACGTAAGGCACCAATGTGAAAAGGGACTTGCATCCAGAATACATAAAGATCTCTCACAAGTCAACAGTAAAACAACAAACCCAATCTAATATAACTGGCAAAAATCAGAAGGGACATTCCACCAGAGAAGACATATGGTGGCAAATAAGCACAAGAGAAGCCACTCCACAATCTCAGCAATGAGGGAAGCTCAACCTAAACCCCAAGGAGATGACGCCGCACACCCATCGGGACGACGGAACTCCTAAGCCCGCCCACCACGCGCGCCGGCGAGGACGTGGAGCAGCAGCAACTCTCACCGCCGGCAGGACGCGGGACGGTGCGGCCACCTTGGAAGATAGTCTGGCGGTTTCTAAAAGTTAAACACAAGCACAAATATATGATGCAGCCATTCCACACCTAGGTATCCATCCAAGGAAATAAAACCGTGTGTCGCGACAACAACTTGTACCCGAATGTTCACAGCCGCTTTCTTTGTGACAGTCAAGAACTGGAAACACTCCACACGCTCCAACAGGCAAACGAAGGAACAAACGCGACATCCACACAGGGGAACACTGCCCAGCACACGCCAGGCGTCGAAGGAGCCCAAAATAATTACGCTGAGGGAAGGAAGCCAGACCAAAAGAAGAACATATTGTAGGATTTCATTTAGACAAAGCTCTAAGGAAGGCAACGCATCTACAGGCCCAAAAGCAGACTGCTGCAGCCTGGGGAGAAAGGGGTGTGGGCAGGAGAGAACTTCTGGGTGACGGACAGGTTCATCATCTGGACTGCAGCGAGGGTTTAATACATGTTTTACACGCGTGTGCATACATCAAAAATTATCTAACTGTATGCTTTAAATATACGCAGCTTATTATGTTAATTACGCCTCAAAAAGAGGTTTTAAAAAATAACTACACAGCAATCATCCCAACCGCACCCGTACATTCCAGGCTTCGTTTGTTCTATAGCTTTAAACAACCTCCACAGCTCAGGACAAAGGGAAACTGGTGGCACGAAACCACCACGGCTTCTGTCGCTGACCTCAGAAATGCCCTTTTCCATCCTAAGAGTTTCACAAAAACAACGTAGCTCTGTGTTACAGTTATTCTTTCTCTAGATCAGGAACCTGCAAGCGTTTCCTGTAAAGGACCAAATCACACATACTTTGGGTTTGTAGGCCACATGGTCTCTCTCACACCTACTCAGCCTTTCTGCTGTGACACAGAACAGCCACAGACGGCACCGGCGAGGGCGGGCCATGCACCTGTAACACTTTACTCACAAAAGCAGGCAAGGGGTGCCGGAGGAGCAGCAGCCACCATGTCATCTGGGAACTTGCTAGAAATGCACATTCTCAGACCCTACCTCGAACCTGGGAACCCACAGTTCTGGGGATGGAGCCCACAGCATGTCATTTCAGAAGCCAGTCCGTGATTCCAAAGCCTGGGTTTGAATATGCTGGTCTAGAAAACCGGCCAAGTGATGAGCTGATCTGATTTAAAAGGAACACACCCCAAGGCAAACACTCAAGGGCCAGGAACTGCTGACCCCGATCCCAGGTGGGGCCCTGGGCCACCTCAGATAAAACATGAGTCCCGCCAGGCGCGGTGGCTCACACCTGTAATCCCAGCAAATTTGGGAGGCCAAGGCGGGTAGATCACAAGGTCAGGAGTTCAAGACCAGCCTGGTGAACATGGCCCACCAACATGGTGAAACCCCGCCTCTACTAAAAATTAAAAAATTAGCCGGGTGTGGTGCCAGGTGCCTATAATCCCAGCTACTCAGGAGGCTGAGGCAGGAGAATCCCTTGAACCTGGGAGGCAGAGGTTGCAGTGAGCTGGACCGTGTCACCGCACTCCAGCCTGCGTGACAGACCAAGACTCCAACTCAAAAACAAAAACAAAAAAAAACATGAGTTCCCTGACCAAGCCACTCATGGGGGAGAAAAAGAAAAGAAAAGAAAAGAAAATGACATTCCTGATAAACCTGTTACTCCATTTCCTGACTGACAAGTTTCAGCGCTTTCAAAAAGAAAAAAAAAAAAACCATTCTCAAACGCCTCTGCTGCCCTTCCATGACGCCGCAGCACGCTCCGCACAGCCACTGCCTGATCCTCCCAAGGGGGCGATTCGGCCTCGGCATCTAGAATGGGGACATCTGAGCTGGTCCCACACACACCAGCCGAGACCGCTCTATGCTGCAGACACCAAACATACGGGTTTGAGGACCAGGAATCCTGTGTGTCCACGCGTGCATGCACACACACTGTCGCGAGATAAAACACCACATTCCAAGAAAATAACGTCTGGCTGTCCAAAGATTACTGCTGGTTAAAGTCACAAATAATCAGTATTGCCATATTTCCCTTTATAAAGTACCTCTTCACACTCTTCCTTGCTCAATGCTTAAAATGTCAACATTTACTTAAAATGTTTTGCAGGCTGGGCGTGGTGGCTCAAGCCTGTAATCCCAGCACTTTGGGAGGCTGAGGTGGGCAGTTCACCTGAGGTCAGGAGTTCGAGACCAACCTGACCAACATGGAGAAACTCCAAATCTACTAAAATTACAAAATTAGCCAGGCGTGGTGGTGCACGCCTGTAATCCCAGCTACTCAGGAGGCTGAGGCAGGAGAATTGCTTGAACCCGGGAGGCGGAGGTTGCGGTGAGCCCAGATCACACCATTGCACTCCAGCCTGGGCAACAAGAGCAAAGTTCCGCCCCCAAAATAAACAAATCAATAAAAATAAAAATGTAAAATATAAAAATCTTTTGCAAATCCAGAGAAACATGTCAAGAAGATATAATAATTCAAAAACATAATGAGGAAAGAAATCCAGTTTTTAGATGGAAGAGCAACATCGCTTCAACCCCATTCTCCTCTCAAAAGTCGCCGAGAGCCCAGCTCTGGGATGAAGGAAGCATTGTCTCGAGCTCAAGCACACACAGGGCAGGAGGCAGCTGGGAGGAGGCGGCTGGGGGCCAAGCAGCTGCGCAGGCAGACGCCAGGGAGCCACGCCGACGCGCTCTGGCACCAAAGCGCTGCCACGGGAGGGGAGGCCTTGCAGAAGCAGGATCAGGGGCTGGTCCACACGTCTGCATAAGAGCTATCCACGGGGCTCCTAGGTGCCCTCCCCCCGCAGCCACTGGCACGTCAGCCTCGACGTGACCAGACGGAAAAGAATTGGCAATGTGGGGAAATGCCCCTTTAAAAAGTCAAGGTCTGAAATCAACCAAAGGAATGCAGAGCAAACCAGCAGGACAAACTGTCAAGGAAAACATTAATGTCTGCGGCGACAGGAGAAAGATGCGGCATCCACAAGTCACAACAGGTAAGAGCTTTTTTTTTTTTTTTTTTTTTTTTTTTTTAGATGGAGTCTCGCTCTGTCGCCCAGGCTGGAGTGCAGTGGCGCAATCTCGGCTCACTGCAAGCTCCGCCTCCCGGGTTCACGCCATTCTCCTGCCTCAGCCTCCCGAGTAGCTGGGACTACAGGCGCCCGCCCCTGCGCCCAGCTAATTTTTTCTATTTTTAGTAGAGACGGGGTTTCACCATGGTCTCGATCTCCTGACCTTGTGATCCGCCCACCTCGGCCTCCCAAAGTGCTGGGATTACAGGCGTGAGCCACCACGCCCGGCGGTAAGAGCTTTTACAAAGAGAAAGACCGGATATCTTAGAAACGAAAATGAAATCATGAAACTAAAAGTAGCCAACAAAGAAAGTGCTGGATGATAAGGTGGAGACCTCCAGAGAGTAACCCTGAGCCACAAGGTGACAGCAGGGAGGCCACGGCAAGAGCACCAGTGCCAGGAGAACCAACGTCAAGCCCTAGGGAGTGCTAAGCAGGAGATGCCGCGGGCGCCATCCCAAAGATCGGGGCATGAGCCTCCTGGTAACGAAAACCTGACAAGGGCCCAGCAGGTGCCCAACACAGGGCCAAATACAAGCCGCCTCGAGGTGTCTGACAAGATGACATTTTGAATGCCAGATCCAAGAGGAGGTTTTGAAAGCTCCTGAAGGACACAGTCAGGTCACATGTCAGAGCCCAAGGCAGATGGCAGGGGATTTCGCCATGGGGACACCAGAGGCAAAACACTGAGGAGGGCTGACAAGTGTTCTGTTCCAGCCCTCCACACATGGGTGCCCAGTTACCCGGTCAGCCATACAACACCCAAAGCACGTGCCTCCCAGGCACCCAACTGCACAGTGTGCTGCGGTCACTCAGATAAGGACGAACCCAGGAGGGGAACCCCTAGAACCCCACAGCAGGAAGAGCACAGAAATACCCAGGGCAGGCAGGTGGGGCCAGCTGGCCATCGGCCTCTGGACCACAGAGGGAGGAGCAGGGAAGAACGCTGGAGCAAGGACGGAGCAGCCAGAGATCCTGAGAAAACCAAGCAAGGGAGTAAAAAACAAGACGCTGCCTAACTCCAGGAACACACAGTGGAGAGGAAATGAGGTCAGGCACACAACTCCAAGACAGAAAGCAGTGGCACGAGACAGGAAATGAGGTAAGGACACGGAGTGCTCCAGACAGGAAATGAGGTCAGGACACAGAGGGCTCCAGACAGGAAATGAGGTCAGGACACAGAGGGCTCCAGAAAGGAAATGAGGTCAGGACACAGCTCCAGATATGAAATGAGGTCAGGACACAAATAATTCCAGATAGGAAATGAGGTCAGGACACAGAGCGGCACAGACAAGAAATGAGGTCAGGACACAGAGTGCTCCAGACAGGAAATGAGGTCAGGACACAAGACAGGAAATGAGGTCAGTACACAGAATGCTCCTGACAGGAAATGAGATCAGGACAGAGCGCGCTCCAGACAAGAAATGCAGTCTGGACAGTGTGCTGCAGACAGGAAATGAAGTCAGGACAAAGGGTGGCACAGACAGGAAATGAGGTCAGGAGACAGAGAACATCAGACAGGAAATGAGGTCAGGAGACAGAGCGCTCCAGACAGGAAATGAGGTCAGGGACACAGAATGGCTCAGACAGGAAAAAAGATCAGGACACAAGAGTGGCACAGACAGGAAATGAGGTCAGTACACAGAATGCTCCTGACAGGAAATGAGATCAGGACAGAGAGAGCTCCAGACAAGAAATGCAGTCCGGATAGTGTGCCGCAGACAGGAAATGAAGTCAGGATAAAGGGTGGCACAGACAGGAAATGAGGTCAGGACACAGAGTGGCACAGACAGGAAATGAGGTCAGGAGACAGAGAGTTCCAGACAGGAAATGAGGTCAGGACAGAGAGAGCTCCAGAGAGGAAATGCAATCCGGACACAGCATGTTCCAGACAGGAAATGAGGTCAGGACACATAGTGGCACAGACAGGAAATGAGGTCAGAACACAGAGTGCTCGAGACAGGAAGTGAGGTCCAGACAGAGTGGCACAGACAGGAAATGAGATCAGGACACAGCATGTTCCAGACAGGAAATGAGGTCAGGACACAGAGTGTTCCAGATAGCAAATGAGGTCAGGACACAGAGAGCTCCAGACAGGAAATGAGGTCAGGACAGAGAGAGCTCCAGACAGGAAATGCAGTTAGGACACAGCATGTTCCAGACATGAAATGAGGTCAGGACAAAGGGTGGCACAGACAGGAAATGAGGTCAGGACACAGTGTGGCACAGGGTGGCACAGACAGGAAATGAGGTCAGGACACAGCATGTTCCAGACAGGAAATGAGGTCAGGACACAGCATGTTCCAGACAGGAAATGAGGTCAGGACAGAGAGCTCCAGACAGGAAATGAGGTCAGGACACAGAAAGCTCCAGGCAGGAAATGAGGTCAGGACACAGAGCTCCAGGCAGGAAATGAGGTCAGGACACAGTGTGTTCCAGACATGAAATGAGGTCAGGACACAACACGCTCCAGACAGGAAATGGTCAGGACACAGTGTGCCCCGGGCAGGAAATGAGGTCAGGACACAGTGTACCAGATAAGAAATGGGGTCAGAAGACACCACTCAGTCATATTAATCAGCCAAAGGATAGATTTATCAAAACTCAAGACACACGGTGTCAGCACGTGGGGCTGTGGCAGGTACAAGTCTAAGCAGCTGGACCGAGGTCAAGCACCACAGTGCTTGTCGCTCAGGTACATGGGGTCAACAGAAGACTATGCAGCAAGAATGGGGAGCATCCCTGCCTATGGAAAGTGGGGCAGGACAGGATGGGGACACTGGCTGCCATCATTCAGCTTTTGGTATGCCATGGACTCCTTAGCTAAAGATAAAAGACAAAAGAAAGGCCACATGGTGGGGTGACAAACACCAGAGAGAAGTTTGTCTAACAGGCATGTGGGGTGTGGCGCCAGTCCACAGCACGCACCACATGACAGAGAGGTGACATTGTGGGGCAGTGCCCAGCCGCGTCCCCTAAAAGCCACCTGCACCCAAGTGCACAGCACAGGCATTTGGAGGAAAGAAGTGTTGTCATGGCTATCTCCACTTTCAGAAATCCCCCAGAACTCACCTGACCGCAGGGACCCCACAGGTGTGCAGCAGGTGGTTGCACGCCTCAGGTGCACGTGCCGATGGACCGTGCTATTCCACCAGCAAATGCCCTGCGCATCACACACACACACACACACACACACACACACACACACACACACACACAGTAACCACAGTCTGGCTGAGACTGTGATAACTTCAGGAACAAAGAGAAGACTCCAATTCGGCTTCTACCTCCCAGTCCACTTCACCCCTCCCCAGAGATGGTGGTGACGGCCACAAGTCTAGGCACAAGGCCAGACAGGTAGACCTGTCACACTGCACACAAGGACAGGCTGACAGCTGAAAGCCGCGTCCTCAACGTGCCCAGACTGAATATCAAGTAAATTAAAATACAAAGCAGTCCACTAGGCATCTAAGTAGAATCTCGAGCCTTCGGGCAGGGATGGTAATCCTAGGACGAGGCACTGCCATTTCAGGGCTGTTCGAGACGGGGACATGTCACGCTGGAGATCGCAGTGCAGCAGAGTCCCCCAAGCACCCTGTGACACAAAGACCCACGGGGGGAGAGCAGAGCCGAGCCCTTCCGCCCCCACCAACGGGCACCACGCTCGGGGACCGGTTGGGCCAGCACTCTCGCAGGTGCACCAGCAGGCTGTGGCCTCCTCTAGCGTGGACCTTCCAGATTCTTCACAATCAGCATCTGGAGGGGAACAAGCAGTTTCCACGTGGGTCCAACACCTCAGAGAAGCAGCGCCAGTGCCAACCCCAGCCCCCCATGGTCACTGGAGCCCACCTGGAACGTCTAGAATGGTGCCTTCTGTCCAAGAGTCACGTGAGGCAGCTCCAGACAAGCATCCATGGTATGAAGATCAGGCACGTGGCCCTCGCCACCATGGTCCACAGAGTCAGGGTGGGCGTCCAGAAGGACCCAGAGCCTTCTCTTCCAGCAGCAGGCGCTCTGGAGATACCACTCTGGCCCAAGAGGTGCGCAGACCACCAGAAAGCAACCCTCAGCCAGGCTGGCATCGATGCCCAGCCCCCACACACACCTCCCCACTGCTGTCACTGTGGGCTCTCACCCCTGGTATGGGGGGCACAACGCCCCCAAAGGCCTCAAGCCAGGGCCACACCAGCGCACAGGGGATCTGCGCCTCACTCCCGGGACCTCTGTATGTAGCACCACCAGCTCCATCCTCCATCTGCTCGCACCGTTCCTAGCTGTCAGCACTGGGGGCATATGGCTCATTTAGTAAGTGCACACGTGTTGGGAAGATGTCCTCAGGAACAAAAGTGAGGACACCATGGCAGAGGCCAGCAGCCCCCTGAGACAGGGCGTATGTGCAGGAAGGGCTGACAGGAACACAAGGCTGCGTGTCCTGTTCATTCTGCTTCCTCCAAGTGTGTGTCCGAGGACGACCTGCACTCACAAGTGGCCAGGCTTCTCCCTGGGTTGTAAACAAATGGATACACCAAAACTCAGGAAGTCCCCTTTATGGATAACTCCAGACACCCAAAGTCTGGAGAGCCTCCCAGCTTTTGCCTGCTGTGCTGGAGCCTGTGATGTTGGCCTGGGTGCTCCGGACTTCCCAGGGGAGGCTGCGCTGCACGCGGGTGCTGGACTCACAGAGCAGCTAAAGCAACTGATCAAATCGCGTTATGAAATATTTCCTTCAATTTAGCAATTCTCTTTTTTTTTTTTTTTTTTTTTTTTTTTCCCAGACAGGGTCTCACTCCATCACCCAGCCTGGAGTGCAGTGCCATGACTTGGGCTCACTGCAACCTCTGCCTCCCAGGTTCAAGGTATTCTCATGCCTCAGCCTTCCGAGTAGCTAGGATCACAGGCACCTGCCACCATGCCTCGCTAATTTTTGTATTTTTAGTAGTGACGGGGTTTTGTCATTTTGGTCCAGCCTGGTCTCAAACTCCTGACCTCAAGTGATCTGCCCATCTCCAACTCCCAAAGTGCTGGGATTACAGGTGTGAGATACCACGCCCGCCCTCACTTTCTTCTTCTAATGTTTAATAGTTCAATCTTCCATGGATGTGCTGGGACCATGAGAAGGCTCTTCCAGAAGAGCTGAGCACCAGCCTGGTGCTGGCCCTGAGCGAGGAACCCATACCACGAGCTTGGGGACAGCTGTGAGGACACTGGCCAGGTCCTCTGGAGGGCCACAGACTGTGCCAGAAAGGCCCGTGAGCAAGGGGCTGCTCCCTTCCCCGAGCTGTACCTGCTCCACGGGCACTGACTGATGGGCTACCGGGCTTCTCTCGAATGTGGAAATAAAGACCCTCGGTCAGCAACTCAGACGGACGAAAGCCCTCCATAGGTCAAAACACCACGACACAAAGGGGCCTGCAGAGGTAGTGCCATGTGGGACCCAGGCCCAAGCTGCTTCCAGGGAGGCTGAGTGCGGCCCTGCACCAGGGTCAGAACGTGGGGCAGCCTCCCCAGCAGCCACAGCACCCTCCTGGGGCCCAGGGGATTCTCAATCGAGCCAGGCCACAGCAAACCCTGGTCTTGGGACACAGCCCCCTATTCAGCTTTCTCACCTTTCATGGAGCAGCTAAAAATGAATGGACCCGTTCTTTACAAGACTTTTGAAAACTTAAGGTAGGATAGTTTGCTATTTAACTGGAGAAAAAGGGACAGTTTTCAACCCTCCACGTCTGAAGAGCGCCCTGCCTGCCCTCGGCTGCTCCTCCTCCTCGTATCTCTCACCGGGGAGTGCGCGGAGACCTGGCAGGAAACCCCGAGAGGCCTCCCCACAGGTGTGCAGAGCACTGGCAAAGACCGGCGTCACTCCCACATGCCACAGCGCGTCTGGGCACAGCCACTGCCAGGAACAGTGAAATGTCAACGGACATGACAGCTGGCAAGGCCTCCAGAGACGAGGCCAGATAAGCCGGCTCAGCCGCACTGTGCCCGGAGCCAAGGGGCGGGGAGGGAAGCAAGAAGGGGAGAAGCTGCGGGTTTGTGTCACTGGCCAACAACCACCGGACTCGGGAAAATGGTCGACATTCACAGGGAAAGAAATACTTTGCCGTTCATTTTTCTAGAAAAAGCCACTGTGTACAAACACAACTTCACAGCGGAGACCTGTGAACCCATCGCACACACTGGGCTCCACCAGTGACACGGAGCAGGTCCCCCACGCCTGGCACCAGCCCCCCCCCGATGCTGCCCACACAGAGGCAGTCACCGTTAGGCAGGCAAGGGCTCTACGGGGAAAGGAGGGCGGCTGCAGCTGGGGATGAGCCTCGATGGCCTCACACCACCTGGGGACCAGGACAGGAGCGGACACGCCATACGTCACTGCAGCGGGCCGTGAGGGCACTTGAGAGCTGGGAAAGCCCTGCTGGCTCTGAAATAAGACGTCAGCAGGGGCCGGGGCGGGGGGAGGGTGCAGGGGCGGGGCCGGGCGCCAGGCTCAGCCTGTAATCCCAGCACTGTGAGAGGCCAGGCGGGAGGATGGCTTAAGCCCAGGAATTCAGGAGCAGCCTGGGCCACAGAGCGAGACCCCATCTCTACAAAAAATAAAAAAATAAAAGGACATCAGCAGATACCAAGACCTGTGGGCAGCCAACAGAAGGACAACTCGGGCGTCAAAACTGACCAGAATGGACAGTAAGAGTGACTCTTTCCAAACGCGGTCTGCGGCGCTACTAACTGGCAGGAAGGCAGGCAGGAGGAGAAAGGCGAGGCTCCAGCAGCAGCAGGGGCCAGGAGTGCAGTCAGCGCCCGGCGTCCCCATCCCTAAGACAAGCAGACTTACCAGGGATCTGGCCCACCGGGAGAAAGTTCATGGGGGCAGGGGACTTTCAGGGTCCAAAGTCCCCTCGGCAGATTACTCATTAATCACCAAGGGAGAGGCTCTCCTGAGGAAAGCATGGGGGGCGCTTGTTCCTGATGCTTCCCATGCCTCTGACACGGCACCGGCCCCCCTGGGGTTGCCCCTACCCACCTGCCCGTCTGGGCCCTGCCAATGCACAGCCGGCTACCCAAGGCAATGACGCAGGCCCAAGAGAAGAGTCAGTGAGCCGCCAGGCAGGTCCCAGGCAGAAGTAAACCACTGAAAAGGGCGTGGCAGACACAGGCACAGCGTGGCCAGGGGAGCCAGCTTCCCAGACTTGATCACTGTGTCACGGTCACACACCACATCCCCTTACTTTTAGAAATTCAGACTGAAGGGCTGAGCAGGGAGGACCCCACTGACTGAAACCTTCTCTCAAATAACCTGCAAAAAGCTGCGAAAACAATCGTGGCGAGAGGAGGCCAGTGCCAGCAGCAGCTAGGCTTCGTGAACGGGGACTCACCATGTTCTTCCTGCAACTTCATTGTATGGAGGTTTGGAGGTTTCTCAAAATAAAAAGACCCAAACCAAGGACAGGCAGCAGGCTTGGCTTGCAAACGGGCCACTTCCTGCTCCCCCGTCAGCCGTGGGCAGCGGCACACCTGGGCAGCAGTGGCCACCCCACAGCCGATGACACACTGGGAACGGACATCAGGTTCTGGGATGGCCAGAGAGCAGCGCGAGGGCTGCCCAGCACCACGCCGGGCTCTCTGTTGAGCAGGGCAACGAGCATCCTTAACTTTTAAGACACACTGAGTGGTTTCCTTAAAACAGGTGGCCATGGCCGGGCACGGTGGCTCATGCCTGTAATCCCAGCACTTTGGGAGGCCAAGGTGGCTGGATCACTTGAGGTCAGGAGTTAGAGACCAGCTTGGCCAACATGGTGAAACCCTGTATCTACTAAAAATACAAAAATTAGCCGGGCGCGGTGGCTCACGCCTGTAATCCCAGCACTTTGGGAGGCCGAGGCGGGCGGATCACAAGGTCAGGAGATCGAGACCACGGTGAAACCCCGTCTCTACTAAAAATACAAAAAATTAGCCGGGCGCGGTGGCGGGCGCCTGTAGTCCCAGCTACTCAGGAGGCTGAGGCAGGAGAATGGCGTGAACCCAGGAGGCGGAGCTTGCAGTGAGCCGAGATCGCGCCACTGCACTCCAGCCTGGGCGACAGAGCGAGACTCCGTCTCAAAAAAACAAACAAAAAAAAAAAAAACAAAAATTAGCCGGGCGTGGTGGCATGTGCCTGTAATCCCAGTTACTGGGGAGGCTGGAGGCAGGAGAATCACTTGAACCCGGGAGGCAGGAGGCAGAGGTTGCAGTGAGCCAACATTGCGTGACTGCACTCCAGCCTGGGGGGATAGAGTGAAACTCTCTATCAAAAAAAAAAAAAAAAAAAAAAAACCCGGTGGCCAAAAGATGCAAGCTGCAACAACAGCAAGACACCGAACTCCAGCAACCTGAAATGTTCTGACTGGAACAAACTCTCCAACTATAAAAACATCTCCAATTCCCATTCAACAACCTGGGTCGTAATTGACAAATCCAACAAAACCTGTGGTCTGTTGAGCAGGCGGCAGGACAGGGAGGCCCCATGAGGCCAAGGCTGGTGAGTTGGTTGGAGCTGGGGACACCGTGAGCCCTCTGTGCTGGCTCTTCCCTCCCCCACACTTTCGGCCCCAACAACAGCAGCGGGGCAATCAGACATCTCTCAGCCGGCTCTCCACTCACCACCTTGCTCTCATTTTCAGAAACATCTCTTCCCAATAAGAGTCACCTGGGGTCAGTTTCTGCCCACTCAGATCACACCATGGGTGAGGAGCCGGTCACCTGGGACCATCAAAGGCAGAGACACTTGAAAGGGTCCCCTCAGCCTTGCTCTCAAACAGTCCTGGGGCATCGAAGGCTGAACTGAGCAGAGAAGTGGCTCCCATTGCCGGGCACCTCCCGGTGGCACAGCTGTGCACGTGGCCAGCAACAGCAGGAACACTCGGCCTGCATGCTGGACCCTGGAGCCTCACGCGTCCTCAGCCTGTGGGCTTCCCCCAGCATCTCCACAAATGAGGCAAGCGGCCCTGTGGACCCAACCATAATGGGACCCAATGCCCAGGCCCAAGTCAGACGCACCCTGCGCGCCCACTGACGATGCTGCCATGGAAGCTGGCCTCCAACTCAGAGCCGACTATCAGGGCAGCAGTGCCAGGCGGCACCAAGAACCAACAGCAATCGACCACATCTGCCACTGGCCTGACAGCCTCGCCGGCTGCCTCACATGCTCCAGGCATTTTGCTAAGTACCTATGGGAATCCATCAGCTGACCACCAGGCTGGCTGGCTGTGGGCACAGTCCCCATGCCAAAGCCCAGACGTGGCTCCTGAGATGGCTTAGTGGGACCCAGCTGCCTCTTCCAAACAGGAGGGGGGCCAATGGGAAACTGAGGCCTAGAAAAGTAATGGAACGCGGCCCACACTTAGAGTAAGAAGGTAGCCCAGCCATGCTCCTAACCCCTAAGCCACGTTGCCTCTCTCTACGCTCCTAGAAACTTCCACTTGACTGAAATAATCCAAAAGTACACCGACCACTATTTGCACAGAGAAGACATGAGAAGGAAAGACAGCGAGTTCAACAGCAAACCCAGCTGCAGTGACTTTCACTTCACTGTGGGCAAAGGAAAACCAACAGGCACAGCCAGTGCCTGCCAGAGAGGCTGCCCCACGCCTTTCTCGAACCAGCGCAGAGCTCCGCCTGCCTCGGGTCAAAGGCTGCCTGTCCAGGCCCCGCCACTGCCAGGCTTCCTTTTGAATCCAACGAGCAGCATCACAGTTGCATTGCCCCAGTGGCACAGAGGCCCCAGCGTTATTTGCAAAACAAAAAGTGAGGACCCTCCACTGGAGAGCCACCCTGCGGTGCCCCTCATTAATATTCAACAGTTAGGACAAAGCCGGACAAAAGAGCAGAGCAGGTCACCAAGCTCCGAACCCACCCTGAGTCCCAGCCTGTTCCTGATTCCAAGATGGGGCCTTTGGAAACCAAGTAACGGAAATGGCTGCCAGCCAGGGTGAGTCCAGGCAGCCCCGGAGAGGGGACGCGGCAGCGTGGGCACCACCCAGCCAGACCAAAGCAGAGCCCAGGAGCTCCCCCCAGAACCTGGTGGTCTCAGGGCCTGGAAAGGCAGCTGGCCGGGCCCCTAGGGCTCTGGGGAAGGAACGTGGGCTGCTCCAGAAAGTACCCAAAAGCACCAGGGTCCCTCTGCGCACTCACCAGAGCCTCTCCGTGAGGCACCGGAGCACAAGAGCAGACATGAAACAACCCAGGCCCCCCCCCTCACCCGTCACCACCAGCAGAGCCAAACAAGTCAACATGGGGCTGAGACTGGTCCCAGCCCACATGCCCTGGTGAAAGAGGCGGGCATGCGGCGTCCAAGGGCGGTCCCAGCTGCGTCAGCAATGGTGTGTCCAGGGGAAGGAGGCCAAGGTGTGCAGCCAGCAGTGAGGCCCCTTCCCGAAAGCCAGACTGGACTCGGGCCGAGGCAGCTGTGCGCTCCCCAAGGGCACCTGTGAGGCCCAGGAAAGAGGAAGAGCAAGTCCTGATGCCAGGAGCAGGCCCTGGGGCTCCTGTTTTCAGGGAAAAGTCAAGGTCAAGCCAGCAGATTGTCCCAGAAACCCCAAGTGGCCAGGGCAGGAGGATACACACTTCCTGCCTGGTGGCTACACCCCAACCCCAGGGAGACATTTCTAGGGGTTGCCAAGAAAACGGCACCTTGCCCCGGGTCCACCACACCACCCACATTTGGCAATGGGATTCCAAAGGGAGGACTCTGATGGGCTTCTGTGTGGTAGGAAGTATTTTCAGGGAAGCCATCACTTTGCTAAAAGAATTTTCTCCAGGATCTGGCAGGACATAACTTCAGAGCGAGAAGAGAGGAGGCAGAGGGAAGCTGCAAACAGGCCCCTGGTCATTTTGGGAATCTGGGGTCCTCTCGCTGCCCTTCCCTGGCCCCAGGCTGAGGGCAGCCCGTGACCCAAGCCCTTCCCTCTCTGACTGCACACACCCACGCACACCTGTGCACACACATGCCCATGGTTCCTTTTTTCTTTTTAAGACGGAGTCTCACTCTGTTGCCCAGGCTGAAGTGCAGTGGCACAATCTCAGCTCACTGCAAACTCTGACTCCCAGGTTGGAGTGATTCTCCTGCCTCAGCCTCCCAAGTAGCTGGGACTACAGGTGCATGCCACCACACCTGGCTAACTTTTGTATTTTTAGTAGAGATGGGGTTTCACCATATTGGCCAGGCTGGTCTTGAACTCCTGACCTCGTGATCCACCTGCCTCGGCCTCCCAAAGTGCTGGGATTACAGGCGCGAGCCACTGTGCCCAGCCTGTGCCCATGGCTCTTGCACAGGCCTCCCAGAAAGAAGCAGCAGCCTGGCCACAGTGGGCAAGGTGGAGGTCCCTGAGGCCCCAGCAGGTTCCTCTTTGCTGCTGCCACAGGCCAGGCGCACAGTAGGTGCTCCTTCATGGAACAGCAGCCCCGTTCAGGCCTGACTGCCGCATCTCACTCTGAGACTGCCTCCCCCAACGGCACTCACAGCCCTTGGCCCCAGCAGGTGACTGTCATGTCTGCATCACACGGAAGCCCTTTCCATGAGCACCACCAGTTCCTGCAGAGCCCCCGCCCAGCTTGCACAAAGGAGGGGTGGGGAGTCTGACTTGCAGACGGTGCTACACACTGAGGCTCACAGAGCGTCTCCCCTTACAAAGATGAATCTGGCGCTGAGACGCTCCAGCTTCCTGACCACCACAGCAGAGGACGGAGGCAGCCTCCGGCAACAGAGGGAGGATCAGACCACGGTGCATGCCATAGACAAACAGGAGAGAGAAATCTACAACAAGTGGAACAGGATCACTAACCAGAGTAGAGAAAGAAGCACAACTGAGCAAAAGCCTCCACATACAACTCAACTCAAAGAGGGACTCAGGCCAGTCGCGGTGGCTCAAGCCTGTAATCCCAGCACTTTGGGAGGCCGAGACGGGCGGATCACAAGGGCAGGAGATCCAGACCATCCTGGCTAACACGGTGAAACCCCGTCTCTACTAAAAAAAAATACAAAAAACTAGCCAGGCAAGGTGGCGAGCGCCTATAGTCCCAGCTACTCGGGAGGCTGAGGCAGGAGAATGGCGTAAACCCAAGAGGCGGAGCTTGCAGTGAGCTGAGATCCGGCCACTGCACTCCAGCCCGGGCTACAGAGCAAGACTCCGTCTCAAAAAAAAAAAAAAAAAAAAAAAAAAACAACAACAAAAAAAAGAGGGACTCAGACATTCCTCAAAGAGGATACAGGAGGGACCAATAAGCACATGAAAAAATGCTCAACATACTAGTCATCAGGGAAATGAGAAGCAAAACCACAATGAGATGCCACCTCACACCCATTAGGATGGCTGCTGTCAAAAAACAGAACGAGTGCTGGAGAGGATGTGAAGACAGTGTTGCTCGAACGCTGTTGCTGGAAGTGGAAAATGCTGCAGCCACTATGAAAAACAGTCGGTTCTTCAAAAAGAAAAACGGGCTGAATGTGGTGGCTCACGCCTGTAATCCCAGCACTTTGGGAGGCCAGGAGTCAGAGACCAGCCTGGTCAACATGGCGAAATACTGTCTCCACTAAAAATACAAAAATTAGCCAGGTGTGGTGGCATACACTTATAGTCCCAGCTACTCAGGAGGCTGAGGCAGGAGAATCACTTGAACCCAGGAGGCGGAGGCTGCAGTGAGCCGAGATAGAGCCACCGCACTCCGGCCTGGGCAACAGAGTGAGACTCCTCTGCCTCAAAAAAAAAAAAAAAAAAAAAAAGGCCAAGTGCCGTGGCTTACGCCTATAATCACAGCACTTTGGGAGACCGAGGCGGGTGGATCACGAGGTCAGGAGATGGAGAACATCCTGGCTAACACGGTGAAACCCCATATCTACTAAAAATACAAAAAAATTAGCCAGGTGTGGTGGCAGGCGCCTGCAGTCCCAGCTATTCGGGAGGCTGAGACAGGAGAATGGCATAAACCCAGGAGGTGGAGCTTGCAGTGAGCCGAGATGGCGCCACTACACTCCAGCCTGGGCAACAGAGAGAGGTGCCATCTCAAAAAAAAAAAAAGAAAGAAAGAAAGAAGGAAGAAAAAATAGGGCCAGGTGCAGTGGCTGATGCTTGTAATCCCAGCACTTTAGGAGGCCAAGGTGGGTAGGTCACATAAGGTCAAGAGTTCAAGACTAGCCTGGCCAACATGGTGAAACCCTGTCTCTACAAAAAATACAAAAATTAGCCGGGCGGGGTGGCACATGCCTTTAGTCCCAGCTACTTGGGAGGCTCAGACAGGAGAATCACTTGAGTCCAGGAGGTGGAGGCTGCAGTGAGCCAAGATCGTGCCACTGCACTCCAGCTTGGGTGACAGAGCAAGATGCTGTCTCAAAAATAAATAAAACTAGAATGATCAATGACCCAGCAATTCCACTTCCGAATCTACACCCAGAACTGAAGGCAGGGTCTCCAGAGGTCACTGTGCACCCGTGCTGACAGCAGCATCATTCACGACAGCTAAACTGTGGAAGTCACCCATGTGTCCACCGACAGAAATGGGTAAACAAAATACATCCAAGCAACAGCCTGCGGTTCAGTCTTAAGAAGGAAGGAGCCGGGCACGGTGGCTCAAGACTGTAATCCCAGCACTTTGGGAGGCTGAGACGGGCGGATCACGAGGTCAGGAGATCGAGACCATCCTGGCTAACACGGTGAAACCCCGTCTCTACTAAAAAAAAAACACAAAACACTACCCGGGCGAGGTGGCAGGCGCCTGTAGTCTCAGCTACTTGGGAGGCTGAGGCAGGAGAATGGCGGGAACCCGGGAGGCGGAGCTTGCAGTGAGCTGAGATCCGGCCACTGCACTCCAGCCTGGGCCACAGAGCGAGACTCCGTCTCAAAAAAAAAAAAAAAAAGGAAGGAGACTGTGACACAGGCTGCTTCATGGCTGCACCTTGAGGACACGGCGCTGAATGAAATAAGCAGTCACAAAAGGACAGATCCCGTGCGACTCCACTCACAGGAGGTCCCTAGAGTCACCAAACTCACAGAAACAGAAAGCGGTGGGTGGGTGACGGGGACTGGGGGCGGCAGAATGGGGAGTGAGTGTTTCACGGGGACAGAGGCTGGGCCTGGGAAGGTAGGTGAACAGCAGTGTGAATTTGCTTCATAGTTTTAGCTGTTCTGATGTTGGGTGCATATATATTATTGCTAGATCTTCCAGTTGATTCGACCCGTTTATCATTCTGTAACTACTTTTCCGTCTCTAGGAATAGTTTCTGAAAAAAAAGTCTATTTGGTGTGATACAAATGGAGCCACTCCTGTTTTCTTTTGGTCACCAGTGGCATGGGACGTCTTTTTCCATTCCTTCACTGTCGGCCTATGTGTTCAACACTGCTGAATGGTACACATAATGGTAAACGTTATGTCTATTTTGCCACAATAAAAAAACGTAATATGTACAAGTTACAGAAAAAATTACTGAAATAACAACCAACCGACCAAAAAGCAAAGAAATACAAACTAAACGATGAGATTTTTCACCTTTCAAATTAACAAAGACACTCTAAATGACAGAATCTTTTTTTTTTTTTTTCTGAGACGGAGTCTCGCTCTGTCGCCCATCCTGGAGTGCAGTCGCACGATCTCAGCTCACTGCAACCTCTGCCTCCCAGGTTCAAGCAATTCTCCTGCCTCAGCCTCCCGAGTAACTGGGATTACAGGCGTGCGCCACCATATCCAACTAATTTTTGCATTTTTAGTAGAGACGGGGTTTCACTGTGTTAGCCAGGATGGTCTGGATCTCCTGACCTCGTGATCCGCCCTCCTTGGCCACCCAAAGTGCTGGGATTACAGGCGTGAGCCACCGAACCCGGCCTGTTTTTTGTTTTATGGGACAAAGTCTCACTCTATCACCCAGGCTGTAGTAGAATGTCATCATCTCGGCTCACTGCAACCTCCACCTCCCAGGTTCAAGTGATTCTCCAGCCTCAGCCTCCCAAGTAGCTGGGACTACAGGTGTGTAACACCACACCTGGCTAATTTTTGTATTTTTTTAAATAGAAACATGGTTTTACCATGTTGGCCAGGCTGGTCTTGAAATCCTGACCTCAGGTGATCCACCCACCTCAGCCTCCCAAAATGCTGGGATTACAGGCATGAGCCACCACACCCAGCCTAAATGACAGAATCTTAAAAGTCGTCAGGAGGGGCCGGGTGTGGTGGCTCACGCCTGTAATCCCAGCACTTTGGGAGGCCAAGGCGGGCGGATCACGAGGTCAGGAGATCCAGACCATCCTGGCTAACACGGTGAAACCCCGTCTCTACTAAAAATACAAAACATTAGCCAGGCGTGGTGGTGGGCGCCTGTAGTTCCAGCTACTCGGGAGGCTGAGGCAGGAGAATGGTGTGAACCCGGGAGGCGGAGCTTGCAGTGAGCTGAGATGGCGCCACCACACTCCAGCCTAGGTGACAGAGCGGAGGTAAGTCATCAGGAGGTAGGAAAATGGGCAGTTTCTTAACTCTGTGGGCATGGGCATGTAACCTGCACACCATTCAAAGAAAAGTTTGGGGAAAACAACACCACCTTTTAGGAGAATCTCAGAGCCTACTAAGGAAATGATCAGAAATGTGGACAAAGATCTAAGCACAAACAGAATCATCCCAGCTGAGCTAACATACAAAAGCAATCTATAGAGATGTGTATTGCGTGTGCGTGTATCAGTAAATAACAGGGTACCCAGCAGACAGTGTGCCTCCCCACTGACCTGCCGCATCCACAAGAAGCTTACCACACACCTAGCATCCCACGCAGCAGAGAATGCGTTTACAGCCAACTAGACTGATGACAGGGAGGGCTGGGATGCTTCGGAAGACAGCCAGGCCTGACCCACACCCTCCAACCAAGCTGTCTCACTCCCAAGCCCACATGTGCACCGCAGTACACCCAAGAGCAAGCACTCTGCCCGTTCGTCCCTAAGGCACAAGAAGAGGACGAACAAAGCTGCACGGTGACAGTGACACAGTGAGCCGGCCAGAGTGACGGGCACTCGAAAAGCACACGTGCAGACCAGCACCCTGACAGGGGCTTCTGCAACAGAGCACAATGGCCAGCCTGCAGAAAGAGCGGGCGGGGCAAGAGGACGGTGGCCCCCGCTGAGGAGCATGAGAAGGCAGGGCAGGGATGAAGCAGGCGGTAGCTGGAGAACACTGACATCTCGTGCAGGCAGCATGTGGTCACGAAGCTCGTGTGATGTGTTTGTGTTAACACACGCCCTGAAGCATCTCTTGCAATACCAAAACACGGCCCATGCCCTAGACACTAAGTAAGTTCCAGACCCTCAATACCAACTAATACTCCAAAATACCACAGGGCTGGCCCAAAAAGGCACCAGGCACCCAAGGCACTGATATCCCAAAGGTGCTGAGCAGAGCAGGGCAGACGGGGAACCACGTTCACGTGCCCTTGTGATAAACCTAGAACTCTGCCCTCACCCACATCTGCATTTGTCTTTTATACCTTTCTGTGTTATGTGAATACTGTGCTGGTGTGCTTTTCACTTACTTCTTACAAGAATGTCACAGTAATATTCCTACAGAAACACAGGCCGGGCGCGGTGGCTCACACCTGTAATCCCAGCACTTTGGGAGGCCGAGGTGGGTGGATCACAAGGTCAGGAGATCGAGACCATCCTGGCTAACACGGTGAAACCCGTCTCTACTAAAAATACAAAAAATCAGCCGGGCGTGGTGGCGGCGCCTGTGGTCCCAGCTACTTGGGAGGCTGAGGCAGGAGAATGGCGTGAACCCAGGAGGCGTAGCTCGCAGTGAGCCAAGATCGTGCCACTGCACTCCAGCCTGGGGGACAGAGCGAGACTCCGTCTCAAAAAACAAAGAAAACACGGTCACAGATATACTTGTTATGCCTCATTCAGGGAAAAAGGCAGACCTTAGTGCACATATGGAAAAATCCAATTAAGAAAACTTCCAGTCCAGGAGCGGTGGCGCACAGCACTTTGGGAGGCTGAGGCAGGAGGATCACTTGAGCCCAGGAGTTCCAGACCAATCTGGGCAACATACGCAGATCATATCGCTAAAATTACAAAAACATCAGCCAGGTGCGGTGATGCCTACCTGTAGTCCTGGCTACTCAGGAAGCTGAGGCAGGAGAACCACTTGAGCCCAAGAGGTCAAAGCTGCCGTGAGCTGGGATCACACCACTGCACTCTCCAGCACAGATGACAGAACAAGACCTTGTCTCCAAAAATGAGAAAAAAGAAAAATCTTTCCGTCAATGTGGCAGAGACCACAGTGAGGACAGGGACACCCACTCCCCAGCGGGGCCAGAAGGGGCCACGGTCGGCCGTATCCCGGCTTCCCACGTTTCCAGCAACAGAGCTGTGGCACGCTCCCGCCTCTCCCCTGACATGTGAACCACAGGACACTGTACTTCTGCCTCAACCCGCCAAGAACAGAGAGAGAAGGGGTCACCCTCTGCACTCTTCTCCGCTGTTCTGGGCTTCTTCGGTGAGCACACACCAGTCGCTCCTCTGATCACTCTCCTGACTAGACACGCATGGGAAGTGTTCAGACATTACAGAGGCTCACCACTAGTGGCTGGGGGCCGTGCCAAGGGCCACGCCACGTGAGGAAGGTCACCAACAGTCTCCAGGTGGGGAGGCTGGCCCTCCTCCAACCAGCTCCGCTCTCTCCTGGCCTGCTGCCTCCCAACAAGATGTTGCCTCTGCCAGGCTCAGGTCAGCCCTCGGACTGTCCCCACAGCCCGTCACAGCACCACACATGCACACACAGAGGCCCGCGTGGAAGACCCACTCATCACACGCAGTGTCGTCCCTTGGTCCCAAAAAGCAGCGGGAGGACCCTTCTGAGACAGGAGGGACCTGAACATAGGCTGGTGTCCAGAAATCCCCCTTAGCTTTGTTAGGCAAGTTAATGGGTCATAGTTAGCATTGTTTACAATGCCATATTCCTTAGATGTGGATACCGAAACACTTAAATATGAAATCAGATGATGCCTGGGATTTGCATTAAAAAATTACACTCCCAGCTGAGCGCGGTGGCTCACGCCTGTAATCCCAACACTTTGGGAGGCTGAGGCAGGCGGATCACGTGGTCAGGAGATCAAGATCATCCTGGCTAACATGGTGAAACCCCGTCTCTACTAAAAATACAAAAAAATTAGCCGGACGTGGTGGTGGGCGCCTGTAGTCCCAGCTACTCGGGAGGGCCGAGGCAGGTGAATGGCGTGAGCCCAGGAGATGGAGCTTGCAGTGAGCCAAGATCGTGCCACTGGTGGCACTCCAGCCTGGGCTACAGAGTAGAACACCGTCTCAAAAACAAAACAAAACAAAACAAAATTACAGTCCCTCCCCCTCAAAATAGGAGAGGGAAGTTGGATGAAACAAAATGAGTGAGCCACGGATAACTGGTGAACGCGATACACGGGGTGCATTGAGCTAATCTCTCTACTGCAGTGAAAGCCGGGAATTTTCCACACAGATGACACTCTTAAGTCCATAGACATATTTAAGCCGTAAGTTCATAATGACAGTAAAAAGAGAAGCGTTCCCCGTTTGCCCCGCAGGCAAGTGTGAGGGGACCCTGGGCCCTCCATGCCCTGAAGTGAAGGGATGGAGCCCGCAGGGACCCGCCTTCCAGGCCCACAGCATCCTGGGCTCCCTCTTCCACGTGTCCACGTTTAGGCAGAAAATGGCAGAGGCCAGGGATGCGGGGCGGCCACAGAGCTCCCACAAACCCCTCAGCTGCAGCTCCTGTGTACACCCTGCAGTTATCCACCAAAGTTCAACCAGGGTGCCCAGGACATCTCAGGGTCTGAGCACAGCCGAGGCAGCTTGGGGCCAATGCGGGGCCACCTACTAGCAGTGCTGGAGGGGCTGTGGACGGCCCCCACACTGGGTAGCACAGATTTTCCTAAGAGCTGTGGTTTCTCGCGCCTCTCACCTGACTCATGAATGACAGGACGCTGTGCTTCCCGCCCCCACCGAGGGCGAAGTCTGTGTCCGCGCCACTACTCTCCTGGATCTAGAACTGTCCGCCGTCCGCCGAACCAGCAGAGAGAGCTGCATTTCTAAGAACCCCAGGTTTTCTTGTTAATGCTCTACGGTTACTTCGGGCTAAAGAGAGCTCTGCTTCTTAAAATCCACTTGATTTCTTCTTCTGGGGGCCTTGATGGCCCCAGGAACCCCTGCTCAGCGGTTCCAGTGCCGCAGCCTTGCCCCCCACCAGCCACCACCCACGGGACCTCCTCATGGGGGCCGGGCGACACTGTGGACAGCATGTGGCTTGCCGCCAGGTGCTTCTGGCAACTCAGAGTCCCAGACACAGTCCTGCCCGCGGCCAGACCAGCCTGGCCCACATTTCTCGAGGCTGCTCGGAGGCGCCTGCCCTTCCCACGTTCCTCCAGACCCAGGCCTCCCTCCTCCCTGACTTCTCGGCCTGTGGCTTCCCGCCAGTGCCCCTACCCCAGGCCTGCGGCCATTTCACCCTCCCAGAGGCCTCCTGGGCCAAGGTCCCAGAAAGTAGAGCGGAACCCAGAGGACAGGGGCCCCTGCGGTGGGCGCTGCCCTGTGGGGTCCTGGCCACCTTCCTCAGCACCTGGGGCCACACCTCACTGAGCAAACCAGAACAAGGGACCCCACAGGCACTCCTGAGAAAACAGGTCCTTCTTTATCTACAGTCCATTAAAATACCAAAGAAATCACAATTTCAGTAACAATGTTTAGATGGGAAAATAAAAAGCCCATCTACACCAGAGGCATCGAGCTGAGTCAGGGAGCTGAACAGGGGTGGGGGCACCGAAGTTCCACGGACTCACAAAGGAGGCAGCTGAAGCAGCAGTGGGGAACTGAAGCAAACCTACACCCAGCGCAAGGAGCTGCACCACTGCCCAGACACACCGGGACGCCCCGGAGGGCGGCATGAGCCTAGACACAGGCCTCACCCAGCCCCGGAGCTGTGAAAGCTGCTCTGAGAAGCCTCCCATTGGCCAGGAAAGACTTCAAAGTGAGGGGTTCTCCCCTCTCCCAAACTGAACTGTGAACCCCAAGACCCACACACAGCCACCCACAAGCATCACCAGGGAGCCCGCCACCTGGACCAGGCCCTCGCCACCGCACACCCCGCGGGTCCCCGGCATCACCAGGGAGCCCGCCACCTGGACCAGGCCCTCGCCACCACACACCCTGTGGGTCCCCGGCATCACCAAGGAGCCCGCCACCTGGACCAGGCCCTCGCCACCGCACACCCTGCAGGTCCCTGGCATGCGGGCTGTCCAGCTCGAAACCCTTCCTGACTCCATTCAGGTCCGGGATGTGTCCCCAGACACAGGTGCCGCCATCGGCTACACCCACATGCGAAGAGGGTTCGCCCGTTTCCCCAAGGGGAGCTCAAGACCACGCGAGAGGCAGGTCCCCACCCCAGCCAGTGACAAGGAAGACACTCAGCCCGGCTTGACTCAAAGAGCCACACAGAGGCAAACCAGGGGGTTTACCTTGTTTTCACAGTTTAACGAGCTTTATAAATTAAGACAAAACCCACTAGGGTCAGGCAAGCTGGGCGACACTCACTGCATCCAAGAATGTTAACAAAAATCACAGTTTTGATAGTTCTGCAAAAAAAAACTTAGCAAATTTACAACAAAACTGTCAAGTAATTAAGGCAAGGCACTTCACACATGAACTTAAACTGCTAATTAAAATCCCCTCGCTTAATTGACTACATTTGCATATCATTCAACTTGGGAGTATAATTTTTTTAATGGTTTGGGCAACAGGGTTGTAGCCAGGAAATGCGGAGGCAGCAGGTGAGGCAGAGCGAAGGCCCTGCCAACGGCACAACCCGGAGCACCAGGCAGGTGGCCGGGGACCGTGCCAGGCCGGGTCCCCACCTCCCTCCAGGTCCACACGGGTGTCCAGGGAGGAAGCAGCTGAGATCTCACAGACGTCACACCAGCTATGGAGGTCCTGGGTGTCCCTAACCCAGAAGGCAGCCTGAGGCAGGCTTCAGTGCAAGCACAGAATACCCCCCTCCCCAGGGTGGCCCAGCCCACTGACAGCCCAGGTTCTATGTGCAGCTCTCACTCGGTGAGCGCCAGTCCACAGGACACGGGCCGCGGCGCGGGTGGCCTCGGTGGACGTGCACACCTTCGGCACCACACACGCAGTGTCCACAGCTCTGCAGAGGGTGGTTCAGCTGCCCTGTCCAGTGTGCTGCTCCTCCCGCCTGGACCAGGAGTCAGAGTCCAGACCCCACGCTCACCCTCACCAGGCAGGCAGGAGTCCCTCTCTCTGGGGCCCCAGGCTTGTGCCACCTCTGCAGAGGGAAGTCTCAAGGCTGGGAGTGCCTGGTCCCCATCCTCAGGCATCAGAGCCTGTCAGGGCCAGGGAGGCAGAGCACCCTGTGCCCAGAGGCCCAACCGGTGCCATGGCAGGCCTGTCCTGGGTACTGTGTAGGTCCACGCAGGGCCGCCAACCTTCCAGAGCAGCACAGGGAATAGCAAGTCTAGGACGCAGAGGCCCAGTTTGGCCTAGTCGTCTGGGAAACTATAAAAAAAGAGGGCCACAGGCAGCTGGAGCTGCCATCCACTGCCACGCGGAGGCTCCTCAGGCCAGGAGCCTGAAGGGAGGCACGGGGACAAACTGCTTCCCAAGAAAGGCTCAGGTTCTCTGAGCATGGACAATGAAGCCTAACTCCCCTCAGACAGACCTCCAGGGCCAGCTGTGAGGGTGAGGGAGGGAGTCAAGGATGCCTGCCCTGGCATTGCCTGGACCATGGGCAGCCATACCAGGCGGGGACCTGGGGCTGCCATAGCCCAATGCCTGACAAAGAGAAGCCTTTGACAGCACCAGGCGGGAGGGCACCGGGAGAGACGCCCGCCACGAGAGGGTGATCAGCCTATCGAGGCCCATTCGACTCGGTAAGTAACCCATCCTGGATAGGGTCAAATGGGCCAACCTCAGACCTCCCACAGAAGGTGCCAGCCTCCCGGGGCTCTCAGGGATGAGGCGTTTACATGTGTTCTGCAGGACGAGCTCAGCACCCAGCCAGACTGGCCTCCATGCTAAGGACAGACACATTCCCTCAACAGGGCAAGAAGGACTCAACCCATGGGCCTTATTTCCAAAAACGAAAGCAAGAACATTTCTGTTTCTGGGCAAAGACGCATACTCCATAGTAAAAGCAAAAATGTTTCCACGTTACTTTCAGGACAGAGAGCCTACATCAGACTCTGCAACAACTGTGCACCCAATCGGCCTCCTCTCAACAGCTGGACCAGCAGTTCCCAGCAGGCAGCACCAACCAGGGCAGGGTGAGGGCGGGTCTGCAGGCTGACAACTGCTTCTTATTCTCATCACTTACAAATTTACTCCTGGGCAGAAGAACACTATGTAATTAGCAGACACCTGGCTCTCCTGGCAATATGGTTTCCCCTGTAGAAGAAAACTGACATCAAAGGAAACACCGGCACAGCCAGTCTTCAGGAACCACAGCAGCCAGGGAGCCCCGCAGGGAGCACCTAAGCTGCTTCAGATACAGGCAGGGTATGGACAGAGAGACAGAGGCTGCGCCAGCACCACTGGACACCTGCTGGGTGCTCCCTGCCCTCCCACCGCCCCTCACCCACTCCTGACGCACTTCCTGGTGAGGTCAGCCAGTCCCCAGGTGCCCCCATAACAGGACACGAGTTGTCGTGGAGTCACCGTCACCTCACGCAGCTCAGGGATCAGGTCTGGTTGGGAAGGGCCACACAAGAGCCCAGTTAGTGTCTTGGGTCCTGGGGTGGAACCCTCAGGACAGAGACAGATCCTCTGATTTGGGTGACGGTGTCCCCTGCCACCCATGCCCACCCTGAGGCCGCCAGCCTGAGCTGCATTTCTCTGAAATGAGCAGCACCGTGGGGCCTGCAGGAAGCCTAGAACAGGAGCTGTTTCTAAGTCAGCCACCGACATTCCAGCAGAAGCCACAGTCAGTCCAGGCAGGGCTGAGAGCTGGGAGGAGCATCAGCACTCAGCCTCACCAGCCAAGGGTAATATTCCAGCACCTTCTGAGCCCTCAACATGGAACCAGGGTAGAAGCGCCCCCAGGTCAGAAGACAGTGAACCAATTTCTTCCAAAGGTGGAACAATGGCCGGCGCGGTGGCTCACGCCTGTAGTCCCAACACTTTGGGAGGCTGAGGCAGGTGAATCATGAGGTCAGGAGATGGAGACCATTCTGGCTAACATGGTGAAACCCCATCCCTACTAAAATACAAAAAATTAGCCGGGCGTGGTGGTGCACGCCTGTAGTCCCAGCTACTCGGCAGGCTGAGTCAGGGGAATTGCTTGAACCCGGGAGGCGGAGGTTGCAGTGAGCCAAGATCGCGCCACTGCACTCCAGCCTGGGCGACAGAGCGAGACTCCGTCTCAAAAAAAAAAACAAAAAACAAACAAAGGTGAAACAGTGAGAGAAGAAACAGCATTCCCCTTCTAACCAGAAAACGGAGCTGCCAATAAACCCTGACCCCCAATGCCTGCGAGGTCCACTGAGTCATTCAGTGAGTTATTGAATCTGGCCCCCAAACTGGGGACCCAGACGTGACCAGGCGCCCCCAACCCTAGCCCCTGAGGCCGGCAACACAACCACACACACGACAACCCCCATGGCCAGTGAGACAAGGCCCCCAGCAGAGGCAGCCCAAGAAGGCCTGACAAGGGCTGGGTGTGCTGGCCTAAGAGGCAGGCCTAGACACCCCGATTCAGCAGCTGCAGGGGCACCAAGGCAGAGCACTCCTTCCATCTTTATGAGTCAAAAAAGTAAAATCGGAGAAGACATGAACACCAAGCACCAAACAGAATCTCGGCCGTTTCCCAGGCTCAAGCCAAAACGCCTCTCAAAGCTCCCTTTATCTTCCCCCCAGACAAGAGACAGGAGCAGTACTCAAAGGAACAAGCGCTTCATGCGAAGGCCTACTAGGCGGCAGGCAGGACACAAGTTGAGGGCCACAGGCACCAGGCGCCACCACGCCACCTCCGGGCCATGACCAACGCAGGTGCTGGGTCCATCTGCTCCTAGTCTGGATTTTACTATTGTCCCCACAATCTCATTTAAATTTCACACTCGAGTCCTGGTTCTTCATTTTCGTAAATAAGCAGGCTCATGTGGCGGCATGTCCCCAGAGCTGGAGGCTCCCTGGGCCCCCCATCGAGGCCACCCCAGCAAGGCAGCCTGGAAAAATATCAAGTACCGCACAGTGAAACCAGCACGCAGGCTCTGGGAAGCAGGACCCTTCTGGAACCCTCTCTCATATTCACAAAGCAGCAGCACCTATAGAACTATCACTTACCATGCTCCCAACCCCCGGGGTGAGCCAGAGCTTCCTGAGGGTCACCCGGCATGGCACCTGGTCTGCAGAGGGTAACCAGGCCTCAAGAGAACAGGTGGGACGTCGGGGGCGACCCCTCCACCCCGCAGGCCCCGGGGATGCCTTCCGTGGCAGAACCCACTCCAGGGGCCAGGCACGATGGCTCATGCCCGTAATCCCAGCACTTTGGGAGGCCAAGGTGGGTGGATCACTTGAGGTCAGGAGTTCAAGACCAGCCTGGCCAACATGGTGAAACCCCATCTCTACTAAAAATACAAAAAAATTAACTGGGCCTGGTGGTGCACATCTGTAATCCCAGCTACACGGGAGGCTGGGGCAGGAGAATCGCTTAAACCCAGGAGACAGAGGCTGCAGCAAGCCAAGATGGCACCACTGCACTCCAACCTGGGCAACAGAGACAGACTGTCTCAAAAAAAAAAAAAAACCCCGCTCCAGACCACGAGGGTGACGGCCAGGGCACGACAGGAAGCAGCCGCCCTACCGCCCGCTCTGGAGGCCAGGTGTAAAGAGCTGGTCCCCGGGCAGCCCCCCACTCCACGACACCCTGGCCTGGTGACCACTGCTCAGGAGGGGAAGAGCCCTTAAGAGTAAGGACGGGGGCCTTCTTTTCCAGCTCTCCCAGATATTGGGGAAATAATTCACCCTCTGTATTTTGACTCAAAACAAAGAAACTTTTTAAAAACATTTCAGTTGAAACTTGCATAATTCTTCCAGTGGAGAAATCCTCCCTCAACTTTCGCAATCCTTAGAAAGAGACACATTATTGCCACAGAGAGTCCGGCCGCCGGCGTGGACACCTCCTGCCAGACAGTCAGGGCCTAGGCCCCGGAACCACCGCCTTCTCTCTGGAGGCCCTGCCGGCAGCGAAGGCCTAACCTAAGCTGGGGCTGTGGCCCCATAACCCCGCGAGACTCCAGGGCGGGGTTCGGCTCACACTTACCCCAGACTTCCTCGCACCATATCCTGTCTGCCCTCACCCAGAGACTCAGACAGACAGACAGCCAGACATTGCACAAATCAGCCACAGGGACGGCTGAGAAACAAGACACTGACAGAGGGAAGCCCCCCTCCGTGACCCTGCTGTCCCAGAAGGCGAGGGACCCAGCCCAGCTCCCAGAGGGGTCCCAGACAGATGGATGACAGACCGTGCGGGGAAAATGACCACTAGGTTCTGTTCCCTGCAGAAGCCACCAGGGGCAGCCGCCCATGTCCTCCCCATGCACAGCCAGCTGGGGTGGGCAGAGGTCAAGAACCACTCTCAAGCTGCTGTCCCCCCGCCCCTTGAGAAGACCCAGTAGCCGACCGTCTTTCCAGAACCCTCACCTGGGGGGCAGACCAGCCCAAACCTACAGATCCTGGCCTTCTGCACAGGGACCAGGGCCTGCCCAGGAGCCTGACCCCAGAGCATGGCCCAAGACCACATGGAACCCCAAAAAAGCTGGAGAAAAACACTCACAGCAGACGCTTTTTCCAAAGGAAGCCGGTGGACAAAGGGCCAGATGGCCCCCAAAGTGCTCCCCGGACCTGAGGGTGTCTGGGAGGGCACAGCCCGAAACCCACACACGGCGACCTCGCTGAGTGAGGGGTGTCCCAGAGAGAAACTCCTGATGCTGTCCCTTCCTGTGATCAGTTCAGCTTAAAAGAGCAAAACACAGCTCCTACCCGAGGCCCGCCCAGCCCAACGACCCCCTCCTGGCCTCCACCAGCACAGTCATTCCCCAGAACAGACCTCGAGACTCAAAGCTCTCAAGCCCGACCACCTGGCTGGGCACCTGCCTCAGGAAACACTGCCTGGGGCCAGGGCCAGCCATGCAGTGACACGGGTCAAAAGCCCAGCATGAGGGATCAGAAAACCCTCGTCGCGGACCCTCCACTGCGGCACACAGAGCTTCCCAACCAAGTGACCCTCAGCCCGCAGCCCACTAAGACCCACACCAGCCCACACAGAGCAAGGGCAAGCCAACCTGCAGGACTCCTGGGAACTCACGCATCTGCAGGACAGAGCGACAACACTCTAACACAACCCAAATTCTCCAGTCACCAGAATGCCCAGAACGCACGTGGCAGGTGAGCAACAGCTCTCACAAAGGCAGCCCACCACCCCAGGAACAGGACCCCCGGCCCCCTCGGAGCAGAACCCCCGGCCAGAACAGGACCCCCCCAGCCCTCTTGGAACAGGACCCTCAGAGCAGAATCCCTGCCCGGAACAGGACCCCGGCCCCCTTGAAGCAGGACCCCCAGCCCCCTCGGAGCAGGACCCTGCCATGGCCCAAGGGAGGCACCACACCACACCACCCTGTTATCAGCCTGCAAGGAAAGCGCTTGGCTGCCCAGCAAGACGTTCTGCGGGACAAGGGGCCACGTCCCAGGCAGCAGGCCAAGCGGCAGCTCCAACTGCCACATTTTGTCTCCGTCTCTGACAGCTGTCTACGCTGACAAAAAGATGTAGTCCAATGGAGTCCTACAGCTATCAGAGAACCCAAGAGGAAGGAGGCGAGCCGACCGGAAAGAAGAACAGTGGGAGTGGGGAAGGCTCCAGTCTCTTGGCTAAGTGCTCCCAGCAGCACAATGGCCCATCTGTGCCCCACCTGTACCACTCAAAACATAAAGCCCAAGATCAAGAAACAGTCCCCAGTTTACACCGAAACAGACAGGTTAAGCAACTTGTCCAAGGTCACAAAGCCAGCGTGGAACCAAGTACGGAGGTGAGATAAGGCCCCTGTCAAGGATAGCAGCCCCAGGGTCCCTAAGAGGGGACTCGCCAAGCACCCACACAGCCCACACAGTCTTCCAAGATACAGCAGCAGGAAGCTGGCTGGGCCCGACAGCCACTGGACAGGAGCGGAGGCCTCCTCTGCAACCCCGTGATATGAGGGGGCATCTGGAGGAAGACCGTCTGCCCCTCACACTGTCACTGCACTGCCGACAGGCCAGGGACTCCGGCACAGCCGCCTTCACACGAGGCTTCCAAAGCAAAAGCTGCAGCCCCGCCTCCCACTTGGTTTGGGACACGGGAACACCACCGCCCTCTCCCACCTCCCATCACGGGTAGCAGAGTGACGCTGACCCAGCCCACTCAGGCAGGAGACCCGGCCCTGGCCTGGCCACAAACACCCGGAAGGCAGTTCAGCTCCCTCCCGCTCCACAGAGCCCGAAGGCCTGCTGGGAGCAGCAGCCCTGCAAAGAGGGTTCCAGTACACTCTTTGTTCCTTCAGCCCTCATCTTCGGCAGATCAAAAATATTAAAATAAGCTACAAAGGAAGTGAAGAAATCAAAACATATCCTGAGAATAAGCTGTCAAGACATGGGTGGGAGGAGCCAACGGCAGCCAGCGAGGGTGGAGGCGGGGCCTCCCAGGCCACTCCTTCTAGGAGAAGTGGGGTCTGGGCACTGCGGGTCCACGCCCACCCTGAGACCACACTCCCTTCTCATGTGTTGCCCCCGTGCACAGAGACACGCACATGGCTGTCCTAGGGAGACTTAAGGGGATCCTGCAGCCCAGAACTCCCAACCACACAGTCACAGAGCCTGGGGGCACGCACTGAGCGAGGGCAGAGTCCCTGGCTGCCACCCCACGTCAAGAACACAGAGCAGGAGGCGACACGGGCAGGATGGGTGCCCACCCCCAGGAGCATGAGGAGAGGAAAGCCCGCAGGAGCTGGTGAACATGCAGGGAGCCAGGCGGAGGCCACCACTGCCAGGGCCAGGCTGTGGCTGCCACTCAGGCCTGGAGGACCCAGTCACTCACACCGTAAACGTCGTCAGTATGGCTTGGGAATTCCTTTTTAATCAGTAGATGAGATTTCAGAGCTGTGCTGGGGAGGACTTCAAAAGGGAAAGGCAACTTGGAGCCATCCGCTGAGATGACCAGGGGGAAAGCTTGTCTGGCCCGTCTCCATGGTAGCCCAAGGACCCCGGCGCTCACAACCGCCGGGAGGGAGAAGCCGGTGGCCTGGGCCCTGCTCTGTGTCAGCTGTGACGAAGAGGCCCTGCTGGCCACTCCAATGGCCCCCCAACAAAACCCAGGAAGACAGAAAGACTGCAAGCACATACATGACCCACAGTCGGACAAAAACAAACGCAGACACACCCTGCTCAGCCGAGATCCTCTGCCGTCAGCTCTGGAGACAGTGATGAGTGTGTCCCAGCAGCTCAGGCCTTGGCCACAGGTGACCCACTATGCAGCCTGCCCGAGCCCACCAACCACCCCAGCGACACGTGGCTTCCCCCAGCCATAGGCACTGGCGAGGGTCCCAGCCTGCGAGGTCTGTCTGCAGGTCTGCCACGAGCATCCGTCCCCAGCCCACAGGTCTGCAGGCAGCTGCCACCCGAGCCCTGGCCTGGCAGGGTCAGAAGCACCCCTGCACACACACACGCACACACGCACACACACAGGCACACGCACAGGCACCCTCCGCAGCCCCCTCCGCGCAGAGGCGACAGTCCCTCGCTTCCATCCACAGCCCCTCCTCCCCACGATCTGACACTCTGCTGGAGGGGCGCCCAGAGAAAACCGGGCTGGAGCATCTATTCACAGATTCAGAAAAAAAAAGTTTGATGCAATAGCTGAATTAATTAGGCCTCCCAAGAATAGCTGAGCCAATGCAGCATTCTGTGTGTGCAATTTAATAAGCCTGGATATTTAAAAGAAAAGTTACACATACTTGGGGAGGTATGCAACGGAAAGTTCCTGAGGACCCCACTGAGTAATTTCGGCGCCTCGTGGCCTGGGAGCTGCCCATGCCGGATCCCGTAGATCCTCCAACTGGCAAACTACAAAGCCAGGCCAGCGGCCTCCCTCCCCAGCGCACCCCTCTGCGTTTCAGAAGGAGAGAAGGAAATGGGTGAGTCCAAAACAAATCCCAAGCCGCCAGTAACTCCAGCATGTGGGCCCAGGGGCCTGCTGACCAGGCCCTCAGCCGGGTGCCAAGTGGCCCTCACTCCACACGGGGCACTCTGGGATTTGGTCCCTGGCAGGCCCAGGGAGACCAACCAGCACAGTGCTGGAGCCGCCCAGTCTCAGGCCCCTGTCGCTGCAGCCTGAACACCTGGCTTCATTTTGTGTCTCTGTCCCAAAACTTCAAGGCAACAAACATGGACCGGGAGCCAGTAACAAAACCAGGCCTCGTCTGGCCCAAGCTGTCTCCTGGGGCCCAAGGGCAGGCAGCCCTCCGTCTTCGAGGCCGGGTGCCTTCGGGGTGAGGGCAGTCACCTCCACCCCAACCCCAAGGAAGACCTGGGCCTGAGGCATCCGGCTGGGGCCCAACTGGAACTAACTTCCCTGACCTCGGGGCAGGCCGCTTTCCCGGGAGCATAGGAGGCCTGTGCCTTCCTATCCTATCTGGGCAAAGGCTATGGGCCTGTGGGCCTTCCCCACACACCAGGCCTAGCCCCCACCCCACCGCCACAGCCCCCACTCCAGGCTCCTCCTGGGGGAAAGGGCAGGAGGGCCTTCCTACTAAACCCTCTGGCCCTGCCAAGGGGAACACTCTGAATTTCCCTAAAACAAAGCAAAGACTTGACACATGGGGCACGGCAGAAACACAGGTCCCAGCCTTTGGAGACCAGAGCCTGTGGCCCAGAAGGGTCCCCCACCGCAAGCACATCCACCCCTGCTCCCAGGCCTGGGGCCACTCACCCGGGGCACCCGCCGCTTGTACTTGTTGCCGTAGTCGAACTTCTCCTTCACGTCGTCCAGGCAGCGACCGAGGCGCGCCTGCTCCTCCTTGCCCGTGTAGTCCTGGCTCAGCAGGATGTAGGCCCGCCAGTTGGCCGAGTCGAAGCCCCAGTGGCAGGTCCGGTTCTCCAGGGCCTTGTGCGAGTGCACCACGAACTTGTGCGGTGGGTACATGAGGCGGCAGTCCAGGCACTGGATGCAGGCGGCGCTCGGGCTGCTGTAGAGCTCCGGCACCAGCAGCCCCTTACACTTGCCGAAGCACTCGTGGTACACGCGGACGCTGCGCTCGCTGAGCTCCAGGCCCAGCGCCAGGCTGGCGGCCAGCTCCTTCTTGCAAGGCGGCGGGTAGGCGCCGCCGTAGAGCAGCGCGTTGCACAGGCGCTCGGCGTCCGTCTTGGTGATGAGCCCGCACGAGGGCGCCGAGAAGGGCAGGATGCCCATGACTTTGAGGATCTCCAGCTGGTCGGCCGTGCAGCGCGAGCAGTAGATGTGGAGCTCGTCGCACACCGAGTTGATCTGCTGCAGCGAGAAGTCGCGCAGCACCGAGTTGAGGATCTGCGGCAGACACAGACGCTTCTCGCCTCCCACCACGAAGCACGAGATGGTCTCGCCTTCTAGCACGGTCTCGCAGCGCTCAGTGGAGCGATCGGACGGCATGAAGAAGGGACCGGGCAGCACGGGCGGCGGCGGCTGGATGGCGGGCAGGTGCAGCACGGGCGGCGGCTCGGTGGCTGCGGGCACCGGCGCCGGCACCGCGGCCGCGCCCGCCTCCTTGGCGCTCTCCTTCTTGTAGGCCTCCTGCGCCCAGCGCGCCGAGAAGGCGGCCGGGCCGCCCAGCGAGCTCATAGAGCTCAGGTGGAACTGCTCCAGCGTCTTCTGCAGCCCCGGGTGCGGCTGGAAGCAGCCGCGGCCGCCTGCCGCCGCCTCCATGGTGCGCTCCGTCTCCCCCGGCCGCTCCCGCTCCCGCGCGCCCGGGCCCCCCCGGCCCCCGCCGCCGCCCCGCGCGCCCCGGCGGCGCCCGCGGCCCCGACCCCGGCCGCCCCCCGCCGCCGGCTCACGGCCGATCACGGCCGCGGCCTCGCCCGGGGGCGCGAAGGGGAAGGCGGGCGGGGCGAAGGGGTCCCGCCGCTGGAGCCCGCCGCCGCCCGGGCCCGGCGCCACATCCACGCGCCCCGCGCCGCGCCCGCCGCCGCCCGGGCCCCCCGCGCGTCCCCCGCGCGCCCCCCGGGCTCTAGGCGCGGGGCATGCCCCGGCGCGCGCCGCCAACGCCAACGCCAACGCTCGCGGGCCCGGGGCTCGCGGGGGGCGCGCGGGCAGGTGCCGGCGCCGCGAGGCGCGAATCGCCGCGGCGGCCGAGGCCGAGGGGCCCGGGAGGAGCGGGGGCGCGGGCGCGGGGCCCGCCGGGCCGTCCTCGCGCGGCGCGCCGCCGCCGCCCCGCTCCTCCCACCGCGCGGCGCCCGCCCGGCTCGTCCCGGCGGCGCTGGCCGGCCGCGTCGCGCCCGCCGCCGGCCCCCGGCCCGCCCGCCCGCCGGCTCCGCGGCCCGCCCGCCCGGCTTCCGGGGCGGCGGAGGCGCCTCTCGCCCGCGGCCCTCAGAGCGCGGCGGCGGCGCGGGGCTCGGGGCGCTCGGCGCACATCCTCCCGGCGGCTCGCTCCGGCTCGGACTGAGCGCCCGGCGCTGAGCTCACGCCGCCGCCGCGCCGCCCCGCCCCGCGCCGCCTGCTCCGCCCCGCGCCGGCCCCGCCCCCCGCGCTGTTTGTTGCCGTGCGTCCGCCTCAGCCCGAGCGCTGGCCAAGAATGTGACCCGCTCCCCAGTCGGGCTCTTCCAGGAACGCGCGCTCCCCGCCCGGACTCGGCCGCACTCGGCTCCGCTCGCCCGGGACTCGGCCACGCTCGGACCCGCCCTGCCACGACTCGGCTACTCTCGGCCAGGACTCGGCTCCGCTCGGCCATGCTCGACTCCGCTCGGCCCCGCTCGGCCCCGCCCGTCGAAGGCCGCTCGGCGCGGGCGGAGGCGGAGGCGGCGGTGGCGCCCGGGGCCCCCCTTCCGGCCGAGGCCGCTTCCTGCGCGGCTGGGAAGGCGCCCGTCTCGCCGCCGCCGGGGCCCAGAAACCCACAGGCCTCCGCCACGACCGCAAACCAGCTGGGGGAGGCCGGGGGGCCACGCCACGCAGCCGGGGTTCTCCCAGGGTGGGACGCCACACAGCGGGGAGGCCCCGGACGCCTCTGGGGTCCCACACACTACCGGGACGCCACACGGTGACCTGGGGTACCACACACGAGGGGGACAGCGGCCACGCCCAGGGACCCCGCGCCGAGACAGGCACCGCGCCGCGTGACCCTGGCGGCGCAGCCCAGCGGCCCCCGCTGCCCCGTGGCCCGGTGGCCGAGTGTCCGCGGCTCCCGCCCGCGCCAGCCCCGCCCCGCCCGACGGCCCCGGGCGGACTGTCCCTGATGCGCGGGCCAGGGGTTTCGGGCCTGAGAGGGGCGGCGTCGGGTGCCCCCGACGCGGCCGGTTTGCCAGCCACCCCGGCCAGGTGGCTTATCAGAATTTCGGTCCCGCGGGTCCCGGCGGGCAGGCCGGCGAGACCCCTGCCCTCCGCCCCAGGGCCTCGGAGCGCTGAGACGGCTTTCGGGGCCAGGTCGGCCCTCCACGCCTGGCCACGCAGTGGGAGAGACCCAAGCCATGGCAGGGCTGGAAGCGGGAAGCCCGGGGCCCCGAAGTTGGACAGTCGGCCAGGTGGTCTCCAGGGGAGGCAGCGTCCAGCGAGGCGTGCGGGCGCGGGGACGCAATGGTCGCGGGGCTGAGGGCTCGGACTGTGCTCACCTGAGGTGGAGAGACATTCCCGACGGGCCAGGGGTGCCCAAGCTGGCCTGGGTACTGCAATGTGAGTGACCTTTAGCTGGGACCTCCTGCCCCTCACTTCCCCAGTGGAGGCTGGAACCAGCCTCAAACCAGCACGCCTGGGCGCAGTTCCTACCCTGGGGGAGCCGGCCCAGCGCCCCTGTGCAGGTCTTGGCCCGACCTGCGGCAGGGCAGGTGTCTGGAGAGGGAGCCAGGACCTACCAGCAGGTGACCCCCAGCAGGTGACCCCAGGGCAGCTCCATACTCCCTCTCTCCGCTGCCTTGGGGTTTGTCTCCTTGTCATCACACTCCACGCTGTCCCCCGACTCTTCCCATTGACTCTGTTGGCCCCCACAATTGGAGGCCAGGCCTCTCTGTGCGTTCACACATCAGAAAGCTGGGTAAGAAGATCATTTCCTTAAAAGGGATATTTAACCCGGCAGGGTGGCTCACGCCTGTAATCCCACCACTTTGGGAGGATGAGGCAGGCTCATTGCTTGAGCCCAGGGGTTCAAGACTAACCTGGGAAATATAGTGAGACCCCGTCTACCAAAAAAATATATATTTTTTAAATTAGCCGGGCATGGTGGCCTGCACCTGTGGTCTCAGCTACTTGGGAAGCTGAGGTGGGAAGATTGCTTGAGCCCAGAAGGTTGGGGCTGCAGGGAGCCGTGCTTGAGCCACTGCACTCCCTCCTGGGTGACAGGGACACACCCTTTTTTTGAGACAGACCCTGTCTCTAAAAAAAAAAAAAAGGCCGGGCACTGTGGCTTACCCGTGTAATCCCAGCACTTTGGGAGGCCAAGGCAGGCAGATCAGGAGGTCAGGAGATTGAGACCATCCTGGCTAACACGGTGAAACCCCGTCCCTACTAAAAATACAAAAAATTAGCAGGTCGTGGTAGCAGCGCCTGTAGTCCAGCTACTTGGGAGGCTGAGGCAGGAGAATGGGGTAAGCCCGGGAGGCAGAGCTTGCAGTGAGCCGAGATCGCGCCACTGCACTCCAGCCTGGGAGACAGAGTAAGACTCCGTCTCAAAAAAAAAAAACAACAAAAACATTCTGTCCGGTCAGGCGCGGTGGCTCACGCCTGTAATCACAACACTTTGGGAGGCCGAGGCAGGCGGATCACGAGGTCAGCAGATGGGGACCATCCTGGCTAACACAGTGAAACCCCGTCTCTACTAAAAATACAACAAATTAGCTGGGCGTGGTGGCTGGCGCCTGTAGTCCCAGCTACTCAGGAGGCTGAGGCAAGAGAATGGTGTGAACCTGGTAGGCAGAGCTTGCAGTGAGCCGAGATGGCGCCACTGCACTCCAGCCTGAGCAACAGAGCGAGACTCCGTCTTAAAAAAACAAACAAAAAAGATATTTAGGGCAGATGCAGTGGCTCACGCCTGTAATCCCAGCACTTTGGGAGGCCGAGGCGGATGGATTATTTGAGATCAGGAGTTGGAGACCAGCCTGGCCAACATGGTGAAACCCCCTCTCTACTAAATATACAAAAAATAGCCAGGCGTTGTGGTGCACGCCTGTAGTCCCAGCTACTCGGGAGGCTGAGGCAGGAGAATCGCTTGAACCCGGTAGGCGGAGCTTGCAGTGAGCCGAGATGGTGCCACTGCACTCCAGCCCGGGTGAAGGAGTGAGACTCTGTTTCAAAAAAAAAAAAAAATAGAAAAGGGACTTCTTTGTTTTCCTGGAGATGGTTTCGTCGGCCCACATTTTGGACACACACAAAAAAAAAACAGCTAGTGTTGCACTTGAGGTTGTCACTTCCTTCCATGTAGATTTGAATTCCATACAAATTGTAACTCAAAGAAGGTGGTTGCAGCCAGGCCTGCTGGGAAGTGTCTCCAATCAAGCAGAGAATTCCTCCAGCTCCTCTGGGGATTAGGGGCTCTGTGCAGGGCCCCTAGCATGGGCAGTGCCCACCCAGAGCCCCTGCTTCCCTCTGTGCCTCTGGCTTTGCAGGGTCCTGGCCAGGGACCAACACTGTCTCCAGACTGTGGACCCCTGGGAAGCAGCCATAGGCGTGCAGTAGAGTGAAGGTGCGGGGACAGGTGAAGGCCTCCAGCTGGTCTCTGAAGCTACCTCCACCTCTGTGGACTCTTGAGACTTCCTTCCCCCAAGATGTCAGAGCTTCCAGAGGAAGGCACCCACACCACCCCACCAAGGGTCAGAGCAGCCACGCCTAGAGGGAGCCAGCAGGGTCCTCTTTTCTCCCTGAGCTTGGCAGGGAAGGGGCTGGGGGGTGTCTCCCACCCGCTGGCCTTCCACCCTCCAGCCCCGCCCAGCAGCTGCTCAGGCCAGTCGCCCACTCAGGCCACCATACTGACAGGCAGCGGGTCAAAGCTACAGGCACAGCCACAGCTCAGAATAGGGTGGGACAGACGTGGTGCCTGCCCAGAGGAGCCCCGGCATGCGGGCAAAGGCAGGGACCTCCCAGCTCGCTCCCTGGCCCCTGCCACGCTGACAGGCTTGGTCATGCTGACAGCTGGTCATGAGTTTGTCCACTTACTCAATGAGCTCCTACCACTGTGGACACTGGGATCGGGGTAAGGAGACCAGGTTGTGCCCTGTGTGGTTCCATTCTGGTGTGAGAGACAATAGTCAATCAACAAACCTGCTAGTACAGGAGCGAGATCCTTCAGATCCCCAAAAGGCCCGGAGTGGCTGGGGCTGGCTTTAGGCAGGGAAGGCCTCCTGGGAGGCTGGCCTTGGAGTTGAGACCCCCACCTTAAGGAGCCAGCAGTGTGGAGATAAGTTGGACAGCACTCCAGGACCAGAGAGAGGAAGACACTGGCAAAGCAAGAGGTCCCCCAAGCTTTGAGGGAACTCAGAAACCTTGGTGGGGAAATGCATTGCAGACCAGTTCTGCTCCACCCTGCCCTGCCCTGCCCTAATGCCATCCACTGTCTCCTCCTCAGGAACCAGAAGGAAGGCCTGGTAGCAGCCAGGCACAGACTACCATTGGCAAAAACATGCTCAGTTACTGGGAAAGAAACCTTCAAATGTGAAAATAAAAATTGCCCAAGTAACATCAGCTTAGTATAATTTTGTTTTGTTTTTGTTTTTGTTCGAGATAAAGTTTCACTCTTGTTGCCCAGGTTGGAGTGCAATGGTGCGATCTTGGCTCACTGCAACCTGCGTCTCCCGGGTTCAAGCGATTTTCCTGTCTCAGCCTCCCGAGTAGCTGGGATTACAGGCACCTGCCACCACGCCCAGCTAATATTTTGTATTTTTAGTAGAGACAGGGTTTCACCATGCTGGCCAGGCTGGTCTGGAACTTCTGACCTCAGGTGGTCTACCTGCCTTGGCCTCCCAAAGTGCTGGGATTACAGGCTATACCACCATGCCCAGCTGGTAGAAGTTTTAGAAAGACCTTTGTCTTACTTTGGATTCCCCCAAAAATAGGCCCTGAGACAAAGATTTTTATTTTATTTTATTTATTTATTTTTGAGACGGAGTCTCGCTGTGTCGCCCAGGTTGGAGTGCAGTGGCGCGATCTTGGCTCACTGCAAGCTTCGCCTCCCAGGTTCATGCCATTCTCCTGCCTCAGCCTCCCGAGTAGCTGGCACTACAGGCGCCTGCCACCATGACTGGCTACCTTTTTTTTGTATTTTTAGTAGAGACGGGGTTTCGCCATGTTGGGTAGGCTGGTCTCAAACTTCTGACCTCAGGTGATCCACCTGCCTTGGCCTCCAAAGTACTGAGATTACAGGCGTGAGCCACTGTGCCTGGCCTTTTATTTAATTTTTTTATTTAAAGAAATGAGATCTCACTATGTTGCCCAGGTTTGTGTTAAACTCCTGAACTCTAGTGCTCCTCCCCTCGGCCTCCCAAAGTGCTGGGATTACAGGTGTGAGCCACCGCGCCCAGACAAGACAAAGATTTGAGTTCGAGTGCTTTGCTTGGGAGGCGATCCAAGGAAGCACAGGAAAGGGTCAGAGCAAATGAGCAGGGGAGGGGAAGCCAGGCCCTAAGCGGGTGCTGCAAAGCCTCTTACCCCTGGGCACCTGGAGCTGAATCCTCAGGGTAGACCCCAGGTCTCAGAGCCATCCCAGGGGCTGCCCTGGCCAGAGTCCAAGGGTGTGAGAGACGAGCACTGGAACAGCAAGATTAATCCAATCGGGAAATTAGTTAAAGGTAGCAAGAGTCAGGTTTCTCGATGTTAAAATACAGAAAGGGAGGAAGGAACCATGTGGTGTTGGATTGGAATTATCGATACCTGCATGAGCTCACAAATGTCCATGTTTATAAAGAAAACTATTGGCCGGGCGCGGTGGCTCAAGCCTGTAATCCCAGCACTTTGGGAGGCCGAGACGGGCGGATCACGAGGTCAGGAGATTGAGACCATGCTGGTTAACACGGTGAAACCCCGTCTCTACTAAAAAATACAAAAAATTAGCCGGGCGAGGTGGCGGGCGCCTGTAGTCCTAGCTACTGGGGAGGCTGAGGCAGGAGAATGGCGTGAACCCGGGAGGCGGAGCTTGCAGTGAGCTGAGATCCGGCCACTGCACTCCAGCCTGGGCGACAGAGCGAGACTCCGTCTCAAAAAAAAAAAAAAGAAAACTATTGATGTAAATGTGTTTTGTATAAACATCAGCCCTCACTCTGCCCACCAAGACAAGGCACACCTCAGCAGCAGGGAGCGCACCAGGAAGCCCAGTCTTGGCTCCCAATTTTCATTCACTGAAGGGAACCAAAGTGTTTCTGTTTTTGTTTTTGAGATGGAGTCTCGCTCTGTCGCCCAGGCTGAAGTGCAGTGGTGCAATCTCAGCTCACTGCAACCTCTGCCTCCCGGGTTCACACCATTCTCCTGCCTCAGCCTCCTGAGCAGCTGGGACTGCAGGTGCCGCCACCACACCTGGCTAATTTTTTGTATTTTTAGTAGAGACGGGGTTTCACCGTGTTAGCCAGAATGGTCTCAATCTCCTGACCTCGTGATCCGCCCACCTCAGCCTCCCAAAGTGCTGGGATTACAGGCGTGAGCCACCGCGCCCAGCCAGGAACCGGAGTTCTTTTTTTTTTTTTTTTTTGAGACAGAGTCTGGAGTGCAGTGGCGCCCTCTCGGCTCACTGCAAGCTCCGCCTCCCGGGTTTACGCCATTCTCCTGCCTCAGCCTCCCGAGTAGCTGGGACTACAGGCGCCCGCCACCTCGCCCGGCTAGTTTTTTGTATTTTTTAGTAGAGACGGGGTTTTACCGTGTTAGCCAGGATGGTCTCGATCTCCTGACCTCGTGATCCGCCCGTCTCGGCCTCCCAAAGTGCTGGGATTACAGGCTTGAGCCACCGCGCCCGGCCCGGAGTTCTTTAAAGAGACGGCTGATCCAGCCGGGCACAGTGGCTCACACCTGTAATCCCAGCACTTTGGAAGGCTGTGGTGGGCGAATCACCTGACATTGGGAGTTTGAGACCAGCCTGACCAACATGGCTGAGGCAGGAGAATCACTTGAACCCGGGAGGCGAAGGTTGCGGTGAGCCAAGATCTCGCCTTTGCACTCCGGCCTGGGCAACAAGAGGGAAAACTCCATTAAAAAAAAAAAAAAAGATGGCTGACCCCAGGGCCGGGAAGGGAGAGAGTGACGACAAGACATAAGGCACCCCGGGTCACATGGAGAGGGCACTGAGCCACAGCCCCTGTTTGCCAAATCAGGCCGAATAATGATATTAATAGATGGTAATGATAGTTATAATTACCAAATAAAATAGAAAACCATGAGTCTATACATATTTTCATATTTATTAAAATAAATATATTAATAAATTGAAAGTTTAAAAAGAGCAATTTGCATATTTTGAAAGCATCAGCTGAGCATGGTGGCTCACACCTATAATCCCAGCACTTTTGGGGAGGCCAAGGTGGAACAGTTGCTTGAGCCCAGGAGTTCGTGACCAGCCTGGGCAACGTAGAGACCCTGCTTCTACACAAACTTTAAAAATTAGCTAAGCGTGGTGGTGCAGGCCTGCAGTCCCAGCTACTTAAGAGACTGAGACAGGAGGATCCCTTGAGCCCAGGAGGTCGAGGTTGCAGTGAGCCATCATGTCGCCACTGCACTCCAGCCGGGACAACAGAGCAAGACCTTGTCTCAAAAATAAAACAACAACAATAACAAAAAGTAGCCATGCATGATGGCACGCACCTGTGGTCCCAGCAACTCAGGAAGCTGAGGCAGGAGGATTGCTTGAGCCAAGGAGTCCAAGGCTGCAGTGGGCTAGGATAGCATCAGTGCATTTCAGCCAGGACAACAGAGCGAGACCCTGTCTCTAAAAAAGAGAGGGAGAGAGAGGGAGAAACGGAGGGAGGGAGGGAGGGAGGGAGGAATCTCCCCCACAAAATGCTAATTTGTCACAAAGGGAAAAAGAATGTAAGTTCCAGCAGAGACACAGACCCCACCTTAATCAAGTGATCACAGTGGACTCCAGTGGTACTGGATCAATCAGAATCCTGCCCCACCTAACAGGGTGGGATGAGCAGACCACATTGTCACATCTGCCCCTTTCCTGCCAAAGATGCACAACCCGTGTCTGTCTGTGATGACCTCTCAGACAAAGCCACACAGGGAATCTTCTCCAAAAAGCCTGGCCTGGAAACTTCAAAGGACAGTCAGGGAAAGGCCAAGGAATGTTCTGGAGTGACAGAGACAGAAGACACGATGGCAACTCAGTGCAATGTGTGGTCTCAGGCTGATCTCTTTACTGCAAGGGATATTACTGGGACTACCAGAAAGCCCAGAGTGGGGTCTGACTCCACGTGATTTCCTGCCTTGGACAGCCGTGTTGGGGCGTGTAGGAGAATGTCCTTGTTTCGGGGTGTGGTGGAGCACCATGCGGCAACAAACCTTCAAATGCTTCAGGGGAAAAAAAGTTCCTGTACTATTCTTGCAACTTTTCTATAAGCTTGAGATTGTGTCAAAATACAAATTTTATTTTTAACAATGTTAGGAGGAGGAGGCACACATTCTCCATTCGGCCCTGCTGAGCTTGAGCTGTCGGGCAGGCTGCAACCTGAAGCTTCTGACAGTCCTGCAGTGGGGCACTGTGAGGGTGGGGCCAGGGAGCCGCAGGACACCAGAGCATCTGCTACAACTCCAGCCAGGATGGCGCAGGGTCCCCTTCCCAGTCCAAGCACAAACACGTGCTGGGTAAAATAGATTTGCTTTTTTTTTTTTTTTTTTTTTGAGATGGAGTCTCACTCTGTCACCCAGGCTGGAGTGCAGTGGCGCAATCTCAGCTCACTACAACCTCTGCCTCCTGGGTTCAAGCGATTCTCCTGCCTCAGCCTCCCAAGTAGCTGGGATTATAGGCGCGTGCTACCATGCCCAGCTAATTTTTTGTATTTTTAGTAGAGACGGGGTTTCACCGTGTTAGCCAGATGGTCTTGATCTCCTGAGTTTGTGATCCACCCGTCTCGGCCTCCCAAAGTGCTGGGATTAAAGGCGTGAGCCACCGTGCCCGGTCTTTTTTTTTTTTTTTTTTTTTGAGACAGAGTCTTGTTCTGTTACCCAGGCTGGAGTGCAGTGGCATGATCTTGGCTCTCTGCAAACTCTGTCTCTCGGGTTCAAGTGATTCTCCTGCCTCAGCCTCCTGAGCAGCTGAGATGACAAGCGCCCGCCAACATGCCTGGCTAATTTTTGTATTTTTTTTAGTAGAGATGGGGTTTCGCCATGTTGGCCAGGTTGGTCTCAAACTCCAGACCTCAGGTGATCCACCCGCCTCGGCCTCCCAAAGTGCTGGGATTACAGGTGTGAACCACCGCACCCAGCCAGATTTGTTTTTTAAATGTCCGGTAAAACAACACGAGGAAGGAAGCTGTGCAGAACTAGAAATGAAGATAGCACTCAAGTCACAGTGGTAAGCAAGAATGGAAACCAAACTGCCAATGCAAGGCTTGGGCCTGGTCTCATGTCCAATGAGGGCTACTGGTTAAGGCCAGTGAGAAACACAGTCATGGCCACAGACCCTTTCCGAATGGGATCTGGAACTGGGCTTCCATCATAACAATAAGAGCTAAGAAGGGTCTGTCCCAGTCCGTGAAGGGGACATGGAAATCTTTGCCCACCAGCCTAGACATGGAGCCCAGAGAGTGACCAGCCCAGACTGAGACAGAAGGACACACGGCTCCAGGAAAACAAGGAACCAGTGGAATGTAGGATGCAATTGACTAGATCAAACAGTGTGTGGAGGGCTTGTTGGAAGACGTAGGTGGGATGGGCCATAGGCACAGAGGAAACTCAGCAGATGAAAGAAGAAAGCAAGGCCAATACTAACTCCAGGAAAAACAAAAAGAAAACCTAAACAGAGTTCACTACTTGCCTCAGCAGAGAGTTATAGTACATACTTATAACAGAGTCATCAACTTAAACAAAAACGATGAAATTGCTCATTTGGGAAGCCAGAAGACGAGATGGTAGGGTGCGGCAGAGAGCATTGGACAAGAGCAAAACCCTCATTCCCCGGTAACATCTCACCATGTATAAAGCTGCTAAACCAAGAAGGGGCAGCGAGAGCACACAATTTAGAAGTATGGAGAGAGCTAAGACAAAAAAAATGGTTGAAAGCTTTGAAAGAGGCTGATGCCAGGGCCATCATGGAGGAGCAAAGGAGGGCTAGGGCTTGGTGAGTTCTACAGATAAATAGTTTCTACAGATCTACAGTTTCAATATTTAAACTGTACTCACTTTGAGGGTTTTTTTCCTTTCTTTTATCTATATATCTCTATATAGCTGTATTTCTTTGGTAGCTATTAAAATAAAGAAACACACTAGAATTCCAAATGAAAAATAACAGGCTGGGGGCAGTGGCTCACACCTGTAATCCCAGCACTTTGGTAGGCTGAGGCGGGCGGATCACCTGAGGGCAGGAGTTCGAGACCAGCCTGGTGAAACCCCATCTACTAAAAATACAAAAATTAGCCGGGTATGGTAGCATGTGCCTATAGTCCCAGCTACTCGGGAGGCTGAGGCAGGAGAATCACTTGTACTCAGGAAGTGGAGGTTGCAGTGAGCTGAGATTGCACTAGTGCACTTCAGCCTGGGCAATAAAGCAAGACTTCATCTCAAAAAATAAAATAAAAATAAATAACAAAGAAAAATACACATTCCCATCAAAAATCACCATTATCTGGGACATTGCAAAATACTTTGGACACGTCATCAATTAAAGAAGGAATCAAAATGGAAACCACAACATGTTTTAAATTGAATGATAATGAAAACACTGTCAATGAAAATTCCTAGATGTAGCTCACACGGTACTTAGAATGTTATAGTCTTCAGATCATATAACAAAAAACAAGAAAGTGATTTTTGCCAAGTGAAGAATCTATAGCTGTCTTAAAGTTTCTCTTTTGTGCTGACCTGCAATTTCTAGTTTTCCTTTTTTTTTTTTTTTTTTTTTTTTGAGACAGAGTCTCACTCTGTTGCCCAGGCTGGAGTGCAGTGGCACGATATCGACTCACTGCAAGCTCCACCTCCCAGGTTCATGCCATTCTCCTGCCTCAGCCTCCCGAGTAGCTGGGACTACAGGCACCCGTCACCACGCCCGGCTAATTTGTTTGTATTTTTAGTAGAGACGGGGTTTCACCGTGTTAGCCAGAATGGTCTTGATCTCCTGACCTCGTGATCCGCCCACCTCGGCCTCCCAAAGTGCTGGGATTACAGGCGTGAGCCACCGCGCCTGGCCCCCCTTTTATTTTATTTTATTTTATTTTATTTTATTTTATTTTATTTTTTTGAGACGGAGTCTTGCTCTGTCACCCAGGCTGGAATGCAGTGGCCGGATCTCAGCTCACTGCAAGCTCAGCCTCCCAGGTTCACGCCATTCTCCTGCCTCAGCCTCCCCAGTAGCTAGGACTACAGGCGCCCGCCACCTCGCCCAGCTAGTTTTTTGTATTTTTTAGTAGAGACGGGGTTTCACTGTGTTAGCCAGGATGGTCTTGATCTCCTGACCTCGTGATTCACCCGTCTCGGCCTCCCAAAGTGCTGGGATTACAGGCTTGAGCCACCACGCCCGGCCTCCCCCTTTATTTTAAGACGGAGTTTTGCTCTTGTTGCCCAGGCTGGAGTGCAATGGCGTGATCTCAGCTCACCGCAACCTCTGCCTCCCGGGTTCAAGTGATTCTCCTGCCTCAGCCTCCCGAGTAGCTGAGATTATAGGCGTGTGCCACCACGCCAGGCTAATTTTTTATTTTTAATAGAGACAGAGTTTCTCCATGTTGGTCAGGCTGGCCTCGAACTCCCGACCTCAGGTGATCTGCCCACCTCGGCCTCCCAAAGTGCTGGGATTACAGGCGTGAGCCCTTGCACCTGGCCTAGCTTGCTTGCTTGCTTTCTTTCTTCCTTTCTTTCCTTTCTTTCCTTTCTCTCTCTTTCTCTCCCTCTCTCTTTCTTTCTTTCTTTCTTTCTTTCTTTTTTTTTTTGAGACAGAATCTCTGTCACCCAGGCTGGAGTGCAGCAGCGTGATTTCAGCTCACTGCAACCTCCACCTCCAGGGTTCAAGCAATTCTCAGGCCTAAGCCTCCGTAGTAGCTGCGATTACAGGAGCATGCCACCATGCAGAGCTAATTTTTGTATTTTTAGCAGAGACAAGGTTTCACCATGTTGGCCAGGCTGGTCTTGAACTCTTGTCCTCAGGTGATCCGCCCGCCTCAGCCTCTCAAAGTGCTGGGATTACAGGCGTGAGCCACCACACCTGGCCGGCAGTTTCTGGCTTTCTTTTTTTTTTGAGACAGAGTCTCGCTCTGTCGCCCAGGCTGGAGTGCAGTCCTGCAATCTCAGCTCACTGCAACCTCTGCCCCCGGGTTCACACCATTCTCCTGCCTCGGCCTCCTGAGTGGCTGGGACTACAGGTGCCCACCACCACACCTGGCTAATTTTTTTATGTTTAGTAGATATGGGGTTTCACCACGTTGGCCAGGATGGTCTCGATCCCCTGACCTCATGATCCACCCGCCTCGGCCTCCCGAAGTCCTGGGATCACAGGCATGAGCCACCGCGCCTGACCCATTCTCTGGTTTTCTAAGGAAGCTGCCTTCAGTTTTGTTTGCCTTTTCTGTTGTTTCTCTCAGAGCCCTTCTCCCCAGGAGAGCCCTCGCCTGCCGTGGGGTCTTCTGTGAAATCAGTTGCCTGACCTGTACCGGGCCCAGGTGGCCTCAGGTGTGTGTCAGCCTCCCTGTGGTGGTCCCGGAGCCAGGGCCTGCCTCTTGGGGTCACCCGAGGCGATGCATGGGAAGCGCTGAGCAGGGCGCCTGCCCCTGGGGGGCCACGGATGATCCTGCCATTGTGGCCATTGGGAACCAGAGGGTGAGAGCAGGTGGCCGGCCGACCACCCCACTCAGAGTCAGAGCCCAGCTCCTGCCCACTCCCCACAGGGACGAAGCCAGGTAGGGCAGCAATGTGGCTGCCCAGGCTTGGACAGCCTGGGCCAGGCATTGGGCCATCCCAGGAGCCAGTTGTCCATCCAACCCCACCTTGAGCTCACACCCAGAGTATGACAGGGCCTGGCCCAGTCCCAGGCTAGGGAGACAAGGCTGGCTCTCTCAGGCTCCTTTTCCTGCAGGAGACCCCTGGCAGCCCCTGCCCAGGGCCACAGGGACCTTGGAGGCTGAGGGCGCAGCAGCAGGAAGATGGGCCTGAGGGAGGGAGGGGCACAGAGGTCTCGGCACCCTCAGCAGCCCGCAGCCTGGCTCTGAGGACGCGTCCACAGCCTATGGACAGCCAGGGGGACACTGGTGAGGCCCAGCCTGGGGGGCCGTGTGCTGAATTTAAAAGCCAGTGTGGGCACCCAGCCCTGCCACCCTCGCCCACTGGACCCTGTCCTGGGGGCATCCTGTGCTGCCCTGGATTGTGCGCTGTGCTGGTTATGGCTGCCCGGGGCTGCAGCCATGCCATGCCACCCCAGTCATTCACTGCCACCTCCCCGAGTGCCCTCAGCACTTCACTGAGCCTGGGACCCTAGGGCCAGAGCTCACTCTTGACTTAGCTGAAGCAGGTACATGTCAAACAGTGGGGACAGAGCGAGAGCCAGGGACCCAGCCATGGCCGGGGCATCACCAGCATCCTCCAAGGCCCTGGCTGCTGTCCTTTACCCGGCACACAACACTGAGCACCATGAGGTGGGCACAGGGGATGCAATGGGGACAGAAGGGTGCTGTCCTTGCCCACAAGAAGTTTTCAGCCAGCACTTCCCAAAGTGGGGGACCATCCCCACAGTGCTTTCCAGGGGCCTGAGCCGTGGCACTGCTGGTTGCAATGGCAGAACCTCATGAGTCATCACAGGCACTGTGGGACCCAGGTGCCAGGGCTGGTTTTCCCTCGACATGCTGAGCCAGGTGGCATTACCACCATATGCAGACCAGAGCACGCTGAGGCTCAGGGCAACCTGGGACCTGCTGGAGCATGTGGCTGATCGGGGCGTGAGGTCAGGTGAGGGCAGGGCATGTGTGAGAGCCAGACCTCAGGGGCCCAGTGGTCCCAAGGGCAGCGAGGGGTCCTTCACACAGGTCCTACCCTTCAGTCACCCACGGCACCTGCCCGCAGCCACCTTCCCGCTACTCAGAGGGGCTGCAGCCTCCAGGCTCAGGCCAAGCCATCCCAGGAGCCCAGCCCCTTACCTCCTGCTCTCTGCCTCTGCATGGACGCCCCTTGCCCCCATCCTCACCCCTCCCCGTCAGCAGCAGGACACAGCCCCACCCTCTGTCTAGGGCCATGGCCCCTTGGCCAGCCTTCCTGAGAGCAGGGTCTGTCCCACACTGGGCTCCCAGCACCGCCCTTGGCCCCCTCAGAGAGCCCCCACCCATCCCATTCTCCTGCTTAAGGGCTCGAAGGCACAGTCCGAGACCCTGCCAGGGACCCCTGCCAGTGTTCTGCCCTCCTCAGGCCGGAGGGCTGGCCTCCCCGTCCCGGCATCCCCTTCCTCCTAGTTGGACTCCCCGTTACCCCTTCCCTATCAGGGGCTGGCTGCCTTCCCAGCAACAGGCTGGCCAATGGCTGGCCTGGGCCCGGTGAGGTGCAGCTATGCCAGGCCCTGCCTCTGGCGGGACACGGGTCCCCAGGCCAGGTGCCCCTTGGTACTGTGTTTGGAGGGATGGCTCGCTCTTGGCTGGGGGCACTGCCCTGAGGACCCGTGCTGTCACCTAGGCCTCAAGTGCTGCCCAGAGGCCCTTGCCACAGCCTCCCTGAAGCCCTTGCCCTTCTTGGGGCCCGGGGTCCCATTCCAGGAGTGAAACTGGGCTGGGCCAGCCACAGCGTGGGGGCCTGTGCAGCAGGCAGAGGGGAAGCACGGGACTCCAAAAGGGAAGGGAGGAAGGGCAGGGACAGCCGCAGGCACTGGGTCCAGCCCTGCCTCAGGGCCATCCTCAGTGCAGCATCCGCCCTGGTCTGTGTTTGGGGGTGGAAGGGCAGCTGGCACTGGGGGAGACAGCACTGCCTCCACCCACCCACCCCTCCGAGGCCCCCAGAGCTGCTCCCGGGGGTCTTGGGTGACTTAGGCCCTTCCTCTGACATCACGGGCCTGCTGGCGCCTGCTGGTGGGGGAGTGGGGTGGGCCTGGGCCCACATCCTTCTTGGCCAGTTACCCACAGGCCAAGTGACCAGCATAGCCATCCCAGGCCTAGCCATACACTGCACCACCCCGGCCTTCGCTCCGTCCCAGGCCCTGCCCATCCCCTGCCACAGCGTAGGAGCCCCAGGTTGCAAAGGCTAGGGCCCCTCTCTCCTCGAGGCAGGGCCCGGCCGGCTCCTCGTAAGCCTGAGCCACACTTGGCTTCCCGAGCAGGCCCCTCCCGCCCCTGCCGTCATTTCTGGCAGGCCCTCTGCGTGAGCTCACGAGTTACATAAGGCATGTGAGCTATGTCTTGGGGGAATGAGCGACCCCTACACGGGGCTCTACATCCCCTCGCCCTCTCCAGCCACAGACCACCATGAGCCGAGGGAGGGCTGGGCGTGAGAGGTGACCCCGTGCTCCCCTGCCCTGGGTGGAGGAAGGGGCTGCCCAGCCACCCTGAGAACAATGGTATGTGCAGAAGAGAAGGGACTGAAACTCTTTGAAGATGTTCCAGGATTTAGCACCCAGGGAGCGGCGGACAGAGACTCAGCCCCAGCAGCCCCCTGCACGGAGGGAGGAAAGGGCTCCCCAGGCTGCTCAGGAGAACGTTCATTGCTATAGTGGGCAGTTGCCTCCCAACCAGGGATGGTCACCCCTTGCCCGGGTACAGTCACCCTCCCGGAATGGAGCTTCATTTCTCGGGGCTGGGAATCACCCTGGATCCTTCCCCACCCAGGGTGCTCTTGGGCCATCTGAGGGCTCCTGGGTCATTTTGGGCCATCTGAGGGCTCCTGGGTCATTTTGGGCCATCTGAGGGCTCCTGGGTCATTTTGGGCCTTCTGAGGGCTCCTGGGTCATTTTGGGACATCTGAGGGTCCCTGAGCCCAATGACACTTCTGCCCAGGCTCGTGCGGCTGGAGGAAGCCGCCAGGCAAGGTCCCCTCCATGCCCTGGTGCAGCCTGGCCTGGGAGAGAGGAGGCCCCAGCCACGCCGAGAGCAAAGACAGGGCAGAGTTTCTCGGACGTGGCACCGGGCCAGGGAGCCCCTCACGGCTGCAGGGGTTCTCCACGGACTCAGCCATCTGGGGAGAGCAGCCCAGAGCCCTCGGGCCTCCTGCCGTATTCTGTGGCCTGGGACTTGGGGGGACCCATGAGGACACTGGGACACCGCTGAAGGGAGGTGCAGACAGTGTGTACTGGCGTTTCCGGGGACCGAGCCCAGAAGGAGCGGGACAGCCACCTCCTGGCCTGGAGGAAAATCCTGCTCCCTGGCAAGGAAACCACCCTAGAGGAACGGGGTTGGGGTGCAGGAGGCTTTCCTCAGGCAGCCGCCCCTTTCCTCCTCCAGAAGCAGGGCAGGAAAAGAGCATTCCGCCCAGGCAGCGAAAACCCCAGCTCGGTCCCTCCCGCCCCACCAGAGGCCGCCTGGAGGCACGGAGTTCCGGCCGGGATGAGGCCTGGGAAGCCCAGCGACTCACAGGCCACGGCTGCTTCCCCTCTGCGAGGAAAGAAAAGTCCCTGCAGAGCGGCCCTCGGCTCAGGCTGCGGTGCCCAAGCAGAGGAAGGGAGCGTGCTTGCAGATGCCTCCTGCTGGGAGCCTGCCACCCCCGCCACACCCTGCGCGGGGACAAAGCTCTCGGTGGCTGTGGCGGGGACACACCGCGTGCGGGTGGCTGCAAGCCAGCAGCCCCGAGCGGCCCCTCCCGCTAGACTCCCAGCCTGGGCCCTCTGTCCTCCAGGCAACGAGAACATGTATGCCTCGCTTTTCAGAGACTCGGGTTCTTGGAACTTACACCCTCTTGGGTTTGCTATTTTTACCCACCCTGAGCCTTCCGGTCTCCATGGCGACGCCTCCAAACAGCAGATTCCAGGCGGCAATGACGTCATCTCTCCCTTTCCTGCCGCCCAGGCCTCGGAGGCACTGCTGCCTGGGGCCGGGGGTGGGGGTGGGGGGGCTGCAGGGCTTCCCTGGCCCCCTCCCATACCTGCCTCACGCTCCCCCAAGCAGCGACTCAAGGCCTGCGGGCCACGGCTGGGCCTCTCCTGACTCCAGCTTGCCCGTCTGTCCTTGGGGGCAGCGTCCTTCCTTCTCTTGGCCCCTTGGAGCAGCTCTGCGGGAGCCCTGCAGCAGCCCAACGGATTGAATGCAAAAGACAGCCACCCTCCTGCTCCAGATCCTGGGAGGAGGCTGCAGGCTGCCGCTGAGACAGCAACCTGCCTGGCCTGGGAAGCTCCTTGCGGCCCCAGCATCAGAAGCTTGCTCTTGGCACCGTGGCTCACTCCTGTAATCCCAGCACTTTGGGAGGCCCAGGCGGGCGGATCATGAGGTCAGGAGATCGAGACCATCCTGGCTAACACAGTGAAACCCTGTCGCTACTAAAAATACAAAAAAACAAATTAGCTGGGCATGGTGGTGGGCGCCTGTAGTCCCAGCTACTTGGGAGGCTGAGGCAGGAGAATGATGTGAACCCAGGAGGCGGAGCTTGCAGTGAGCTGAGATCACACCACTGCACTCCAGCCTGGGCGACAAAGCAAGATTCCGTCTCAAACAAAAAAGTAGCAGCAGCAGCTTGGTCTCGGCCAGGCGCGGTGGCTCACGCCTGTAATCCCTGCACTTTGGAAGGCCGAGGCGGGTGGATCACCCGAGGTCAGGAGTTTGAGACCAGCGTGGCCAACATGATGAAACCCCATCTCTAATAAAAATATAAAAAATTAGCCAGGTACCTGTAACCTCAGCTACTTAAGAGGCTGAGGTGGAGAATCACTTGAACCTGGGAGGCGGAGCTTGCAGTGAGCTGAGATCGTGCCACTGCACTCCAACCTGGGCAACAAGAGTAAAACTCCATCTCAAAAAAAAAAAAAAAAGAAAACAAAAGAAAAGAAAACAAACTTGCTCCCAAGAGAGGCAGTGACCATGGTGGCAGGGGCCCAGGGAGTCCACAGACGCCCAGAGCAGGGTATGGTCTATAGCACGGTCTGCTAGGCACCCACTGTAGTGCCCAAGGGCATCCAGCCCCTGAGAGTGAGGCTGTCAGAACACCCTGGCCCCAGGTCGCACAGCTCCAGGGCTCCAGCCCAGGCAAGACAGGCGCTGCAGGGCCCAGCCCCACACCCTGGTCCCAATCAGGCGTCTGGATAGGGGCGGCAGTCCCTAAGCCCAGGCCCAGGTCCCCCACAGTAACTGCCAGCTTGTGTCCCTGTCTGGGACCACACTTTACCCAGCTGCCTCTGCAACGCCAGCCTGCAGTCTGCCCTCAGCCCAAACCGAGGATGGGGACACCCGGGGTTGGATGGCCACTGGTGACCAAGGTTGGGTGGGCAAGGCTACCCTTTCCCAGGGTCACCCTCCAGGAGAAGAGCCCCAGCCCTGGAGCACGTGTGTGCTTCGCTGTGCTTGCAGAGACCACAGAAATGCCACACGTCTTGGCAGTGCCTTGCAAAAAGGACAAGTGCAGCCTCGAAAGTTTCGCAGCCCCCAGAGGGCCAGGAGGAGCCCCGAGGAGCCACCCCCACCCGGCCCCCGAGGCACCCTTACCTGGGGGGTGCTGGGGTCTCACTGCCTAAGCAGGGCCTGTGACTAAATCAGCTCCACCCACCCCCGGCCTCCTCCCCAAAGGAGGCATGGAGGGCAGGAGGGCAGGGTCTGGTGTGGGGGAGGTGGCAGGCAGGGCTGTGGAAGCTGTGGGGAGCTGGAGCTCTCGGCACAGGCTGGGTGAAGGTCACAGCCTCCCTCTGTCCCACCAGCACCCGGATGGGAAAACAGGACCCTCAGCAGGTGTCCCAATGGCCAACATCACTGCTCCCAGAAACGATACAGAAACAAGGTGGTTTCGAGGCTCACATTCCTACCCTCCTGCTTGATTTCAGGGATGAAGTCCCAGCTCGCCTCTGTCTGACACCGGCAGGCACACTCGCAGGTCTGGGCACGAGGCAGGCAGGTGAGGCGCCCGTCTCCAGAGCCCCTCAAGACCCTGTGGTGCACAGACAAGGTGCCTGGAGAACACAGCCCCAGGGCACTAGGCAGGGCCTTTCCCCCAGCCCCCACTGAGGACCCCCCACCCTAAGGCTGCATTCCAGGGTGAGGTGCTGGGAAGAGGCCTCTCAAGAGAGGGCCCAGTGGCACAGAGGCCCCATGAGCGTTTGGGTGCCCAGGACAGGTTCTGTGCTCCCTGGATGGAACCTGGCTGCAGCAGGGATGTGGACGTTGTGCGTGCACTGAAGCACCTCCTCCAACAATCTCTGTCTGGACAGAGGCAGGAGGGAGGCTGGGAGGCTGAAGGGTCCTGGGGGTGTGAGCAGGACAGGAGAGCGGCTTCACATGGAGGGGTGTGGAGTTCCTGGACGAGTGGCCCATAGCCCTGCACGAAGTGGGGTGGCCGAACGCCACCGGCACCAAGCAGCCCCCCTGAACTTTGTGCGCCTCGGCCTGCTGCCCTCCCCCTGTTGGCTCAGGCTCCAGCTGTCCCCGCTGAGTCCCACAGGAGGCCCCTGGCCGGAGCTCTAGTCAGCCAGATGTGTCCTGCCCGACAGGGTCCGGGTGCAGGCCAGGGGGCTGGGCCCTGAGGGCGCTGGGTGGGTGAGCGTGGAACTGGTTTCTTCTGTGGAGTAGACTGCATGCCTCCCTACAGCAAGCACAGACACACGGGAAAGAGCTCCTGTTCTACAGAGCTGGCAGCTTCCCTAGGAGAGCATAAAAAATTAAGTCTCCAAATGTTCTCTGTTGGACGGGGGTCCATGTTCTTAAAAGGAATAGACCAGGGTAAGTGGAGAGGTGCTGAGTTGGAGGGGGGCTTCCTATGAGGTCCATCTCAGCAGCCCTAAAATGGGTGAGGGATGAGCTTTCGGGGCCGGGGCCAGCAGCGCAAAGGCCTGGGGGCAGGACGGTGCTTGGGTCCCTGCAGGATGCGTGCAGCAGGTGGAGGAGGGAGTGGTAAGAGAGGACGCGAGGGGTGGGGTGGCAGAGGGTGGGCAGAGGACACCGTTGCCTATTTGCTGTTGACATCCAACTTTGCTCCCCTGGGGGACCCAGCCTGGGGGGCTCTGCTCCTAACCTGGCAGGCTCTTGGCAGACAAGGGTGGAGCAGCTGCTGGGTGTGGTGAGTGGGGTCTGGGCTTCGTGCCTCCCCCGGCTGTGGGGGCTCCCTGAGGTGCTTGAGCCCATGACTACCTATCCCTCCACTTCCCTGCTGGGAAAACTGAGGGCCCGATCAGCGGAATCGATTCAAAACAGATGAGGCTATTTTTTTTCTGAGCATTTTGTTTCCAGTCCCACCCCTAGCCTGGCACAGAGCTGGCGTGACTGGCCGAGGGGAGGGCTCTCGCCTGGCCCAGCCCAAACCCCTCTGGGGCCCCTGGCTGGCCCCTCCCAAGCCTGCCCAGGGACCTGCTGCCCACAGGCCTACCCGCTCTGGCCGAGCATGGGGGTTACATAAACAGGCACATTCATGACTTCAAAGGGCGAGGCAAGAGGCTGCAGGGACCCAGGTATGGGCTCAGGGTGCTGGGGCCACCTGCACCAGCAGCTGCCCCACAGATGCTGCAGGGAGGGGCCTGGCACTCACCCCGTCCCAGCACCTTCTGCACGCGGGTCCACCTCCAGGCCAGGCACTGCCCGGCGGGCTCTTGTCGCCGTGAGTAATGTTTAACTTGGAAGGGCCCGTGGACAACTGCAGGGGAGAAGTTAACAACAAGTTTGGATTGCAATCCGCTTGCCAGGAGGGGGGCAGAGAGAGGAAAGGAGAGAGAGAGGGTAAAGTTGAGAGGAAGAAAGGAGACCAGAAGGTTGGCCGGGGGACGTGCACTCCAGGGAGGCAGGGCTGAGAGGACACCCCTGGCCTGGGATCCAGGGCTATGGTCTGTGTGTAGCTAAGAAGCGCAGGCCCCAGGGCCAGGTGCCCATTGTGCCCAGGAGTGGGAGCTCTGAGGCCAACTGGCTGGCAGTCACCCTCCCAGGCATGGGGCTGAGCCTCCCATGCCTCAGTTTCCCCTACAGAAAACACCCTGCACCCAAGACGGGCCTCGGGGTCCAGCCTTGGGGCAGAAACACTGCACACACGTGCACACACATGCAGGCACATGGGCACACAGAGGCTCACATGCCTGCACGCGTGCACACACAGGCGCGTGCACACACACACACACACCCCCCCCACACCCCCACATACACACGGGTGTTAGCAAAACGGCCCCGCCTGAATCGCTGAGGGCCCAAGGCCGGAAAAGTCCATGACGCTGGAGCAGGGATGAGGTCCCATTCCAGCAGGCCGGGGGAGGGCTGCCGCACTGGAGCCGGGACAGAGCTCTCGCCAAACAGAGGCCTCCCACAGCACAAACCCCGGCCTTTCGTGGGGTCAGTGCCCATAGGGTTGAGCACCACGTGCCTGGCTGGGCAGTGCTCCTACCAGGGTCCCCTTCTCCACTGTAGGAAACACAGCTACTCCTGTGGCCGCGTCTGCTCTGCTGCATCTCCAGCGCCTGCCAGGCATGGTGTGTGTGGCCCCGGGACAGGGAGTTTCCAGTGCGTGAGTGGGAGTCCAGGCCCCGGGTGGGGCAGATGCCAAGTGGGGGCCAGGGAAGGAGAGTGCTGGGCCAGGGATCGGGAGCACACGGCTCCTCTCTGGCCTCCTCTCCTACCTCCATCTGCCACCTCCATCTTCAACAGCCCAGATGACCTGAGGGCAGCTCCCTGACCTTGCGGGCTCACTGTTCTCACCTAGAAAAGAGGAGAGCGGGCCGGGCGCGGTGGCTCACGCCTGTAATCCCAGCACGTTGGGAGGCTGAGGTGGGCGGATCACGAGGTCAGGAGTTCAAGACCAGCCTGACCGACATGATGAAACCCCGTCTCTACTAAAAATACAAAAATTAGCCAGGCATGGTGGTGCGTGCCTGTAATCCCAGCTACTCGGGAGGCTGAGGCAGGAGAATCGCTTGAACCTGGGAGATGGAGGTTGCAGTGAGCCGAGATCAGGCCTCTGCACTCCAGCCTGGGTGACAGAACAAGACCCTGTCTGAAAAAAAAAAAAAAAAGAAAAGAGGAGAGCGGCTTTGACTGTCTTCAGCCTCTATCAGACCACGCCCAAGAAGGCCGGCAAAGGGTGGGGGCTCATCCTCTGAAGGATCGAGGGGACAAGACACCCTGGATGCACAGGCCATGTGGGCCTGCCCAGCTCTGCCCCTACCAGGACCCAGCTCTGCCAGCAGACTGGGAACCTGCGGCCCCAGCTCCACTGGGCCAGGCAAAACATCACACCCACCCTCACCGGCCAGCCCGCACTGGCCCCCACTCACCTCCATTCCAGAATACAGCACCTCTCTCTGCCCAATCAATGCTTTTTCACAAATGTGGACTTTGACAGGAAACTGCCCTCCTCCCTTAACCTTGCTGTGTTTTCAGGTTTGCCCCTGGGCAACAGAGTCTCCCCTCCTCCTGGACAGAGTGCAGGTCGCACACCCGAGGCAGGGAAGAAGCTGGCTGCATGGGGAGCCACACCTCCCAGGCAGGAGGCTGTGGCCTGGGGCTCCTGGGCCAGGGGTCCCAGAACCTTTTTTTTCTCTTTTTTTTTTTTTTTTTGAGACAGAGTCTTGCTCTGTCGCCCAGGCTGGGGTGCAGTGGCACTATCGTGGCTCACTGCAAGCTCTGCCTCCCGGGTTCACATCATTCTCCTGCCTCAGCCTCCCGAGTAGCTGGGACTACAGGCGCCCGCCACCACACCCGGCTAATTTTTTGTATTTTTAGTAGAGACGGAGTTTCATTGTGTTAGCCAGGATGGTCTCGATCTCCTGACCTGGTAAGTGCCTGCCTCGGCCTCCCAAAGTGCTGGGATTACAGGCGTGAGCCACTGACCCCGGCCCCTGGAGCCTCAGTCTCGGAATCACACCCACTCCACGGAAATTGCTCAGAACGACCTTTTCCCACTTCTGGGATTCCTGCAACTGTTTTTCACTGGAGTTAAACAGTTTCGTTTTATACCTCCCAGCCCAGGGCGTCTGTCACAGCTTTCCAATCCATGATACCACGAATCAGACTGGACACGGATAAATTGGGACAGGGCGCCCAGTGGCAAAGGCCGGGACAGGTGGGCCACTCTCTCCAGAAGGTACCTCTGACAGGGGCTGTGCAGGGCTGCAGGAGACACAGGAGGACCCCGCCTGGCCCCTTAGAGACAGGGTCTCCCGGACGGGAGATTCCTGTAGCCTCTCTTCCTCCTTCACACTTTGTTTAATCGGGAAATCGACCATTGCTGCCCTTCCACAGACAGGTCGGTGAGTACCGACAGGGAAGTGAATTGACAGGGAAAGGCCCTGCCCTCCCCCACCACGCTAGAGTGGCCATGCGAACCTGATGATGGGGCCCCAATGCAGGGACGCCCCTCTCCTGCCTGGGCCCTGATTGGCACGGCACCTGCAGTTCAAGCCCGGGGTCCCCATCCCTGCCGTGAGCTCGGCTCTCAGGTCAGACAGACCGAAAAGGAATGGAGACATTGAGGCTTCGGACAGGTGTGCGGACAGGAGGCCCGGGGTCTCCCGATGCCCTTCCCAGCGTCCCCCTGCGCCTCGCCGGCGATCTGGGCGCAGTGGCGGAGGGTCTCCCGCGCACATGGGAGGAGGACGGCTCAGCCTTCCAGCCCCCGGGCGTGCCACTGAGGCCTGCAGCGCAGCTGGGGCACCCTCAGAACGCCGGACCCGGAGCAAGGGCGAACACCGTGAGGCGCTGCGCTCGTGGCTTGCATGTGGCGTCCACGTTGAAACGAAGCAGGCTCGACGCTGGAAACTCGCTTCACCCACCCGCCCCTTCGCCATCCGCTGGCGGCGACTGCACGCCCAGAATCCCCCGTGCGCTTCCCACGCCTCTTGGACGGCCGCCCCGGAAGCGCACTCGCCCTGGAGGTCGCAGAACGAGCGGTGAGTGCCAGGCTGGGCCTGTGAACATGGAGGAAATTGGAGCGGCGAGGTGGCTGGGACCGGCCCTCCCCCTGCGGGTCTCACCGCCACGGCGGCCCCAGGCTGGGTGCTGAGGACAGGGCCGGGGCGGGGCGGGGCGGGAAGTGCGCGGGACCCTGCGGGGCGGGGCTTGGCTTTGTGGGTGGTGCCCATGGGGGCGGGGTGTGGGCGGGGCCTAGACGGAGGGTGGAGCTGAGAGGGGCGGGGCAGGGAAGCGCCAGCAGGCGGAGCGGGGGCGGGGCGCAGGGGGGCCCGGAAAGACGGGCGGGGATTGAGGGGTGGGGCGTGGGGAGCCCGGGGGGCGGGGCGGGGCGTGGAGAGCACGGGAGGAAGGGCGGGGCTTGGGGGCGGGACGCGAGGGAGCCCGGAGGGAGAGGCGGGGCTTGAGGGGCGGGGCGTGGGAGGTGCCCGGGAGGAGGGTCCGGCAGAGGACCCAGGCTGGAGAGTTAGTTCGGGTCTGAGGTGTTGTGAGCCGGGAGCGCGAGGAAACCAAAGGCAGGGGCTGGTTGAGGCTGCAGCTCACTGCTGATTTACCCCAGGACCCCGCTCCGGAGGGGTCGTAGCCAGTTTAGCACAAGTCCATCATCCGCTAGTCCCGAAAGCGCTGGGCAGTGGGGTCAGGGGCAGTGGGAGGAAATCCACCCGGCTGACGCCCTGCGGGTTCTCCGGTTCCCGGGCGCTCGGCGGCGGGCGTGGCCCTCAGAGCAGGCCACCGGGCGTTGGGGGTCCAGGCTGACTCCCGGAGCGACCGGGATCGCCAAGTCACGCCCCACGTGGCCTGGAGGCTTTTTCCTGGTCCTCCCAATCCTTCAGCCAAAGGCTCTCATTATGTGGAGAATGGAAGTCACTATTTGGGGGAATTGACTGTCCCCAGGGCACGTCCCAGAAGGGAGCAAATCCCTCCGAGGAGGCGCAGGAGATTCACAGGCAGCCTCTATGCGTGCACCTCCATTCAGGATGTGCCAGGAAGGCAGACCACAGGCAGCGCCAGAAACGGCTCGCGATGCTGGCAGGTCAAACAGCCGGGCACCTGGGCGTGGGGACACCGGAGGGACACTGGTTGTACACGCGTGCTGCAGAGTTGGTGACCATGGGCAGTGCAGCCGCTGGGTTTGGCCTGTGAGGCCATCCTCGAGGTTCTCTGGAGGCCAGCAAGGGGCTTTCACAGCTGAGAGGTGTGTAAGGACCCAATATGGCAGGAGCTGGCCTCGCCAGCTGCCCAGAGTGAGCTGGCTCTCCCAGGCTGGAGGGGCTGCCCCAGGGTGCTCAGACAGCCAGGCACTTACTTCACTCCCTGACCCCGACCCCCAGTGGGAGGTCAGTGGGTGCCACTAAGTCCTCCCCAACCCTGCCAGACGGCAGTGTACAAAAACCTGGGTTCACATCCAGCTTGGCTGCTCACTGTCATGACAAGTGGGCAGATGCCCTGGGCCTCAGTTGGCCCATCTGTAAGTGGGGCCAAGAGACAGCACCTCCGTCACAGGGCTGGGTGTGGGGTGAACAGGTTGGTCCCTGGAGACAAGTGGTGTGGTGCCCTGAGGCCTGAGGCCAGGCTCCAAGGCCGCTCAAGGAATAGGGGATTTGAGGCAGCTCAGAGAGGACAGGCCCAGCAGCCAGCCCCAGCCTGATATCTCCCCTCTGCTTAGGCCCCAGACGCAGCTGCATCCTGGAATTGTTCTGAGAAATCTGGGACCTGCCCCACCTCCACCCAGGCAGGGGGCACCAGCCAGCTCCAGAGTTGCCCACCTTCCCTCACAGGCGCACAGGTCAGTGCCAGGCCAACCCCAGAGCGAGAACACCCGTGCTGGACTGTGCTGAAGCAGCGAGGTGGCCTGCACAGGTGAGGTTGCCAGGAACAGTCAGTGCAGCTGTGCCCAGTCCTGGGCAGGGCAGCCATGGGAGGGCCCTGACTGCGGAGGGGTGTCCAGAGAGCCTGCCCCACTATGGAGAAGCCTGCGGGGAAGAAGGTGGCAGAATGGAGGCGGGGCTGGTCTTGGCGGCCACTGTCTGGCCAGTTCGGATCCTAGTCATGCCTTGGCTCCACCTAGGTTGCAGGCAAAGAACCTGTTCAGAGATTCTGCTGGGCATCAGGCCACTGTTTCCAGCGGCCAGATAGCTTCCTGGGGCCTCAGGACTCTGGGCTGCCCTCTGGCCCCGGGGAAGGTTGCCAGGCCATGGGCAGGGAGAAAAGCAGAAGGGGGATGGGAGGGGGAGGAGAGTCTCAGCCAGTGTCCCGCTCGGATGCACAGCACTGTTGTTCAGTCACCAGCTGGCTGGGAGGACGGCTTCCACTGCAGGATGGACCCCAGGGAGGAGGATGGAACTTCATTGTCAGACATCCCTCACACCACAAAGTTGGAAATTGCTCACCCAGAAATGGGGGTATATGGCACTTTGGGAGGCCAAGGCAGGAGGACTGCCTGAGGCCAGGAGTTTGACGAGACCATCCTGGACAATAGTGTAAGACCCTGTCTTTACAAAAATTAAAATTAGCCAGGGCCCTGGTGTGGTGACTCATGCTTGTAATCCTAGCACTTTGGGAGGCCAAGGGAAGAGGATCGCTTGAGCTCAGGAGTTTAAGATCAGCCTGGGCAACATGGCAAAATCCCATGCCGTCTCTACAAAACAAAACAAAACAAAAAATTAACCATGGTGGCTTGTGCCTGTAGTCCCAGCTACTTGGGAGGCTGAAGTGGGAGGATTGCTTGAGCCAGGGAAGCAGCAGTTGCAGTGAGCCGAGATCGTGCCACTAGACTCTAGCTTGGGTAACAGAGGGAGACTGTCTCAATAAAATAAAAATAAAGAGGTGTTGAGGATTGCTTGAACCCAGGAGGTAGAGGTTGCAGTGAATCAAGATTTTGCCACTGCACTGCAGCCTGGGCAACAGAGCAAGACCCTGTCTCTAAAACAAAACCAAAAACAGAAATAGGGTTGTTGGTTGTCACTTAGCTGGGGCTCGTGGTGATGGGGTCCAGTGGCACATATGGAGGGCATAGCTGGAAGGAACAGAGGCCACCTCCTCCTCGGGCACCTGGTAGGGGAGAGCAGCCCTAGGCCAAGGCCACACAGTGTGAGGGTTTGCAGGACAGTCAGTAGTCTGCACGGGGGCCTCCTGGAGCCTGGTTCTCCAGACAGTCCCCGAGGGAGCACCCAGGGGAAAAGAGAAACAGAAAACCAGCCCATTTTTGGGCCATATCTTTCAAGCCACTTTCTCTTTTTCTCCTTCTTTTTCTTTTTTTTTTTTGAGTTGGAATTTCTCTGTCACCCAGGCTGGAGTACAGTGGCACAATCTTGGCTCACTGCAACCTCCACCTCCTGGGTTCAAGCAATTCTCCTGTTTCAGCCTCCCAAGTAGTTGGGACTACAGGCGTACACCACCACGCCTGGCTAAATTTTGTATTTTTAGCAGAGATGGGGTTTCACCATATTGGTTAGGCTGGTCTTGAACTCCTGGCCTCAGGTGATCCACCTGCCTTGGCCTTCCAAAGTACTGGGATTGGCCGGGCGTGGTGGCTCACGCCTGTAATCCCAGCACTTTGGGAGGCCGAGGTGGGCGGATCACAAGGTCAGGAGATCGAGACCACAGTGAAACCCCGTCTCTACTAAAAATACAAAAAATTAGCCGGGCGCGGTGGCGGGTGCCTGTAGTCCCAGCTACTCGGGAGGCTGAGGCAGGAGAATGGCGTGAACCCGGGAGGCGGAGCTTGCAGTGAGCCTAGATCGCGCCACTGCACTCCAGCCTGGGCGCAGAGCGAGACTCCCTCTCAAAAAAAAAAAAAAAAAAAAAAAAAAAAAAACAAAGTACTGGGATTGCAGGCGTGAGCCACTGTGCCCAGACTCAGGTCCCTTTCTCTAAAAGTCAGCAATTCTACCAGATGAACACACAAGACCTAAGCCCCCAGTGGTGACTTCTTGCTCCCTGCCCACGGGTGTCCCAGTCCTTCCAGGCTGTGCCTTCGAGCCTACAGAAGTCGCTCACCGTGCATGTCCCTGACCCTCTGGAGGATGCGCAGGGCCCAGGCCACCCACTGTCCTTATTTTCCAATGCAGGGGCAGCAAGGGAGGTGTCGGACGGAGCCACCCCACGGTTCCCCTGTGAAAGTCTGCACGTCACTCAGAAAGTTGAAGCAAACGAAGCAGGGCTGGAGCTCACAGTTCACAGCTGGCCAGGCTGCACAGGGGATGCGCCAAGGACAGTTTCCTATGACAAATGGAAATCTGTGTGCTGCAGGCGAGCTGGGTCCTGGAAAGTGCAAGGACCAGCCAGCATCTCGGGACATCAAGGGCTGTCTCCAGCCAGCAGATTTCCCATAAAAAGGTGCTGAACTGGGGACAAAGCTGATTCTACAGAGCTGAGAATCCAGACCTTCCCTGGGGACTCCCAAGGGGGCCCTGGCCAGCCTCTCCACCTGCAGAGGTTTCCTGGCCCAATAGCTCCTCCTCCGAGGGCCCCCTTCCAGCTCTCGGCCCATGGGGGAGCCAGTTCCTCAGTTCTGGGCTTGGTGGACAGGAGACCTAGGGCTCCCCGCACCGAGCTGGGCTCAGTGTTTTCTTTTTTGTTGTTTTTTTTGAGACGGAGTCTCGCTCTGTCGCCCAGGCTGGAGTGCAGTGGCCAGATCTCAGCTCACTGCAAGCTCCGCCTCCCGGGTTTACGCCATTCTCCTGCCTCAGCCTCCCAAGTAGCTGGGACTACAGGCACCCGCCACCTCGCCCGGGTAGTTTTTTTGTACTTTTTTAGTAGAGACGGGGTTTCACCGTGTTCGCCAGGATGGTCTCCATCTCCTGACCTCGTGATCCGCCCGTCTCGGCCTCCCAAAGTGCTGGAATTACAGGCTTGAGCCACCGCGCCCGGCCTGGGCTCAGTGTTTTCAAGCTGAACTTGGTGCGAGGTGGCTTGGAAAGCTGGGAGCCTGCTGCGTGTCTCCTGGGGCTGCTGTGAAAAAATGACCACACATTGGGAGCCTAAAACAACCGACATTTATCCTGTCACAGTTCAGGCAGCTGGAGTCCAAAATCAGTGGTTGGGAGGGTGGCCTTCCCTCTAAAGGCTCTGGGCGGCTGCTTCCTGCCCCTTCCAGCTCTGGGCCCCTGGCATTCCCTGGCTTGCGGCTGTACCACCCCCAACCCCAAGCTTCCTTCCTGTGACTCTGTGTCCAAATTTTCCCTTCTTTTCTTTTTCTTTTTCTTTTTTTTCCCAAGATGGAGTTTTGCTCTTGTCGCTCAGGCTGGAGTGCAACAGCATGATCTTGGCTCACCGCAACCTCCGCCTCCTGGGTTCAAGCAATTCTCCTGCCTCAGCCTCCTAAGTAGCTGGGATTACAAGCACCCACCACCCACACCCAGCTAATTTTATATTTTTAGTAGAGATGAAGTTTCATCATGTCTTTCAGGCTGGTCTTGAACTCCTGACCTCACATGATCCACCTGCCTCGGCCTCCCAAAGTGCTGAGATTACAGGCATGAGCCACAGCACCTGGCCCTGGCCAATTTTCCTTTTCTTTTTCTCTTTTTTTTTTTTTTTTGAGATGGAGTCTTGCTCTGTTGCCCAGGCTGGAGTGCAGTGGCTCAATCTCAGCTTACTGCAACCTCTGCCTTCCGGGTTCAAGCGATTCTCCTGCCTCAGCCTCCCGAGTAGCTGAGACTACAGGCGCCCGTCATCACACTGAGCTAATTTTTGTAGTTTTTAGTAGAGACGGGGTTTCACTATGTTGGCCAGGCTGGTCTTGAACTCCTGACCTCAAGTGGTCTGCCCGCCTCGGCCTCCCAAAGTGCTGGGATTGCAGGCGTGAGATATTACACCTGGCCAATTCTCCTTTTCTTACAAGAACACTGGTCACACTGCATTCAGAGCCACCCCTAACCCAGTATCGCCTCATCCTGATTTGATTCTATGAGCGCAGACCTTGCTTCCGAGCGAGGCCACTTCCTCAGGTACTGGTGGACATGAGTCTTTGGAGACACTGCTCAACCCACAGCACTCCCCCAGCTTGATTTCTGTGACTTGTTTTCCCCAGAGGAGGGGTGCCCTGAGAGGTCTCCACTGCCTGACCGGCTCCTTGGTGCCAAGCACTCTGCGAGGCTTCCCAGGGAACAGAGCACACAGGACCGCCCTCCTAGGAAGACCAACCAGCATCTGAGCTCACAATTTCCCAGCAGGGCAGTGGGGTGGAGAGAGAAGCCTGGGCTGGGCTGGGTTCTCTGGGGAGGGGACGTCAGAGCAGGGTCTGGGGCTGACAAAAGCCCGCCCCTGGCTGGGGGCTGAGGGGGCAGGGGGCTGAGCCTGACACATGGGGATAGAGGACAGGCTGTGGGAGGGTGTGAACAGGAGAGTGCTTGAAGGGGTGCTGGGGACTTTGAGAGAGGGCAGCTGGCCCTGTCTGGTGGGGAATGCTGGCCCAGAGACAGGCCATGGCTGGGGTGGGGTTCAGAAACAGGACCACTGTCTCCCGGGCCAGGGCCCTCCCCAGCTACTACTGGCTTTCCGGCTCTTGGGGTCGGGGGCGGGTCTGTGCCATGACCCCGCCACTGAGGCTGTGAGGAGGCTGGGGGTGCCCAGGGGCACCAAGGCACACCCCTACTCTCGCACCCATGTGTGGGCCCGAGCACCTGCTCTGCTGCCCCAAGGATCTGGTGATGTTTCCCAGGCAACTGTCTCACACAGCCTATCTGCCTGGCACTCCCATATCCCGTAAATGCCACCACATCTGGCTACAGGCGGGCGTGTCTGCCTGGCATCCATGGGCCAGCAGGTGTGGCAGAGCACAGCCCGCTTCCTGGCTGTGTCGGAAGGCTGCCCGGGCGTTTTGGCTGTTGTTGCCAGCAGGCGAGCATTGCCAGGGCACTGTGCTTGGGCGCCAGGCCGTTTTGCCACGTGGGAAGGGGTGGAGACAGCCCAGTGCCTTCAGCGTGTACCCAGGGTGCCTGCTGGTCACACGTCTCACTGGGAAATTGGGAGGGTGCACTGCCATCGGGCTGCTTAGGCCTGCCAGCCTCCGGGCCTGTCACTGCTGTCTTAGCCTGATTTGCAGGGTGTGAGCGCTGGGCAGAGACGATCATCCGGGGGACTCTGAGGATGCCAGTGGCTGGGACACTTGTTCCTTCGTGGTGGAAGGAGTTGGAGAGGGTTGGCTCCCTGACCTGCAACCAGCAGACCTCACCAGGCTTCTGAAACCAGCTCAGTGGGCTGGGGCCTGATTCATCATCCATAAATGCGTCCTTTTATGCCACAGAGGGTAAGGGGCCTCCTCGCCCACCGGTTTGCAGGTGTGGCAGTACGAGATGGGCGGCTCCGATGCCCCCACCCACTTGAACACCTTCGGCTCTGCCTGGGGTGCAAACTCCCACGGCTGAAACATTTTTTTGTAAACATTAATTTCGGCTTAGCAAAAACTCATTTCCACACTGCACGTGTCAGTTCCAACCAGAAATTATTTTCCAATAAAGCAAAACTCCCTGTCACCACAGTAGCAGCAGCTAGCTCTGAAGAAGTGGAGCCTTTTCACCAGGCTCAACTTTGAAACTTCCACCAGCACCAGCACCACTGTGTCTGCTAATAACTTTGGGACAGGCGGGACAAGGTGTGTTTGTTGGAGGCGAACACGCTTCCTTGTCTTGAGAGTCTTGAGTGGCCGGTCCCCTTCCAGGCCCTTGGCTGGCAGGCAGCTGTTGGGAGAGCTGTCAGGAGGGAGGGGATTGGGGGTCAGGCTTCCTGACAAGTGGAGGCACCCACCATGTGCCCAGAGCAGAGGTCACCCCAGTGCCTTTCTCTGTGGACTTATCCCTGGCTGTAGGTCACAGGGGCCTGCCCCACTGCCCCCTCCCCCGTGGTGACATGGGAGGAGGGGAAATTAATCCAGAGCAGCAGATAAACCAGAGGGGAAGAGCCCCTAGGAGGACAACTGTGACATGTTGCACTGCCTCTGCGTCCCCAAAGCACCAGGCCCAGAGGCCCTGCTTTCTGCCACATGGCACTGGCATGGGGCCTCGGCTCCTCTTCCCTGGTGGCCAAGGGTAAATGAGGCCCACTGGGGTGACTAAGACCAAAGGGGATGGGGGCCCCCCAGCTTCGGTGCTGCAGGCTGGAGCCAGGCTCAGCTAGCCCCGACGTCCCCTGCAGGCTCGTGCCTCCTAGCCTTGGGGCACCTGCAGCGAGAGCTTCCCAAGCAGCCCGTGCCAGCCAGGCAGCGCAGGTGTCCCAGGTCTGGGCCACTTGAGACGCCTCCCTGCTCCTGCTTTGCTCTGCCCCTCTTGGGCCCAGTGGCCAGGACACCTGCATGCGGGAGCCGGGAGGGGCCGGAAGGATGCTGAAGGCCCCAGCAAAGCTGTAGTGTTTGGCTTCCCAGGGGTGGGGGCTTGGTCCTCCCTCCCAGAAAGACCCCTGTTCTGGAGCAGCAGCTGCACGCAGGTGTCCCTCACACGGTCCTCCAGGACAGGGCAGGGGCCTGAGGTTCCCAGGCTCTGCCCAAGGGACCCAGGCAGGGAAGGAGATGAGTCCCAGGGGCTTGAAGCCCATCCGGAGGCCAGCCGGTCCTGCGGCAGGAGGGCACTGGACCATGTGGGGGCCATAGAGGAGGAGGAGGCAGGAACCACCCCCGGGTCCAACAGTGGAACCCTGGGGTTAGGGAGCCAGGGCGGGGAAGGGAGAGAAGGGGCAAGAACATATCACCATCCCAGCATGGCCCAGAGAGCTGAGCAAACAAACACTTGTCTTCAAGGGCCTTTCTCTTGTCTTTTTTTTGTTTTTCGAAATAGAGTCTTGCTGTGTCGCCCAGGCTGGAGTGCAGTGGTGTGATCTTGGCTCACCACAACCTTTGCCTCCTAGGCTCAAGTGATTTTCATGCCTCAGCCACCCAAGTAGCTGGGATTACAGGCCTGCGCCACCACGCCAGGCTACTTTTTGTATTTTTAGTAGAGATGGGGTTTCTCCATGTTGGCCAGGCTGGTCTCGAACTCCTGGCCCTCCAGTGATCCTCCCGCCTTGGCCTCCCACAGTGCTGGGATTGCAGGCTTGAGCCACCACACCTGGCTTTTTTTTTTTTTTTTTTTTTTGAGATGGGGTCTGCAGTGGCATGATCTTGGCTCACTGCAGCCTCCACCTCCCTGGGCTCAGGTGATCCTCCCACCTTAGCCCCCCAAGTAGGTGGGACCACAGGCACATGCCACCATGCCCAGCTAATTTTTTTATTTATAGAGACAAGGTCTTGCCATGTTGCCCAGGCTGGTCTCAAACTCCTGGGCTCAAGCAATCTGCCTGCTTGGGCCTCTCCAAGTCCTAGGATTACAGGCATGAACCACTGGGCCTGGCTTTTCCTCCTTTCTTGGGAGGCTGGGACTATACTTCCAGGAAAGACCCAGAAGCTCAGAGCTGAAGCCAGGGCAGCCAGGACTGCCGGGGAGCCCTGGACACTGGCTGTTTGGGAGCTCTTGGTCAGCTGGCACCTGCCATGTGGTGGACGTGGGGCTGTGGAGACCCCACGGCTGGGCTTCTCTCCCCTGAGAACGGGCCTAGCCGCAGGACACCTCCCACAGGGCCCCTGAGACCACACTGCCTGCAGCAGCTCCCCCAGGTCCCCTCCCCACACCCGGGCAGCACTCAGCACTACATCTCCATTTGCTCACTCAAGTCGCAGGGCCTGGGGGTTAGTGCCTCCATCTTGTTTTGCTGGGGGCCTCCAGCATCTAGAACAGGAACGTGTGCTGAAGAAAACCACTCATGCAGGGAGAGGGGCACCTCCCCACTCTAGGTGCTGCTGCTGACCCCTTCCCTGAACACCAACCCATGGCCTCCAGGCCAGGGCCACTTGAAGGACGGTGGACCACTCCGGTGGCCTGGGTTCAGGGCGGGGCCCCACAGCTGAGTTCTGGAGGGAGGGCACAGACGACTGGGGGCTGGGAGGGGCCAGGTGAGGGGTGGGAACAGCGAGGGAGCCCTGCAGGAGGGTTGCCCAGCATGGCCCCAAAGCTGATGGGGCAGGGCAGGGCTGAAACTGCCAAGGAGTCCCAGAGCCCTGAGTGGCATCTAGCGAGGGCCCCTGACCCTGATCCCTGTAGACCCCAGCCCTTCCATGAGGGTGGCAGCCACTCCAGAGCCCAGCAGGGCCGAGGGAGAGGCAAGTGGTCTGGGCCCATGAGGCACTGGGCACAACCAGGTGTGGCACGAGGGTGCCTGGGCGTCTGCTGCCACCACGTGGCGGACTTCGAGGTCGCAGAGCCCAGGGTACAGGCAGGAAAGCCCCTCAGCTGCCCCCAGAGCCCTGGCCCAGGCCCCTGAGGCCCAAGTGAGCCACCTGGACTTTGTCACTTCGCTTCTTGTTTCTTGGTTAAGGAGCTTGAGTTCTACGCCTTTTGTAAAGAAACGGTGGCGGCGACGGCGGATTTCAAGCTTTATTTACTCCTGGAGTGGTCCTGGGAGGAGAGGCGGCTCCGCAGAGCCGGAAACGGGGGCGGGAGCTGTTGGGTGCAGCCAGGAGGAGGCAGGGCCTGGGCGGGGCGGGCAGCCATCGGGGTAACGGAGGGGGCTCCGGCCCGGGGCTGCCTGGACCGGAAAGGGGACACGGGCGGGGCTCCCCCAGCTGACCTCCCGCCGCACACGCCTGGGCCCCCACCCTCACGCCAGGCCCCCCTCTGCGGTGCAGGACGAAGGAACCCTGGCCTCAGTTTCCCCACAGGCTGGGATCAGGGCCCCTGGGGTTCCGACTGGCTCGGAGGGGGCGGCCTCACTGCAGCGGTCTGGGGGCGGGGCCTGGGGCGGGGGCGGGGCCTGCGCTCACTTCCGCCCGGCGCGCGGGCTCGGATGGAAGCGGCGCGGAGGCCGCGGCTGGGGCTGAGCCGCCGGAGGCCGCCCCCAGCGGGCGGGTGAGGCCGAGGGCCGGGCGGGGGCGCGGCCGGTTTTCCCGCTGCCACGTGCTTCCCGGCGCCCCCGCGGGCCTCCCGCTCTCTTCTCCCCCTGGGGAGGGCTTCCCGCCCCCGGGCCTACCCCCCACGCCCGTCGCCCCACCCCGCACCGCCATTCAGCGCCCGCCTTGAGCCCCCCACCCCATGCCGAGCTTCCCCTGAGCTTCCCTCGCGCCGCCCCAGGCCCTCCTGCGCCTCTCCCATCATCGCGTCTCCCCTGAGCACCCCACATGTGCCCACTCTATCTTCCCCGGGCCCTCCGCAATCTCCCCAGCCATCGTCTCATCCGCTGAGGACCCCATATTTTCACCCACCCCCCCGCCCCCAGTACCCCTTGTCTCCTCACTGCCCCAGCAGCCCTTCCCCCAACCCTGCCCCCCACCTCCCCCACCATCGAATTTCCCTCTGGTACCCCCCATCTCCCCGCTGTGTCTGCTGCAGGCCCTCCCAGGTCCCCCCACCATAGCGTTTCCCCGGCTGAGTACCCCGTCTCCTTTTTCTGTCCGCCCCAGGCCTTCTGGCGGCCGCCCCTGGTGTCTCCTGGGGGGTGATGAGCGGGAGCGGCTCTGGGCCGAGCTGCTGCGCACGGTGAGCCCAGAGCTCACCCTGGACCACGAGGTGCCTCCACTGCCCGCCTTCCCTGGACAGGTGTGCCCACCGGGCCCATCGCAGCGGGGGAGGGGTTTCCAGGGCGAGAGCTGCCGCTGGGCGAGGCCCAACAACTCCATGTTGCAGGAGCCCAGGTGCGGCCCGGAGCCCACTGAAGCCTTCACTGTCGGACCCAAGACCTTTTCCTGGACGCCCTTTCCACCAGACCTGTGGAGCCCGGGCCGCTCCTACCGGCTGCTTCGCGGGGCAGGAGGGCACCTGGAGTCCCCCGCCAGGTCCCTGCCCCAGCGCCCGGCACCTGATCCCTGCAGGGCCCCCAGAGTGGAGCAGCAGCCGTCCGTGGAGGGTACCGCCCTGCGCAGCTGCCCCATGTGCCAGAAAGAGTTCGGCCCCAGGTGAGTGGGCCACCCTGTGCCCCGCCCGGTTATCCATCCGTGTTTGGAAACCACAGCCGTTCAGAAGGTCAAGAGGTGGCCGAGCTCAGCGCTGGCTTTTAAAGCCCTGTTTCACACGTGGAAACGTGGTCCAGTGCTGTGGCCTGGCATGTCCGGGTGGCTGTCTGTCACGGGTCTGGGGTCCCCCTGCTTTCCGTGCTCTGGGGGCAGGGCAGGCTGGGGGCCCACAGACAGCGCAGAAGGAAGGCTGGGGAGCACTGGCCCCGGGTCCACCTGGCCATCTTGGAAGCTGGTGGCACCGGCGTCCCCAGGCCCAGAGCACGGGAACACCTTCCCCAGAGTGGGTCATGGGTTTTAAAAATGAAGATCATCTTTTTTGTCTGGAGATGCTTTTTCTTATTTTGAAGCCCACTGTATACTTACATATATATTTTTAAGTAAAGGGGAATGGAACCCAGTTTTACTAAGAAGATAGCCCAAACTGCCCAGTGCCTGGGCTCGTGTCTGGTGACCTCGGGGCCCTTGGCCTCCTGAGCAGGCACCCGGGGCCGGCGCCGTGTGAATGATGCTGGTTCCTAACTTTTGGTTGAGTTAATGGGCGGCAGGTTTCAGATCTCACGTGGCCAGGAGACCGGGTCCTTCAGTCATGCCTGATGCCCCTGGTCTTCTAGAAGCCAAAACAGCTCGGGAATGTGAAGGGACCGGAGTCCAAAGTTAGCAGCCAACAACAACAACAACAACAAAAAAAGGCCAGGCGTGGTGGCTCAAGCCTGTAATCCTAGCTCTTTGGGAGGCTGAGGCGGGCAGATCACGAGGTCAGGAGTTTGAGACCAGGAGTTTGAGGTCAATATGGTGAAACCCCATCTCTACTAAAAATATAAAAATTTAGCCAGGCGTGGTGGTGGGTGCCTGTAGTCCCAGCTACTTGGGAGGTTAGGAGAATTGCTTGAACCCGGGAGGCGGAGGTTGCAGTGAGCCGAGATTGCGCCACTGCACTCTAGCCTGGGTGACAGAGTGAGACTCCGTCTCAAAAAAAAAAAAAAAAAAAAAGGCCAGGCGCGGTGGCTCAACCTGTAATCCCAGCACTTTGGGAGGCCGAGACGGGTGGATCGCGAGGTCAGGAGATCTAGACCATCCTGGCTAACACGGTGAAACCCCGTCTCTACTAAAAAATACAAAAAATGAGCCCAGCTACTTGGGAGGCTGAGGCAGGAGAATGGCGTGAACCCGGGAGGCGGAGCTTGCAGTGAGCGGAGATCGCACCACTGCACTCCAGCCTGGGCGACACAGCGAGACTCCGTCTCAAAAAAAAAAAGAAAAGCACAAAACGACTGAATTAGTTATCAAAACCTGCAGCAGAAAACCTGTACAGGCAGTTCTTCAGGCGAGCCAGTGCTCATCCAGAGAGAAGAAGTGCCCTGGAAACAGGCTCCTCCAAAACGGGGCACTTTATGGAAGCAAGCCCTGCAGGGCCTGAGGTTGGGGTGAGCCCCACGGCACCCCCAGCACCCCACCTCCACGTCACACATGGACAGCACAGGGAGGGGCCTGGTGACACATACGTGGGGCTTGGTGGGTGAGCAGTGCAAGGGCCAGGGCCCAGGGCAAAGTGCCCCCGCCCTCCTGGCAGTGCCCAGACCCTGCAGCAGGAGCAGAGCATTTTTCAAAAACATATCCAGGCCCAGCCGTCGCTGCACACGCCTCTTCCTCGGGCTGGCACCTTGTGATTGTCGTGAACTACGGCGCTGTCCCACACTGGCGCCTTGTGATTGTCGTGAACTGCGGCGCTGTCCCACACTGGCGCCTTGTGATTGTCGTGAACTGCGGCGCTGTCCCACACTGGCGCCTTGTGATTGTCGTGAACTGCGGCGCTGTCCCACACTGGCGCCTTGTGATTGTCGTGAACTGCGGCGCTGTCCCACACTGGCGCCTTGTGATTGTCGTGAACTGCGGCGCTGTCCCACACTGGCGCCTTGTGATTGTCGTGAACTGCGGTGCTGTCCCACACTGGCGCTTTGTGATTGTCGTGAACTGCGGTGTTGTCCCACACGCTGATTCTGCTGAGGCAGGGGATTTTTTTTGTAATTGTGAAGACTTCTTGATTCCTGCCCATCAAAAGAAATCCTGGGGGCCAGGCACGGTGGCTCACACCTGTAATCCCAGCACTTTGGGAGGCTGAGGCAGGTGGGTTGCTGGAGCCCAGGAGTTTGAGACCAGCCTGGGCAACATAGCACGATCCCATCTCTAGACGCCTGGGCGTAGTGGCACCTGTGCCTGTGGTCCCAGCTCCTCTGGAGGCTGAAGTGGGAGGATTCCCTTGAGCCGGGAATTGGAGGCTGCAGTGAACTATGATTGCACCACTGCACTCTCGCCTGGGCGACAGAGTGAGATCCTGAATCTAAAAAAAAAAAAAAGTCCACAGACGGAAGGTGCCGTTGGGAGCCCCGGTAGAAATCCACGTTCTTGGCTGAAGCTCAGAGAGCCTCGTGGCCGTCAGGGCGCTGCCCCCTGCCCCCCGGGTAGGCGCTTTTGTCTTTGGATCGCCTGCTTTTCCAGATCGTCTAAAAAAAGACTCCTGAAGACGAGGACGTTCACGAGGAAAGAGTTGCCGTTTTGAGCTTTTTAAGCAGTTGCTGAAAGCTTGGCAGACTGCCTCGATTTTTCCTCAGTAGGCGTCAGTGAAGTCAGGTCCAGGCCTTGGTGTGTCTGGAATGCTTCAAGCACATTCGAACACTTGATTGTAAGGGAGAGCCAGTACTTTGGAACGGAACTCACCCGAGGCTGTGGCCATGGCATGGGCAGGCTAGCTGGGAGACAAGCCCCGTGTCTTTGGGAACAAGGGTTTGCACGGCCCGATGCCCTGGGACTCGTGACCGGACAGGACCCCAGCAGGGAGGCCGCCTGGCTTGGAGGGTCTGGTCTAACAGCCGGACTTGGCCTTGAACCGTCGCCCTGTCCCGCACAGACGCCTGCTGAGCCTGGAGCCCTGGCAGAGGCGGGTCTGAGGAGTGGAGCTGCCGGCAGGCCTCCCATTTCTCGCGTCCTTGGTGTTCTCCGGGTCACCCAGAGAACTGTCAAATGCTGGATTTGACAAACTATGTAGAACGTTCTTTGTGTCTTTAAGGTCCTCTTGTGGTCCTATTTGGACATTTTGTGCATTTTCAGACACCTGCGGGTCATGTGGGTGGATGGGAAGCTGGGCACCTGGTGAGGGTGCTGAGAGCTGGAGCTGTGTTTTGTCTCTGTTGATGTGGTGAGGCCCTGGGTTGGTCATCGGGTTTGGTTGGTTGGTTTGTTTTTGAGAAGGAGTCTCGCTCTATCACCCAGGCTGGAGTGCAATGTGCAATGGCATGATCTTGGCTCATTGCAACATCTGCCTCCCGGGTTCAAGCGATTCTCCTCCTGCCTCAGTCTCCTGAGTAGCTGGGATTACAGGCGCCACCATGCCTGGCTAATTTTTGTATTTTTAGTAGACACGGGGTTTCACCATGTTGGTCAGGCTGGTCTTGAACTGACCTCAGGTGATCCGCCCGCCTCGGCCTCCCAAAGTGCTGGGATTACAGGTGTGAACCACCGCGCCCGGCCGGTCGTTGGGATTTTAACGGCCCTGAGGCCCCTCACACTGCCAGATGCCAGCCCACCCAGCAGCCCTGCTCCCCTGCCCACACGCAGAAGCCACCAGAGGCTTCTAGGCTGAGCCCCCACTGTCCTGCAGTCGGGTTGGCCCCTCCACACTGCAGGGCCTGGATGTGTCTGCTCAGTAGCCGAAGCCTCACAGACGGGGCAGATGAGGCCGGGACGAAGCTCTTCCGCTGCAGGTAGGGGTCTGAAGGCATCTCAGAGGGCCCCACCCAAGGGACACTGCCTGGCAACCCTGGGACAAGATGACCTCGGTTCACATCTTAAGACCTTCTGGCAGCCTTAGAGAAAGCTTGTGGAGGGAGGGGCTGGTTCCCAGGATGGGCAGAAGCCGGAAAGTCTCAGACTGAGCGACCCTCGGGGGCTTCAGAAGGCACTGGGTGGGCTCTGCCAGAGTGAGGAGGCAGCTGATGGCCGCTGGAGCCGGCCCCGGGAGTGGGGGTCCAGCTATGGTCTGGAGAGGGGGACTTGAGGGTTGCAGTGTCCATACAGATGGGGCACAGGAGCCACAGGAAGGGACACGGCAGAGCCCAAGGGCCAAGCGGCGCTCCATGGACTGGTCTGAGGGCAGAGGCTGTCGGGGAGCGAGGGCGGTGTGGCTGACAGGTGGACACAGGGACATGTTTCTGTGGACTTGGCTGCTCGGTGGGGGGTGTATCCCCCAGCAGTGGTGTGTGAGGGATGGTCACTCTGATGGGACACCGGCCACTTGGCCTCCAGCAAGACCTAGGCCCGAGTCTAGGTTGAAGCCGCCCACTCAGCCCCGGGACGTCGTCCCCGGCGGCTCTGCTGAGCACGCCAGCTATGGTGCCCTCGGGGGGTCATGGCCGGAAGTCGACCGTCCTGGCTTCCAGGGCCACACCTTGGCCAGGCCGGTGATGGTCGTGTCTGGCCGCTCCAGTTGGGCTGATGGGGCAGTGAGTGAGTGCGGCTCCTCCCTTGCAGGCTGACCCAGCTGGATGTTGACAGCCACCTGGCCCAGTGCTTGGCGGAAAGCACAGAAGACGTGATGTGGTGAGCACCATCCAGGGAGCCCTGCGCAGTGTGCGGCGCCCGGACGCGCCCTCCCCCTGCAGAAGCCCCTCCTCTCAGCTCTCCAGCTTGTGCATTAAAGCAGGGCGGGCGCCTGTCTCTGTCTCTCTTCGTGTTGTGATGGAACATCTGTGTTTTTCTTTCTGACGTTTGGTTTAGGGCAGATTCACTGCAGTGAAATCAGAACCGGACACAGCCCCAGGCGGGTAAGCTGACCCCTTTCACCTGGCGCCCCGCAGGGGACGGCGGACGGGCTGAGGGCCGCTCGCTTTCCTAACTTTGTGGACAGGCCTGGTTCGCTCACGTGCAGTCACGGTTTTGTCCTTTTTTTTGAGACAGGGTCTCGCTCTGTCGCCCAGGCTGGAGTGCAGTGGTGCAGTCACGGCTCATTGCAGCCTCATACTCCTGGGCTTGATGATCCTCCCACCTCAGCCTCCTGAGTAGCTGGGACTACAGGTGCGTGTCACCACACACAGCTACTTTTAGTACTTTTTGTACAGATGGAGGGGTCTTGCCATGTTGCCTAGGCTGGTCTTGAACTCCTGGGCCTGAGCAATCCTCCCGCCTTGGCTTCCTGAAGTGCTGGGATTATAGGCGTGAGTCACCGGCCCCAGCCTCTGGTTGCGTTTTTTGTTGTTGTTGTTTTTGAGACGGAGTCTCACTCTGTCGCCCAGGCTGGAGTGCAGTGGTGTGGTCTCGGCTCACTGCAAGCTCCGCCTCCCAGGTTCACGCCATTCTCCTGCCTCAGCCTCCTGAGTAGCTGGGACTACAGGTGCCGCCACCATGCCCAGCTAATTTTTTTGTATTTTTTTAGTAGACACAGGGTTTCACCATGTTAGCCAGGATGGTCTCGATCTCCTGACCTTGTGATCCGCCCACCTTGGCCTCCCAAAGTGCTGCGATTACAGGCATGAGTCACTGCACCCAGCTGGTTGCGTTTTTTTGTTTTTTTGTTTTTTTTTGAGATGGAGTCTCACTCTGTTGCCCAGGCTGGGATGCAGTGGCCGGATCTCAGCTCTCTCAGCTCACTGCAAGCTCCGCCTCCCGGGTTTACGCCATTCTCCTGCCTCAGCCTCCCAAGTAGCTGGGACTACAGGTGCCCGCCACCTCGCCTGGCTAGTTTTTTGTATTTTTTAGTAGAGACGGGATTTCACTGTGTTAGCCAGGATGGTCTCGATCTCCTGACCTCGTGATCTGCTCATCTTGGCCTCCCAAAGTGCTGGGATTACAGGCTTGAGCCACCACGATTTTTTCATTTTTTAAGATGGAGTCTTGCTCTGTCACCCAGTCTGGAGTGCAGTGGTGCGATCTTGGCTCACTGCAACCTCCGCCTCCCGGGTTAAAGCGATTCTCTTGCCTCAGCTTCCTAAGTAGCTGGGATTACAGGTATGCGCTACCATGCCTGGCTAAATTTTGTATTTTTAATAGAGACAGGGTTTCACCATGTTAGCCGGGATGGTCTTGATCTCCTGACCTCGTAATCTGCCCACCTCAGCCTCCCAAAGTGCTGGCATTACAGGTGTGAGCCACCGCACCCGGCTTTTTTTTTTTTTTTTTTGGAGATAGAGTCTTGCTCTGCTGCCCAGGCTGGAGTACAGTGGCCAGATCTTAGCTCACTGCAAGCTCCGCCTCCTGGGTTTATGCCATTCTTCTGCCTCAGCCTCCCGAGTAGCTGGGACTACAGGTGCCCGCCACCTCGCCCGGCTAGTTTTTTGTATTTTTAGTAGAGACGGGGTTTCACCGTGTTAGCCAGGATGGTCTTGATCTCCTGACCTTGTGATCCTGCCCGTCTCGGCCTCCCAAAGTGCTGGGATTACAGGCTTGAGCCACCACGCCCGGCCTTTTTTTTTTTTTAAATATGGAGTCTTGCTCTGTTGCACAGGCTGGAGTGCAGTGGCAGGATCCCAGCTCACGCAACCTCTGCCTCCCGGTTTCAAGCGATTCTCCTGCCTCAGCCTCCCGAGTAGCTGGGACTACAGGCGCCCGCCACCATGCCCGGCTAATTTTTTTGTATTTCACTGTGTTAGCCAGGATGGTCTCGGTCTCCTGATCTCGTGATCTGCCCGCCTCGGCCTTCCTAAGTGCTGGGATTACAGGTGTGAGCCACCGTGCCCGGCCTTTATTTATTTATTTATTTGAGATGGAGTCTTGCTCTGTTACCCAGGCTGGAGTGCAGTGGCACGATCTCAGCTCACTGCAACCTCCGCCTCCTGGTTTCAAGTGATTCTCCTGCCTCAGCCTCCTGAGTAGCTGGGATTATGGGCATGTGCCACCACGCCTGGCTAATTTTTTGTGTTTTCAGTGGAGACAGAGTTTCACTGTGTTAGCCAGGATGGTCTCAATCTCCTAACCTTGTGATCTGCCCACCTCGGCCTCCCAAAGTGCTGGGATTACAGGCGTGAGCCACCGCGCCCGGCCATTGGTCGTGTTTTAATTCCCCAAAATGAACTTGCAGCTGCAGCTAGTGATGAAAAAGGCAGGCTCCCGCCACCATGTGCTGCGGCCTGTGGGCCTGGAGCTCCTCAACCCCTAGGTTGAAATTCTCACCACAAGGCGAGGCCTCTGGTGAGAGGCCAGGAGGTCGGGCCAGCACCTCTTGATGGGATTAGTGCCCTGTAATGGAGACCCCGGGGAGTTCCCTTGCTCCTTCCACCGTGTGGGACACAGGCCAGAAGAGGGCCCTCCTCTGGAGTCAAGGAGTCTGGCTGAAGCCCCGGGTCTGTGGTCATTTGTTAGGGCTGCGGGAGCGGAGACTCTCTGTGGTGTGGGGCTCCAGGGCCTCATCACCCGCCAGGGCTTTGAGGCAGCTTCTCCTGAAACCAGGAGTTTCTGAGGAAGGACAGCAGCAGTGGGCATCTGGTTCACCCAGACCTGTCAGCCACTGTCTGCGTGGGCTCACGGTGCGAGTGGAGCACGGGGAGCAGCGTCTTCAGGGCGCTTCCTGTCCACTGCTGTTCAGCCCCCGGGTTCTGGAGAGCCGCGCTCTGCGGGCTCAGCCCTGACCCGTCTGTGGTGGCCGAGGGAACAGACCTGGGGGCAGACGTGGTGTGAAAACCAAGATGGACACCCAGATGTCTGTATTTTCCTTTCAGTGATGGCTGCAGATAGGCTGCGACAAACATGGAGCCATAAATGCAGATCACTAAGGGAAAGAAAATGCTACACTCTGTGATTCCAACCCTAGCATGTCCTGGAAAAGGCAACACCGTGAGGACCTAAAACGTCAGAGGGTGCAGGGGCTAGGAAGGCACAGGCGGAGCCGAGGAGGTCTCCGGGGCGTGGACTTCCCCGCATGGCCCCACAGTGGTGAATCCAGTCACGCGCCTGTCCACACCCACGGGACTGACAGCCTCTGGCGAGCTCGGCGGGAACTCTGGCCGTGGGGTGATGACAAGGGCAGGCCCAGCAGCTGTCAGCAGCGTGCCCTGTGGTGGGCAGGGCATGGGGACTCTGTGCTGCACCTTCTGCTCATTTTGCTGGGAGCCCAAAACGGCCCTGATAGAGGCCTTCTTAAGAAAATGGCTTCATGCCGGGCTCAGTGGCTCACGCCTGTAATCCCAGAACTTTGAAAGGCCGAGGCAGGCGGGATCACCTGAGGTCAGGAGCTCGAGACCAGCCTGGCAAACATGGAGAAACTAAAAATACAAAAATTAGCCGGGTGTGGGGCAGACGCCTGTAATCCCAGCTACTGCAGAGGCTGAGGCAGAAGAATCGCTTAAATCTGGGAGGTGGAGGTTGCAGTGCGCTGAGATCTTGCGACTGCACTCCAGCCTGGGCGAGACTCTGTCTCAAAAAAAAAAAAAAAAAGAAAATGGCTTGAAAAACCTTTGCTTCTTGGAAACACCTACTTTTTTTTTTGAGACGGAGTCTCACTCTCCAGCCCAGGCTGGAGTGCAGTGATGCAGTCTCGGCTCACTGCAAGCTCCACCTCCCAGGTTCACACCCTTCTCCTGCCTCAGCCTCCCGAGTAGCTGGGACTATAGGCGCCTGCCACTATGCCTGGCTAATTTTTTTTTTTTTTTTTTTTGTATTTTTAGTAGAGACGGGGTTTCACCGTGTTAGCCAGGATGGTCTAGATCTCCTGACTTTGTAATCCACCCGCCTCAGCCTCCCAAAGTGCTGGGATCACAGGCGCGAGCCACCGTGCACGGCCAAAAACACCTACTTTTAATAATAATAATGATGTAAGCATTTTCATTAAAGTCTTTAATGGATGTATAAGACTTTGAATGACCCTGGCCATCGAGGGTGTCATCCACGGGAGAGCCGGTCAGCCACGGGCTCCATGGGCAGCTACCCCGCACCGCGCCCACGCAGGCCCACCGTGCAGCCCCCAAGTCACCAGAGTTTAGGAATCACTTCCAAAAGACACACCGTTGTGACTGGAGCCATTGGCAAATATCAGGATTTTCCAAAGCACACTTCAATACATCCTTCACTTTAATTTATAAAACAAATGACGGAATAGAAAAGTCTCCCCTGTGATGAGCACAGTGTTACTCACATTGTGTACAAGAACAGCCCAACTGGTAACCGGCACGCTGTTGGCAACACGGCAGTATTTAGGTCAGTGCCTTAAATATTTAACAAATCAAGGAGGGTCATGGAAAGCAGTTTGCTTGTTAACCACTTCCGGGATACACTGGGGGTCTCCCACTCAAGGTGGGGTCCCAGCAGCCCTGCTCCCCCGGCAGGTGTGACTTCAGCGGCTGCAGGCTGGGCCCCGCTACCTGGACATCCCCACGCTGGTCTGGGTCACCTGTGTGAGACCCAGGTCGGCTCCTGGACCCTGCCCTGGAGCTTCTAACTTTCCATCTTTGGAGGAGAGTCTCACTGGCTAAGGTTGGGAGTGTGGCTGGAACCCATCTCCACATTCCACCCAGAAGCCTGAGCTGGGGGAGGGGCGGGGTGTGCCCAGCGCCGTTCTTGTCCCAGCACCTGGGGCTCGGGTGTGAATCCACCACGTCGTGCTCAGCGCCAGGCATGGAGCGGTGCCCTGAGAAACCTGAGTGTAGGGTGGACCACGCTCACCTGGTGGGTATGACTTTGAGGCAAGGCAAGGCGTGGCGCGAACCTCCTAACTTGAGGTTTTCGTATCTCCTCCCGAAGCCACCAGCCGCACGGTGGGGTGGAGCGGCCCCTGAGTCATGGAGGCCTGGGGTCTCCGCCTGGCCAAGAGGGCTGCGTGGCAATTTCCACACCTGTGCACCAGGCCCCACTCAGAGGCACGAGGTGGTGCGACCCCCCTCCCAGACAGCTCAGAAGACGGCTCCGCCACACCTGACCCCTGGCAGCCGGCAGACCTGCCTCTAGGAAGCCTCGGCTCTGGGCAGCTGTCCCTTCACCGGAGGGGTGGGAGGACGGAGAGCGCGGGCGCGTCCCGGGAGCAGGAGGGAGCGGAAGGTCCGTGCTGCTGGGAGGATTGCCTGTGTTTCCGGATGTCTGTAGGGTCATCATTTTGAACTTTAAGGCTGGGGTCTGTCACACATACATCTGTTAGTTTTCCCTAACTCTCAGTACTGTGTGACAGGTAAGAATATTTTCCAAAAGTCAAACGCGTTGCACGAGGGATCGTGCAGGCACTGCTTAGTGTGGTCAGAAATGGATTTGTGCAGATTTAGTTTTCAATTTTCTTTTTCTCTTTTTTGGTCTACTGTGCTTTGGTGAGCCACATTTTAGAATCTCTATGATCCAATTTCCCCATCGGTCCAGTGAGCTGGCTGGCCCAGCCGCCACCTGCTTAAGGTGTCACTTCACCCTGAGACCACAGCGGCTGGGCACACGCTCTGCAGGAACAACCACAGGAACTTACCGGGCTTTAGGAAACGGTGCGAGTTTGTACACTTCTTGATTGCGTGTGTCCCCACAGGCACTTACACTCCCGCCCCCACCTGTGTCCTGCTGGCTCCTAACCTGCCCCCCTCCATGTGGCTGCGTCGGAGACGTGGGGCAGGCGCCACTCACGGAAAAAAGGCATCAGAGGGGCTTCCACATCATCGGAACTTTTATTCCTCAGGACGCTACACGCTCCCTTTCCTGGCGGGGCAGGTCAGTGCATCGAGTTCTGTTTCCGTGGAAAATGTGCACCTTGGAAACTGCATGACAGCCCCTCAGCAGGGTCCCCGCGGCCACCGCGACACAGGCTCAGCAGCAAGTTCCTCCAGCACGAAGCTGGCCTGCCCGGGCCCAGGTGTGAGGGACCGTTCTGCTCCCAGCAGCGCCTGCCGACGCTTCCCTCCGTGGTCTCGGCGCAAGCGTCTGTCCCTGGCTGCCCTCGGAGCCGTGCCCAGCCTGGCATGCATATGCGGTGGTTAAGGATACAGTTAAAGGGTCAATCACGCATGTCCACGACAGAGACGCAGCGGCCTCACACCGACTCCTCGGTGGACAGCAGTAATGGGTTGATGTACTCGAAGCCTTCGAACTCCGACTGGTCGATCCTCTTTATGGCATCCCTGTGGGCAAAGGCGGCAGGGGGCGGGGGGATGACCTGTGTTCATTCCCTCTGGGGAGGGGAGTCACATTCGCAAAAGAATCCTCCCCCAACGCCCACCGGAGAGAGGACGCCAGCGGGCGGGACTCAAGGGCAGGCCGGGTCACCAGCCGCCCAAGGTGCCGGCCTGCCATGGGGCTGCCCAGGGGGGGTGCTCCGGGGTCCCCGCACCCAGTGGGACTTACTCATCGTCTGGGGTCAGCTGCACGGGCTCGCTGGTGAACTGTGTGTCAAAGTTGTCCAGACCGTAGTCGTCCGTGATCTGTGGCTGGAATGGAGGGAGCGCCTGCTTCTTCTCCAGCTTGGAAAAACAAGGCAAGAAGGGTCAGCTCCGCGCGGGCATCATCCCTACCAGATTGAGAGTTCCGCATGCACTTGAATCACAGAATGAAACACTGAGAAACTCAGCATTTCAATCTGCCTAGTATTTGAATGCCAAGTGTTTCTTCTTACAACACAGAACCTAGAAAATCTCCAAAGTCAGAAAAATTGTTGTCGAGCTGAGAGGAATGCCGGAAGTGTGGGCCACGCTGGCCACATGTGGGACGGAGCGGGACCCCCGGCCACCCTTGTGAGGCCACCCCCTTCCTGGGGGTCCTTGTTGAGAGGGGCACCAACGCTAACTGGCTGAACAAGCCGTCTCATGACGTCTTGGAACCCTGACCATAAAGGCGCAGGACCTGCCCACAGCACCCTGCCTGCACTGGTACCGCACGATCCATCTGTCAGGAGCCTCCTGCCGGCCGTTTCTGCCTATCCAGGCATCGACTTCAGAATCTCAGGTGCTGCTTGGCAGGAAAATGCCCAGCAGGTGGGCCTCGGCTCAAGGCTCACTTCTGGCCACTGCGTACTGGGCCTTGGTGATGCACCTGTGCCAGGGAGGGCAGAACGCTGGTGCCTGGCGCAGGTGCCACAACACACACAGGTGAGGACAATGAAAGCCCCTCAGTTCCCCCGACTCATGGCCACTTGTCCCAGTGACACAGCTATGCTCTCTCACCCACCCACAATAGGGTCTGAATGTGCCCCCCAGATTCACAGTGAGAAACTCATTCCCCAGAGCAACAGTGTAGGAGGTGGGGCCCGATGGGAGACCTGCCCTCACAGACGGATTCCTGGAGCTGTCAAGACAGCTTGGGCATGGATTCCTCTCTGCCTTTTGCCATGAAGGCACGTGGCCTTCCTCCCCTCTCCCCTCCGGGGAATGCGGTGTTTGGGCACCCTCTTGGAAGCAGAGATCTGGCCTCACCAGACACCAAGCCTGCTGGCACCAAGACCCTGGACTCCCAGCCTCCACAGCTGGGAACAACCTCTGCTTCCTGGAAATAACCCAGGCTCAGGTAGTCTGTTACAGCAGCACCAAGACAGACGTTCACGCTCTCCCTCCCTCACTGTCTAACCCACTCCGACTCACGCTCTCCCTCCCTTGCTATCCCACTCACTCATTCACTCGCTCACTCTCTAGCCCACTTTTTTTTTTTTCTTTTTGAGATAGAGCCTTGCTCTGTTGCCCAGGCTGGAGAGCAGTGGCGCAATCTCGGCTCATTGCAACCTTCGACTCCCTGGTTCAAGCTACTCTCCTGCCTTAGCCTCCTGAGTAGCTGGGACTACAGGCGCCCACCACCACGCTCGGCTAATTTTGTTTTTTTTTTTTTTTGAGATGGAGTCTCGCTCTGTCTCCCAGGCTGAAGTGCAGTGGTGTAATCTCAGCTCACTGCAGCTTCACCTCCCAGGTTCACGCCAGGTTCACGCCATTCTCCCGCCTCAGCCTTCTGAGTAGCTGGGACTACAGGTGCCTGCCACCACGCCCGGCTAATTTTTTGTATTTTTAGTAGGGTCAGGGTTTCACCATGTTAGCCAGGATGGTCTTGATCTCCTGCCCTCGTGATCCGCCCGCCTCGGCCTCCCAGAGTGCTGGGATTACAGGCATGAGCCACTGCGCCCGGCCCTCTCTAGCCCACTCATTCACTCACTCCCTTGCTCTCTAACCCACTCCCACTCACTCACTCATACGCTGGCTCACTCACTCTCTAACCCACTTTCTCTCTCTCCTTCCCTTCCCTTGCTCGTTCTCTAGCCCATCCTCCCACACTCATTCACTGCCCCCCCGCCAGGTGCGTGCTCCTGTGCAAGACTGAGATCCAGCTGTCAGCAATAGGCACCATTTGACCCCAGCCTCATGGAGCCACCAGGCTTGAGGGGAGGACGTAACGTCACTCTGCTCCCTTTAGTGCCAGCCAGGATGGGGCTGGGTGGGTGCGGCTGGTGAAAAGAATGCAGCCTCCCAGTCGCTCTCCGAGGCCCCCAGCCCCTGCAGACCAAGCAGAAAGCCCAGCTCACAGGCAGATTACAGGGCACCCAGCAGCCGCCTTCCCTCCAGAAAAGCCAAGAAGGATCCCAAGACCAGAAATGCCCCCAGCGTGGCTGTGCCTGTCCCTGGTGCCCTGCCTGCTGGGGGGCAGCACCCCAGATGTACCCTGCCCATGCTGGCACCACAGGGATCCCCATCCTCAGGACCCTCCAGTCATTCAAGCTAGAATTGGCGGGTTTCTGCCTGTATAGGCATCGGCTTCCGAATCTCAGGTGCTGCTTGGCAGGAAAATGCACAGCAGGAGGGGCTGGGCCTTGGCTCCAGGCTCCCGGGCGCACCCCCCGCTCTCCACTGTGGGGTCCAGAGTGATCAAGAACAGCCACAACAACAAAAGCCAAACTGGGAACAGAATCATGGAAAAAACCCTCATAGGCTTTTGGGAACTTACAAAGAAATGCTCACATACATTCTACTAACGTGGCACCTACTAAGACTCCACAAAATAGACAAACTTCCACGTCAGGCTGGACACGTGTCAGGGCTGTGGCCGTCTCAAAGTGGGGCCACCGGCAGCATCCACGGCCAGGCCACTGGGTGGAGACGGTGCTGGGGAGGAGCCGGGGGGATCAGGGCTGTCCCCTTAGGCAGAGCGGGTCACCTGTGGTGTGTGCACAGCAGGGTTGTGGGGACACAGGATGGCCCCTTCATCAGTTACCTACATTCTTTGTATGAAACACTTCCTGATAAAATGTGGAAAACGGGGTATTTTTCCACCTGAGTCCTGGGCTGCTTTGTAAACAAGTGGCAGGGCGGGAACAGAGCAGGACCCAGCTGGAGCTGGCTCAGCGTCCTCCAGCCCCTGGCCCAGCCCGTTCTCTGCTACGAGGGCTCGAGGTTGCCTCGGTTTCCCTGACAGCATCCCCAAGGGCCAGCGTTGCCTCCTCCTCTTGCTCAAAAGCCTTCAGTGCCCATCTCTGCAGCTGGAATGTGGGCTCCAGGTCGGGGCCCATGGTGGCCTGATGCCTTTTCCCACCGCTGCTCCCTGCACCCAGCCCATGCATGGACACCCTGGCCTCTCAGAACAGTGCATTTGAATGCACACTGGCCCCAGGTCGGACATTGTGGCAATAACAGGTGCTGCCCCTGTGGCTGCAACCACAGTGACCTGAGATACAACAGGGGGCTTGCTCTGTGTCAATGGGGCTGGGGGCCCAAGGGCTCCAGTTCTGAAGGGACATCTGAGAAACAGCCTGAGGGAGCTGAGGGCTGGAGCCTGGGGAGGGCACAGCCATGCAAAGGCCCCATAGTGGGCACATACCTTGTGTGCTGGGGGCCACAGAGGGGCCCCATGAGGCCTAAGTGAAGGGGCTGAGGAGAAAGACACTTTTGGACACAGGAGGACACTGCTCTCCATAGGGCCAGGCAGGATGCTGGTGGCCTGGAGGAGGTGGCAGGGGTGGGGCGGGGAGCAGCAGCAGGGCTAGGGGGCTGGGCTAAGGCCTGCGTGGCAGAGCATGGTCAGGCACAGGATGGATGAGCCCTGCATGTGCTGGGTAGGGCCTGGAGGCGTCCAAGGGGACAGCATGCTGGGGTCTGCTTTGGCCACACAGAAACATCCCGGAGTCAGTTTGGCAATGATCGGGGGAGGTCCCTGAGACCACCCGGCACTGTTGGGGTGATGACTGGTGAGCACCTGGGCTGCCACTGGATGCAGGGCCGGGCCCAGGAGGCAGTGCCCCAGGGGCAGCATGGGACTCCCAGGCTCCTGGTGAGCAAATCACAGGAAACGCCCAGAGAGCCCTGGAGTGGCGGCACAGCAGCGGTCATCCGAGCATCCGAGTCACCTGTGCGTCCGAGTCATCCGTGCATCGGAGTCATCTATGCGTCCGCGTCATCTGTGCGTCCACGTTGTCTGTGGATCTGAGTTGTTCGTGTGTCCACGTCATCTGTGCATCCATGTCATCCGTGTGTCCACATCATCTGTGTCCACGTCATCCGTGCGTCCACGTCGTCCGTGCGTCCACGTCATCTAAGTGTCCACATCATCCATGCGTCTATATCATCCATGTGTCCACGTCATCTAGGTGTCCACGTCATCCGGGTGTCCACGTCGTCTAGGTGTCCACGTCGTCCGTGCGTCCACGTCATCTAGGTGTCCACGTCGTCCGTGCGTCCACGTCGTCTAGGTGTCCACGTCGTGCGTGCGTCCACGTCGTCTAGGTGTCCACGTCGTGCGTGCGTCCACGTCGTCTAGGTGTCCATGTCGTCCGGGCGTCCACGTCATCTAGGTGTCCATGTCATTCACATCTAGGTGTCCATGTCATCCACGCATCCGTGCATCCGAGTTGTCTGTGTGTCTGCAGCCGGTCCCCACGCATTTTCATAAACACACAGGTCGGCCTTAAAGCCCCACCAAGGTTCCACCACTCAAGGCTCCAGCTGGAGGCCCCACGCCTGCCCTGTGCCACGCAGCATGGGGTGGACAGAGGGGTTCGTGGGTGGCCAGGCCAGGGCACTGCTGCCTTCTACACACTCCAGGCTTGAGAGTTTTACAGCCACACAGGTTGGCCCTGGGTAGTGGGGCCGGCACCAACCCAGCTGTGGGGCCTGTCCCTCTCCATGAGGTCACAGCTGTGATCCCCACTTCTGACGGCCTCCACTGCCCCACATCTCCCACAACTGCCTCCCGCCCATTCTCAACCCCCGCCCAGACACAGGCCATCTCTCTGTGGGCCTCTTGTCACCTGCCCTCTTCTGTGTCTTTCCGTTTTCCCCTCCCCTGCCACCGGCTCCTTGCGCAGCACACGACGTGGCCGGGTTCCTCCCACCGAGCTCCTAGGAACGTGCCTGTCGCGCGTGGGGCAGTCCTGAGGCTCCCACGACACGAAGCATCAGAGTCCTCGCTCCTCCCGGGAGCCTCCCACCGGCATGGACGTCAGAGTCCTCGCTCCTCCCAGCAGCCTCCCACCGGCAGCCCCAGGCCCACGCCATGGACGTCAGAGTCCTCGCTCCTCCCGGGAGCCTCCCACTGCCAGCCCCAGGCCCACGTCATGGACGTCAGAGTCCTCGCTCCTCCCGGCAGCCTCCCACCGGCAGCCCCGGGCCCACGTCATGGACGTGATGGGGGTGGGAGGGGCAAACTGCTCCTGGCCCTGAGGCAGAATCTCCAGCAACGTGGGCAGCAAATGACTCTCAAGAGAAAAGGCTGTCACCACGCGAACGTTTCCATCCAGGGGGAGATGAGTTAACACAGCACCGCCCGGCTGTGGGGGACGCATGGGGTTGGGCAGCAGGTGGTGGCTCAGCTGTTAACCCGCCACCCCGTTCACATCAGTGGGGAGCTGGGACCACACTGGGAAATCCATCACTTCAAATCCCAGACTCCTGATACGCACAAGAACACGTCACGTGATCCACAAATACTCGGGCTTTGTGATGCGCTAAGTACCAGGGGTCCTGCAGGGATGGGGACCCTCTTAGAGTGGCAGCCCCAGTCAGCAGGCCAAGACGTGCTGTCCGGGCCCAGTTCCTTCAGAATGAGCCTGTCTGTCACTCAAAGCTCACCCGGGACAGGCCCAGCAACCTCCCCACGGCCTTTGCTCCCACAGCCGAACTGGAGGACTCAGGATATAGGAGCCTGAGGATGCGCCTGGACTGGTGGAGGGTGGCATCTGGACACGACCCATGGGAGCTCCCGACAAGATGAGCGTCACCTCCCGGTGCAGGGGCAAGGAAGGTGGATCTGCCCTGCTGGCGGGGCCCTTGGCACACACCGCCTCTCTTCTCCAGGGCAGCGTGCAGAGAGGCCGGGCTCCAGGAGGAAAGCAGGGTTGGGGACCTGGTGCTGGGCCCCAGAGCCACACCCCAATGGCAGCAACTGCCCGAGCGGTGCTGGTTCAGCTGGGGGCAGGCCAGGAGGGGCTGGGGCGGCTCTGGGGTGACTGTGACCCCGTTCCAGCTCTACCCTCGGACCCTCGGGGGGTGGGCACTGTGTCCTTTCACCATCCACCCTGCTGCTCCCACCGCCTTCCCCGCAGTCCGTGAAAGAGACCCTGAGTCCACAGGTGGGGCCCGGGGCCTCACGCGTGCCCCGCTCCCACACGGAGCTGACACCCACCGAGGGGCTGTTCTCAAGCTTTGCCCACTACAGCCCATGGAACTAAGTCCAGCACAGCACCTAGGGGGCCCCCAAAGGGACCAGAAAGCAGCCGCTGCAGGAACAGGTGGCCCCCCTTGAAAGGCGAGACTGAGACCACCGGACCTGCAGCTGCGCCCTGAGCACCTGCCCAAGAGGAACGAACACAGAAGTGGGTTCACAGGTGTTCACAGCAGCACGATTCACAATAGCCAGAAAGTAGAGGCCACCCTATGTCCACTGAGGGTGGATGCAGCGGTGCGGTCTCCAGGCAGTGGGCGCAGTGAGTGGGGTTCAGCGCAGGAAGGAGGCAGCGCCACGTGCCACTGCGTGGGTGCACCTTGTGGAGACGATGCTGAGGGGAGAGGGCAGGCATGAAAGGCCGTGGCATGCCCAGGTCCATTTCCATAACCATTTCCATGACACGTCCAGACCAGGCAGAGCCACAGAGCCTGGCGGAGCAGCCACTGCAGGCTGTGGGGAGAGGCTGGAGTGGGTTCGGGTCTTCTCTGGGTACAGGGTGATGAAAGTGATTGCAGTGGTGTCGTATAACTCTGGGCCTGCTCAAAACCACTGAGTTGTGGACGTTGGGTGAATGGGGGGAGCACCTTCCTTCTGCTGAGGTCACATGGTGCACTGCATGGAGGTGGTGGTGACCCCACACCAACCCTGCTGAGGCCAGCTAAAGCCATCTGACCCGAACAGCCACACTTCTTCCTAAAAGCCCCAAGAGCTGATGGCCGGCAAGGAAATGGCAGAAGCAGAGCCGGCGGTCGGTGGTGGGGGCAGAGCCGGCGGTCGGTGGCGGGGGCAGAGCCGGCGGTCGGTGGCAGAAGCAGAGCCAGCGGTCGGTGGCAAGGCCTTTGCGGGCCTCTCAGGCGGTCGGTGGCGGAAGTCACAACGCAGCCCGCAGCAGCCAGGAAGAAGTGAGTGACGGGAAGCTGCTCGCATGGGCAGTCACGGGGGTGATTCTGCAGTGGTGGGACCCAGGTGGGAAGCCAGGGCCGCTGACTGCCTTCCAAGAGAGAGCCCACAGCCCGTGTGTGCCGGAGGTCACCTGGCGTGCTCACTGCAGGAATGCAGACCTCTCCCAGCTGGAGGCCAAGGGTGGCCTCGTGGTCCCCTTGAGTTCTGGCTGGGGCAGGGTTGGACTCACACTCAGATTAGACAGTGCTCCGAAGAGAAGGAGCCTCACTCTGCAGGCAGCCAGCTGTTCTCATCCGTCCACTCCCGGTAAAGCAAGAGTGGTTGAGAGACAAGATCAGGGGCCCGGATGGCATCGAGGCTGCACCCAGCATTGGGCTCTCCCGCGGTGCTGGTGGGCCCAAGGTGGGCGTGGAAGAGAGAGGGTGGGAAAGGCACAGTGGAGACTCAGCTGAGACGGGCGAGGGGAGGAGGCTGGGAGCGGGGATGTTGGCTCTTCACGTGATTCTACTAAGCACCTGCCACAGGCTCAGCTGTGTGGCATGTGGACCTGAGTGTGTGTGTGGATCAGAGGCGTTCTGTGGGCCAGAGATGGGGATGCCACCACTAACACCAGCTAGGCCAGGTGTGCCTGAGATAGACAGGGGAACGCCACCACTAACGTCGCTAAGCCAGGGGTGCCTGGGCCAGAGAAAAGGGGACGCCACCGCTAGCCGCTTCCTGGGCCTGAGGACGACAGTCAGAACCAAAGGCAGATCTCTTCTCCCTTATGCTCCCAGAGGCATACATTTAAATGAAGAATTTGCGAAGTTGATTCCGTAGCAGGTGCCTATGCTCAGAACATTTCTAAGTGTGTGCATCTGACAACCCCACGACAGAGGATGGCCCCGTCCTAGTTTGGCGGCAGCCCAGCTGGGCTCTGGAAGGGCTGTGTGCGGGCACGTTCCGACCACCTGACTCCACCTTCCCCCACGCTCTCACACATGCACAGGCAAAGCAAGTCCTTTGACTAGAAAGTGACTTGTTGGGTGGACCACAGGGGCCGGGGAGTGACCCCCGCGCTGGCCAAGGCTGCCTGGAGAAGTCGGGTGGGTGGGGGAGGGGAGCGCCCGCTGCCTCAGAGCTGGGCTTTCTCCTGGTTCAGTTCGGCCTCCTCCGAAATGCACTTAATGAGCTATCCAATCTGCCTTTCTTCCTCAAGAGTATATTTGAAAGGTTTTATTTCCGTAGCTCTGCAACCATTTACACAGCTGGAAACAAATTTCACAGACGGTCCTCAGCTTCAGACGGGGTCACCTCCCAACAAACCCGCCATGTGCTGGAAACATCCTGGGTGGAGAGTGCGCTTCCCACAGAACCCACGACCAAGCGGCGCAGCCTCGCCTGCCTTAACCTGCCAGACGCTCACGCCAGCCCACCGTATGGCAAAACCGCCTGTACGCTGACCCCTCGGGGCGTCCGGCGCCTCCTGATCACGTGGCCCGCCGGGGCTGCGGTCACCGCCCTCATCACCTGGCCTCACATGGCCAGCTGGGGAACGGTCAAAACTCAAAGCAGTTTTTACTGAATGCGCCCTGCTCACACGCCACCGAAATCAGATTCCTAAATCGAGCCAGTGTACGTCGGGCCCTGCCCACAGACTCACTCTCCTTCAATACCCGGCGCTAAAGCTGAAGCCGTGAACGCTGCCACTGCTGGTCCTGTCCAGTAACTGCTGATAAAACCAGCCACAAAACCAAAGCAAACGCCCTGCTCTAGGACGGCCCCCACTGTCAGATCCCTGTGGAAACAACAGCCAATGTGCTCATAGGCCAGGACACACGCGCCACTAGCTCCCGGCCACACCGAGCCAGCACAGTTGGAGGGTGCCAGGAAGCGCCATGGGCCAAACTCGCCCGGCCCCTCACTCTCCTGGCTCCGGAGGATGAAATGTGTCTCCCCATCCCTCCTCGGGGCCCTGGGGGCGGCCCCCCATTCCCAGCTGACCCTTCTGGGAGACAGGAGCCTTGGCTCCACACAGGTGGGGCCGTGCCAAGGACCAGCCCAGCCCGGTGGTGCGTGAGCTCACACAGCCCGCCCGCCCCGCACAGCCCCGGCTCTGTCCACCACTGGTGGGGGGTTGGAGGGGTGGGGGTGGGGTTGGGGGGGTTTGAGTGGGGTTGGGGTGGATACTGGGGTTGGGGTGTGGGTTGAGGGTTGGGGTTGGGGGTTTGGAGTGGGGTTGGGGTGGATACTGGGGTTGGGGTGTGGGTTGAGGGTTGGGGTTGAAGTTGGGCTGGGGGTTGGGTTGGTGGAGGGATGGGGTTTGGAGTGGGGTTGGGGTGGATACTGGGGTTGGGGTGTGGGTTGAGGGTTGGGGTTGAAGTTGGGCTGGGGGTTGGGTTGGTGGAGGGATGGGGGTTGGAGTGGGGTTGGGGTGGATATTGGGGTTGGGGTGTGGGTTGAGGGTTGGGGTTGGGTTGGTGGAGGGGTGGGGGTGGGGTTGGGGGGGTTGGTGGAGGGGTGGGGGTTGGAGTGGGGTTGGGGTGGATATTGGGGATGGGGTGTGGGTTGAGGGTTGGGGTTGAAGTTGGGCTGGGGGTTGGGTTGGTGGAGGGGTGGGGGTTGGATGGATTTGGGGTTGGGGTGGATATTGGGGTTGAGGTGGGGGCTGGGGTAGGGGTGTTGGGTTTGGGGTGGGTGTTGGGTTTGGGGTGGGGGTTGGGTGGATATTGGGTTGGGGTTCGGATGGGGTGGGGTGGGGGTTGCGTGGATTTGGGGTTGGGATGGCGATGGGGGTGTAAATGGGCTTTGTGATGCTTTACCAAGTCCCAGTCTATGCTGCGGAAGAACGCGTGGGACTTGATGTCTGAAAATCCAGTCTGTGGACGGCAGCCGAGCCTCTCTTTGGGGTCCTGGAGGTTAGAGTTCAAACAAGGACAAGTCAGCCCCATCCCGGAAGCCCCAGGACCCGCTCTCCTTGGTGGCTGCTCCTAGTGCTGACAAGCCCTCCCCGGATGCTCTGACCCAGCGGGTGGAAATCAGACGTTTCCTTTACTGAAAGCTCCTTCCCCCATGTTAGGCTTCGTTCCGTTTTCCTTGGGCACACATTCTCATTTTGTTAGGTGTGAGTAAAAACGGACGACTCACAGAACAGAGCTCAAATACTGAAGCGGAAAATCAGCCCACACACCCGATACATAGCAGCCGACGTGAAAAAATGGCCAACAGCCGTGACTGGCCCTCTGCCCACTGACACCGAGGCCACAAACGAGTTTGTCAGCCTGGCCAGAAACGTACCTTATTTAAAAATCCTTTTAAAACATGGGAGGCTTTGACGGACAGGAACCGGGGGATCCGGATGGGCTTCTCCAGGATCACTGCAAGGGCGGAGCCTGGTGAGCACTTCCCCGCGTGTGTGCGATTTGCCCAGCGCCGCCCAGACTCCTATTCTGAGCAGGAGCTTTGGGAGCTCAGACTTGGGGCCCTGGAGCCCCCTCCCTTCCTACAGCCCAGCAGTATCTATAACCCCAAGTCCCGCCGGGTCCTCCCTGGGCCTCCCGGTTACATGTGCTGGCATGTGTTGTGGGAACGGGCGTGAACCAGCGGCTCCCCCTCCTCAGCCCCAAGATCGCAGATGCACGGGTGCCTCTGCACACTGGCCACCAGAGGGCACAGCGGAGACAGCCACGGTCCCGGACCCCCACATCCCGCGGCACTGAATTCCAGACCAGAAGCAGGTCCCGGGGCCTCCAGGTGGGAGGGAGCCCATGATGATGGCTGTGGGTTTTGGGGGCGAGGGCTGTGCTTTCAGCTCCGTACAGCCAATAGCTGGGGCTCCAGGATGTGCTGCTGGCCAGGGCAGGAGGGAGTTGGAGCTGAATCGGGACAGGTCCTCTTTCCTGCTGACCCACAGGTGGGGTCACCCCACCCCACGGCCCGGGGAGTGGCATGTGGGACAAGGTCCGGCCAGGAGGAAAGGGTCCTGGTATGCTTTGCGTGGCACTGCTGCTCCTGGCCCCCACAGACCCCTCCACCTGCACCTTTGAAAAGGAAGGAAGGCAGTCACGCAGGTGAGGGGGACGAACGTGCAGCGGGGCACGCACCTTGGAAAAGGTAGTCCTCTGTGTTCATGTCCGGGTTGTCGGTGATGATGTCAAATGGGGAGCGCCCGGCCATCATCTCAAACATGAGGACGCCCAGTGCCCACCAGTCCACGCTGAACCCTGGGGGAGAGCACACGGCTGTCACCCAGTGGGGCCACGTGGGCCGGCAGCAGGGCAAACCTGGCTGCGGTTGGTTTTCATGCCCAGTTGACACGAGTGAGAGCCAGGGTCGAGTGGGCGGCACACAGGCCTCTGTGGCTTCCACTTTCCAGACAGAACCAGCAGCTCCGCCTGGCAGCTCGGCCTCCCTGCCACCGTCCCTGACACTATGGAGGTCTCCAGGCTGTCTCTGGGCTGTCAGTCCTGCCAGGGCACCTGTGACCACAGAGGCACGAGGCACTGGTGGATCCTGTGGATGACCCTCCTCTCTCGTTTCTGCGTTCACAGATCTAAGCTTGAAGAAGCCCTTTTGCTGCAATAACGGAAAGACTCTCCCGGGTTTTCTTCCACAGTCATTTTGTTTTATTTTTTTTTTTTGAGACGGAGTCTCGCTATGTCACCCAGGCTGGAGTGCAGTGGCCGGATCTCAGCTCACTGCAAGCTCTGTCTCCCGGGTTTATGCCATTCTCCTGCCTCAGCCTCCCGAGTAGCTGGGACTACAGGTGCCCGCCACCACGCCTGGCTAGTTTTTTTTTTTTGGTATTTTTTTAGTAGAGACGGGGTTTCACTGTGTTAGCCAGGATGGTCTCGATCTCCTGACCTCGTGATCCGCCCGTCTCGGCCTCCCAAAGTGCTGGAATTACAGGCTTGAGCCACCGCGCCCGGCTATTTTGTTTTTTAAAAATGTTCAAGTAGCCAACCTGATGGGAACGTGTTCCAGCGAATGGGGGTGGGAGGCCCTCAGCAGTTTTGCCCAAGGACAGCAGCTGCCCCTGGGTCCCCAGAAGTCCCCCTGCTCCCTGCTGAGGTGAGACGCTGCCGCTGTCCCCCCCCAGAATCCCCATCCCGAGCTGGGTTCTAGAATGGATTCCAGTCCTCCAATCTGCTATCTGTCCTTCTCTGGCCACGGAGACTTCCATCGCGGCAGCTGGGGAGCCCAGTTATCCCAGGGGTGAGTGACCTGCCCACCCTTCCTGCCCCACCCCCATTCTGATGGCAAAAAAATGTGTAAAAACATCTGAAGGCACACTCGTGTATGCCTCACTGAAAACACCAGCATGAGGCCGGGCGCAGGGGCTCACGCCTGTAATCCCAGCACTTTGGGAGGCCGAGACGGGTGGATCATGAGGTCAGGAGATCGAGACCATCCTGGTTAACACAGTGAAACCCCGTCTCTACTAAAAATACAAAAAATTAACCAGGGGTGGTGGCGGCGCCTGTGGTCCCAGCTACTCGGGAGGCTAAGGCAGGAGAATGGCGTGAACACCAGGAGGCGGAGCTTGCAGTGAGCCGAGACCGAACCACTGCACTCCAGCCTGGGCGACTGAGCGAGACTCTGTCTCAAAAAAAAAGCAAACAAAACACCAGGATGCAAAAGTGGATGGGGTGTGTACAAACACAGTATGCGTGTGCACACAACATACACGGATGCCCAAAACATAAACACTCAGCACAACACACCAGCACACACGCACACAGGGCTGCACACGCACGCCCACCATGTCCATGTTTCACTCCCAGAGACGGGAGAGGAGCAGAAACCCCGGTGTGCGTGGCACCCTCAGCCGCAGGGGCGGTGGGGTCCTCTCCACACGCTCCTGCACTCCCTGGTGCTCCCAGACACCTGCTTCTCCCCAGCCACGTGGGCAGCACAGGGACTCAGGTGCCGCACCCTGTCCACCCCTGCTTTCTGTGCCTTTCCCCTCCCTGTGCCCCTGGGGCTCCTTGGCAGGAGGAATCCTGTGCAGTGCCCTCCCCAAGGGGCTGCTCAAGTGGACACGGGAGGTTTTCAAGAATTCAAAGAAGGGGCTGAGACCAGATGATGACATCCGGCTGCGAAAGAGTGTGTGGCTTTTGGGTGGAAGATGGTCAGCGAAACCTCTCCCCGGCCGCTGGGCGAGGCGCGAGGCCGTTTCTGGCCCCGTGTGCTCCGAGAGGGGACGGCCGCGGCACTCACCGTACTCCTCTCCCCGCAGGATTTCGGGGGCGATGTAGTTCGGGGTTCCGCAGAAAGTGCTTGTTGTGTCGCCAGGGCCCAGGCCTTCCTGTGGGGGCAGAGTTATCACAAGAGGGTTCTTGTAGACACCACCCCGCAGGACAGGCGCCCTGAGCAGCACACGCGGGATGGTCGGGGGAGGCGGCCCGAGGCACGCACCTTGCACATGCCGTAGTCTGTGAGCTTGATGTGCCCGTCCGCGTCCAGGAGGACGTTGTCCAGCTTCAGGTCCCGGTAGATGATCCCCCTCTCGTGTAGGAAGTTGAGGGCGATGCAGATCTCGGCCGCGTAGAACCTGGGGGCGGGATGCTGTCATGGGGACAGGGCCTGTGCCGGAGGCTGCACCAACAGCTCCAGCCTGGGGGCCGCACGCTCCCGTTTGCCCTACCACGGGCCAGGCGTCCTCTCAACAACCAGGCCCAGGATTTGAAAGTTCAGTGCACAGGGCCAGGGAGGGAAATGCAATGAAAGCTCCAGAAAACCGCCCCATGCGCCTTAGGATGGCTTGCTGTCAAAGACACGGAGAACGACGTGGCAGCCTCCACACGGGGAGGAGCAGGCAAATAACACGACGGCTTCCACGCGGGAAAGACTGGAGCCCTGGCACGTTGCGGTAGGAGTGCAGAACAGCGCCGCTGCTGCGCAAGACAGTCCGGCAGGTCCTCGAAAATTAAACACAGCGCCAGGCTGGGCGGCTCACGCTTGTAATCCCAGCAGTTTGGGAGGCCAAGGCGGGCGAATCACCTCCTGAGGTCAGGAATTCAAGACCAGCCTGGACAATATGGTGAAACTCCGTCTCTACTAAATATACAAAAAAATTAGCTGGGTGTGGTGGCATACACCTGTAGTCCCAGCTACTCAGGAGGCTGAGGCAGGAGAATCACTTGAACCTGGGAGGCAGAGGTTGCAGTGAGCTGAGATCGCACCCCTGCACTCCAGCCTGGGTGACAGAGCGAGACTCCATCAAAAAAAAAAAAAAAAAAAGAAAAGAAATACGGAATTCCTTTGTGGTTAGCAATTCAGTTTCTGGGCCTATACCCCAAAGAACCGCAAGCAGGGTGTTCAAGAGATTACTTTACACCCATGTTCACCACGGCCAACATGCGGACGCTACCCAAGTGCCCCCCAAGGGATGGACGGAGAAGCAAAGTGTGGCCCCTCCATCCGATGGGCATTATCCAGCCTGAAAAAGGAAGGCAATCCTGAGACAGGCCACAGCACGGATGAACCCTGAGGACTCCAGGACACCAAAGGACCCACACTGTGATTCCACTGCGAAGAGGTCCCTAGAGTCCTCGAATCAGAGGGACAGAAAGTGGGACATGCCCATCTGGGGCGAGGACGTGGGGCTGGGGCGGGGGACAGGAAGGGAGTGTCCGACAGACCGAGCTTCAGCAGGGAAGAGCGGCGTGCTCTGGGGACGGGGGCCGGCGGTGGCTGCATGGCACGGGGGGCCTTCAGTGCCACTGAACTCCACGCCCCAAAACGCTACCTTGTGTGTGTGTGTATCTTGCCACGGTTTTTAACAAGAGCGTGTGGGAACTGAGTGCACTGTTCTAGATTTATTGCCTACTGTCCTATTGCCAGAAAGAATCTAAGGTGACTCACAAAATTGCATGGAACCTTCTTAAGTAAGGAAGTGAGGAAAAGGAGAAACTACAGAAGACAGGAAAGGTCCAGGGACCTGAAATAAGCCCCCAGACGGTCCTGGAGGCCCCACGGCTGCTGGGGGAGGCCCAAAAATAGAGACACGAAAGGGGGGGCAGGAAGCAGTCTCTCGGCTCACTCTAGAAAGAGACCATTCTCGTTCTGCTTCTGACGCTGAGTGAACGCTGGCCACGCCGTGCCACTGACAGGGTGAAGAGCAGAACCACGGCAGAGCCACCACAAGGACAGCACAGTCCCAGGCCTCCCCTCTCTCGGACCAGGCTCAGACCAGGCACCTGCTGCTTCAGGGGTGGAGCCCAGGGGACCGGTTCTGAGGCACCATAACTCAGGGGACCTCCCGAAAGTTATGATTCCGGAGCAACTATGGAAGGCGTCACACTGCGGGGGTCGTGGTGCCCTCTGCCATCCTCCCTGGACCTCCCTCCCTTGAGCGCCCGGCTGACCCCTGGAGAACGTCCCTGGACCCCTCCGCGCACACCCACCCGGCCCCCCCACCCCCGTGCACACCCACCCGGCCCCCCCACCCCCGCGCACACCCACCCCTCTGCACCCCCGCGCGTACCCACCCGGCCCCCCCACCCCCGCGCGTACCCACCCGGCCCCCCCACCCCGCACTCACCCACCCGGCCCCCCCACCCCCGCGCGTACCCACCCGGCCCCCCCACCCCCGCGCACACCCACCCGGCCCCCCCACCCCCGCACACACCCACCCCTCTGCACCCCCGCGCGTACCCACCCGGCCCCCCCACCCCCGCGCGTACCCACCCGGCCCCCCCACCCCCGCACACACCCACCCGGCCCCCCCACCCCCGCACACACCCACCCGGCCCCCCCACCCCCGCACACACCCACCCGGCCCCCCCACCCCCGCACACACCCACCCCTCTGCACCCCCGCGCGTACCCACCCGGCCCCCCCACCCCCGCACACACCCACCCGGCCCCCCCACCCCCGCGCGTACCCACCCGGCCCCCCCACCCCCGCGCACACCCACCCGGCCCCCCCACCTCCGCGCACACCCACCCCTCCGCACCCCCGCGTGTACCCACCCGGCTCCCCCACCCCCGCACGTACCCACCCAGCCCACCCCCCGCGCTCACCCCACCTACCGCCCCCGCCACGCTTACCCACACGCACCCCCCACACGCGTACCCACCTGGGCCCCCCGCTCCACACGCACCCACCCCTCCCCACCCCCCGCCACGGGCACCCACCCGGCCCCCTCAGCGCACACCCACCTGGCGTGCTCCTCGGGGAGCTTCCTCTGCCTCTGCATGTGGAACATCAGGTCCCCGCCATTGACGTACTCAATGACCAGGAACAGCCTGCAGGAAGAGAGGCATCGGAGGCTGCAGTCACCTTGGCAGACGACGGCCTCCTTAGACAGAAGCCCCACAGAAGCAGGCTTCGTAGGTCTGAGCCCTCTCAGAGGTTCAGTCTTGCAGAGGCCTGGGGCATTGGGGGCTGGGGAGAGCAAAGAGCAGCAGGACCACCCTGGCAGCAGAGAGGGGCTGGGGGGGATGGGCTGCAGGGCGGCTAGTGAAGTGGGCAGGGGAGGGAGTCACGCAGGGGCCTCACTGGCCTTTGCTCTTGGCCACTGTGTGTGGACTTGGGAAGTGTGGGTGGCCGCGGAATGAAGGACGTGGCTCGTCACCAGGTGGGAGCGGAGGGAGTCACGCAGGGGCCTCACCGGCCTTTGCCTTTGGCCACTGTGCGTGGACTTGGGAAGTGTGGGTGGCCGCGGAATGAAGGAGGTGGCTCGTCACCAGGTGGGAGCGGAGGTGGCTTGAACCAGGGCAGGGGGCTGGGGCAGGATCTGCCGGGGGCTGGAGCGAGGCGGTTTCTTGCATGGGGACAGCACCGCAGGCCCCGGGTGGGGCGGCCTAAGGCCTGGTTTCATCGTTGTGAGGCTGAGGAGTCCGCCAGCCCTCCAAGGGGACAAGCTGGGGTCAGGGTGAGGCCAGGCGGGAAGTGGCCTCCTGGTTTCGCAGACGTGATCGTATGATTTTAAAAGACCTGCGGACGTCATCAGGACCACGCAGGCCCTTCCTGTCGCAGGGACTGGGCCACGTGGTTTCTCTTCCTAATAAGGTCTTTCCTACATTTCATGAGACTCAATTTTCAAAATTAAATTCCCACACAATCTCCCAGAAATACCCTGTGGCAGGCACCTTGTGGGTTTTTAGGTCAGTGGCTCCTCTGGCACCTGAATTGTTTATTTCCTTCGGACCGGTGGCTGCTCCTGGCTGCCCCTCGTGGAGCAGAGAGTGGACGAGGGACGTGTGTGGTGAATCTGCCCGTTTCCCTTGATCCCATGCAAGCTCCCACACCATCGCCACTGTTACACCTCAAGGCACCTGTCCCTGCTCCTGCCCTCCACGAGCTCCCAGAATTAAGCCAGAGAGGACAGGGGCCAGTTTACACAGGGCAGGTGAACTGGCTGCAAATCATCTGCGAAGTTTCTGATTGGAAACAAACTCCTAAAAATCAAAAGAGCCCTGGGCCCCGAGTGCAGAGCTGGAGACGTCCACCTGGCCAGTCCGTCCACCTGGCCAGTCCAGCATCCGGAAGAACAAGCCGTGCCTTTGGAGAGCGGCTGGAGAAGGGAGCAGCTGGGAAAGGGAGCAGCTGGGAAAGGGAGCGGCTGGGAAAGGGAGCAGCTGGGGAGGGAGTTGCTAACAGAGACCCTGTGGCCCGCAAAGCCAAAAATGTTTACTCTCGGGCCTTTCAAGAAAAAGTTTGCCAATCCCCGGTATTATAAACAAAATGGCAATGACAGAAAGAGCAGCTCTGAGGGTGCCCTCGGTGTGCAGGAGCGTCCTCAGTGCATCCACGGAGGGACTCGTTCAGTAGTGTCAACCTCACGGGAAGGAAGCTGCATGAAGGCCGCCAACCCCTGGAGCCCACGCGTGACCTAAGAGCTGGTCAGAAAGCTTTTTGTTGTTGTTGTTTAAAATAATAAATTTTATATTATAAAAAAAGTAAAGAAGAAAAATAAAAGTTTTAATTTTACCTTCAAAAAAAGTTTTACATTGGATAAAAAGAATTACTTTTTTTAAAAATTATACTTTAAATTACACTTTAAGGAAGTGCAAACACATATGCCATGGAGGTTTCCTGAACCCATCAACCCGTCATCTACATTAGGTATTTCTCCTAATGCTCTCCCTCCCTAGCTCCCCACCCCCCGACAGGTCCCGGTGTGTGATGTTCCCCTCCCCGTGTCCATGTGTTCTCATTGTTCAACTCCCACTTATGAGTGAGAACCATGCGGTGTTTGTTTTTTTGTTCCTGTGTTAGTTTGCTGAGAATGATGGTTTCCAGCTTCGCCCGTGTGCCTGCAGGGGACATGAACCCATCCTTTTTTATGGCTGCATAGTATTCCATGTGTCACATTTTCTTCATCCAGTCTATCACTGATGGGCATCTGGGTTGGTTCCAAGTCTTTGCTATTGTGGACAGTGCTCATCGGCTTTTTTCATGATTTTATCATCTACATCTGTAACACCCATCAACATGACTATGTTGCATCCAAAAACCTTGGTTAGGATACTTCGAATGATATCAGATCTAACATATGGGCAAGCATGGCCAAGATGTGCATGGTCATATACAGTTGGTCCACACCTACACCAGGAGGCAGCTTCGGTGTGCGCCACGATTAGGGGTTCCTTCCTTCCAGTGAGGCTGTCGTACACCTGTCTCCTGGCCTGTGGGCTGCAGCCAGGCCCGCCCGTGCCCCCTGCTTGCCGCCCAGCCCGCAGGCCAGTGCCACCCAGACGGCCTGAGGCCCAGCGCGGCCTGGAGCAGCAGGGCGCCCAGGCCTCAGCCATGAGTCCTCAGCATGTCAGCGGCCAGTGCCTACAACTGGGCGGAGACAAGAGCCACCGGTCAGAAAGCTTTCAGAAAGGATTTATTCAAAACCCTTAGAGCGCCTGGGTGCGGTGGCTCACGCCTGTAATCCCAGCATTCTGGGAGGCCAAGGCTGGAGCAGACCACCTGAGGTTAGGAATTCAAGACCATCCTGGCCAACATGGTGAAATCCCGGTCTCTACTAAAGATACAAAAATTACCCAGGGCTGGTGGTGTGCACCTGTAATCCCAGCTACTCGGGAGGCTGAGGCTGGAGAATCGCCTGAACACAGGAGGTGGAGGCTGCAGTGAGCTGAGACTGCGCCACTGCACTCTAGCCTGGGCAACAGAGCAAGACTCCGTCGCAAAGAATAGAACAAAAATACAAAAAAACACAAAAACCCTTAGGGTGACTTCACTGCACATTTTTTGCCACCAGGAGTTACACGCCCCAAAGGGTGCTAGTCCCTTCTGCCCGTCCCCTGTGAGAGGAGCCACGTTCACCCCCACAGTGCTGCTGCCGTGTGCCTGGGAAGGGCCTCCACGGCCTCTGTGGGTTCATTCTGACTTTAAGCTATCACGGCCCATAGGACAGGGACAAAGCCAGCTCCATTTCCAGAGAAAATAAAGAAATACGTGAACTCTAGAGAAAAGCATCAGTCCGATGCCTCAGGAGCCCGAGATAATTTGGGGGACGCTTCAACCCTCAGAGAGGGAGGGGTGCAGGCCGTTTCCTCTTCCTCTCCGGAGAAAAGCCCATCGTGGGAACGGCGCTGAGAGCCATTTCCCTCTGCCCCAGGCCTGGGACCCAGGCAGCTTGCTGAGAAAGGAATTTATTTAATTTACAACTGCTCAAGCAGCAATGATGGTGGGCTTTTTTGTCTACAGAAAAACCTTAATGCTACTTCTGACATTTCTTCAGAGCAAAAAATCCACCAAGACAATCTGGTGTCAATTCACTCTGAAGGCGACTCGGCGTGATGCAAGCTGAACCGGCTGCTGACAAAACACCTGGGACCGCAGCTGAGCGAGCTCCGAGCCCACTCCTCTCCTCACGCTGGTGGTGTGCACCTGTAATCCACGTAGGCACCGTCCTGCGTACAGGCTCTCAGGCAGGGGCGCAAGGCCAGGCCACGGGGCGTGTGTGGCTTCACCCATTAGTCCCTCGGTGACACGCACAGTCCTGACCCCAAGGGACACTGGGAAGTACGGCCTGGTGGGGGCTCAGGCTGCCCCTCCGTGCCACTCGCCATGTCGTGGCCTGATCTGGGCTGGTGATGCCCCTCCCTGTCCTGGCAGCCATGCTCCTCCCATGTTTGCAAGGGGAGAGGAGCAACCAGAGCCCAGGTGGGAGGTGGGACGCGAGATGCACGAGACACGTGCCCTCAGAGATGTTTTTTTGAGACCGGATCTCGCTCTGTCACCCAGGCTGGAGTGCAGTGGCGTGATCATGGCTCACTGCAGCCTCAACCTCTCAGGCTCAGGCAATTCTCCCACTTTGGCCTCGTGAGGAGCTGGGACCACAGGCTCACACCACCACCGTCAGCTAATTTTTAAATTTTTTATAGAGACGGGATCTCGAGATATTTCCCAGGCTGGTCTTGAATCCCTGGCCTCAAGTGATCCTCTGGACTCAGCCTCCCAAAGGGCTGGGATTACAGGTATAAACCACTGCACCTGCCTGTCCGCAATACTCAATCAAATATGCAAACATGAAGTATGCCAGCGAAAATGGATTCATCAACAACCAAAGACAAAGTGCAGCTCTCAGGAACTAGGCGAGACGCCGACTGCAGCCGGATCCAGTCCCTGACCCTGCCCTGGAACCCGCACCATCCAACAGACGTGGGAAGTGGAGGGACGGCAGCTGCAGGGGGATGCTGGAAGCTCACAAAACCTCCCGGGGGCAGCCAGGGGCTCCGGGAAGCTCAAAAACCTCCTAGGAGGTGAGCCCCGTCCTCGCTGCCGCCCCTTCTCGCCACTCCCCCCACCCTCTCCAGGAATGCGAAGTGCTGGCTCAGAGGGAGGAACCGGAGGCACGGGAGACGCCGCTCTGAGAGTCAAGAAGTAACCAGATGGGTCCGGGCCAGCTGCCACCATGTGTGTACAGAAAGTTCTGGTGGAACGCAGCCACACGCATCCCTTCACACTGTCTGAGGCTGCTTCTGTGCTAGAACGCGTAGTTGCCACAGAGGCCGCACGGCCCACAAAGGTGGAAATATTTACTGCCTGACCCTTTAAGGCAACCTTTGCTGACCCCTGGTGTGGCCCTCAGTAAGCGTCAGGGGCCACTCCAAGTCCCTCTGTGTTAACGCACGTGACTGCATCACCAGAAAGTAAGTTTCAGCCCTTGCCGTTTTACAGATGGGGAAGCCGAGGCATAGACAGGTTGGGGGACGTTCTCCGGCTCACACAGCTCCCGGCTTGTCAGACCCAACATCAGACGACTTGGGCAGGCCCAGAACCCTCAATTGGAAACCCCACTTTCAGGTCCTGTCCCCGCCTCACAGCGGACACCATAGCGGTGACAGAGCTGCCCCCAGAGGGAGAAGGCCAGGGGTCACCTGAGTTCAAGGAACAGGAGAGGAGAACGAAGGAGATAAGCAGAGGGGCCACAGAGGCGGGTGTGGCCGCGGCACCGTCAACACAGGGCATGCTGGAAAATCAGATTCCTGACTCGGAGAGCAGGACGGACATTAAAGTTCTGAGGAAGACACCAGCAGATGAGGAAAGGCGGTAAAGCTCAATCAACAGAAGGATTTTACTTCGTCCAAAGAAATCTACTGGTGGGGATGCTGGCAGGCCTTGGATTTCTCCATCAAGGATAAAATGCCAGAACATGCCCGGGAAATGCACTCGAGCCCTGGAAGGCAAACATGGGTGTCCGCAACACGAAAGGACACGTGGGAGGCAGCCCCTCACCTTCCCGGAGCCAGGAGACACGGCCTGGGGTGAAGCTGAGCAGAGGAGAAGGCAAGGCAGGGTGCAGCCGTGGAACTGGGTGAGAACACCCCGCCTCTGAAGGGTAAGGCTCACATCACGAAAGCCGGGGCAGAGCGAGGCAGCTGCCCTCCATGACACCCAAGGCCCACCAATCACACACGGATCCCACCAAGAGGTAATACCAACGCGATTTAGAATGTTCCTGGGAATTTAAAAATCAGGAAAATTTAAAAATCCAATGAAACTTGCACAGGAAAAGGAAGCTAGAGATCAGACGCAGAGTGTGCAGGGAACTCTCATCATTTTAGGCCGCCTCGGCATCCATTCTGAATCTAAGTTGGACTTACTCCCACCAGAAGCAGGGCTGTCACCTTGACAGTTTCCAGTTCCACATCCTCCCATTCCTCGAGCTGGCCCACCCAGACACCCGCCCTATGCAACTGGCCCCAGTGACCTCCCTGCAGCCCCGCTGATGCCATGCCCCACAGTCACAGCACGGCCCCACCATGGAGCCCCCCACAGTCACAGTGCGGCCACACCACGGAGTCCCCCCACAGTCACAGCGCGGCCACACCGTGGAGTCCCCCACAGTCACAGTGCGGCCACACCACGGAGTCCCCCCACAGTCACAGCGCGGCCACACCGTGGAGTCCCCCACAGTCACAGTGTGGCCACACCACGGAGTCCCCCCACAGTCACAGCGCGGCCCCACCGTGGAGTCCCCCACAGTCACAGTGCGGCCACACCACGGAGTCCCCCCACAGTCACAGCGCGGCCCCCCCACAGTCACAGCGCGGCCCCACCACGGAGTCCCCCCACAGTCACAGTGCGGCCCCACCATGGAGTCCCCCCACAGTCACAGCACAGCCCCACGGGGCTCAGGCCTGCTTGCTTTCAGTCCACCAGTTAAAACTTCCCATGGGAAACCTGTGTGCAGAACACCCTGGACGCAATAAAGGGTTGGCCCAGGGGTCCCTGTCTCTCTTTATGCTCCCTGGACTCCCAGCAGGTCGCGTATCCCCAAGGCCTGTAGGTGATAAAAGTTGTGTTTCCATCCTGTGTCTCTCTTGATCACTGGAGCAGTAGCTCTCTGTCCTAAATATTCTAAATTAAAACAGTATGAATATCAACAACAAAAACAATCCTAAATAAAATATCAGCAAATTGAATTCAGAAGCACATTAACAAAGTAACACACTAAGACAGGGCACAGTTTTCCCCAGGAATCTAAGGATGGTTCAATACCAGCAGCTACATTATGATGACACCATTCACTCCGGGAGGCCCTAAGGAGCAAAAATCATTAACAATGATCTCCACAAATGGCGAGGAAGCCTTTGAACAACTTTCAGTGTTTTTTCTGGATAGCAAAATAGAAATGGATAGAAAGTCCCTTAACACGACAAGTCACACCTCTGTATGCAGTTATCGGTCATCTTCTCTTAGCTTCACGCTGCTGCTCAGCCTTTCTAGAACCTTCTCCCAGTGGCTGGGGCTGAGAGGCTGCATCATTGCCAGGGCCTTTGCCAGCAGAAGGTGTCCTCAGAGACCAGATGACGGGCCCAGGAACTGGGAGGGTCCATTCCCATCTCCAACAGCTCAGGCAGGGGCAGCTCCTCTATGGGCTCCAGAACCCAATTTGGTGACTGCAGGCAGAGGCCCTGTCTCTCCTCTCCCCTGTGGCCCTCCCAACACCCTTTGCCCATGCCAGGGCAAATGCTGCCTGTCTGAGATGGGTAAATGGTTCGGTTCTGCCTTGAGGATGGCACTGTCCTTCCGGTGCAAAGTGTTCCAGCTGTGGTCAGAAATAGGACAGGGCTGCCTGCTGTCGACGTCACCCCAGTGAGGCAGGTGCTGGCCACTGTCATCAGAGAGGAGGATGAACAGAAGCAGCACAACCCGGGTGCAGCGGCTGAGGCGGGTGATGCTGCCCCACCTGGAGATGTCAACCCTGTGCATCCAAAGCCCCAGAAAACCACCTGAAACTTACTACAAGGAGAGAACTCAGCAGCCTTGGGGCCCACAATTACCACGCAGAGACCAAGCTGCCTGCCGCTGGATGCTCTGAGGGAAGAAAAAGACCTCGTTTATAACAGAAACAAGAGACGAAACACTCAAGACAAAATTAAACAAGGAAGTGGCCGGGCACGATGGCTCACGCCTGAAATCCCAGCACTTTGGGAAGCTGAGGAGGGAGAATCGCTTGAGCCCAGGAGTTTGAGACTGGACTAGGCAACATAGCAAGACCCCCATCTCTAATAATAATAATAATAATAATAATAATAATAATAATAAGACACGGAAGTGAAAAAAACGACATGAAGACTTCAAGAGTCTCTGGAAAGAGGATTTGAGTGAATGAAAAGTTAAACCGGGTTCCTGAACGGGAAGATCCAACACTAGAAGGATGTCAGTTTCTCCCCAGGTAATGTGTAAACTGAACAAATCCCAATGAAAATGCCAGTTTCGGGCCAGGTGCGGTGGCTCACACCTGTAATCTCAGAACTTTGAGAGGCTGAGGCAGGCGGATCACTTGAGGTCGGGAATTTGAGACCAGCCTGGCCAACAGCAAAACCCCGTCTCTACTAAAAATACAAAGATTAGCTGGGTGTGGTGTCAGGGGCCTGTAATCCCAGCTACTTGGGGGGTTGAGGCATGAGAACTGCTTGACCCCAGGGGGCGGAGGTTGAAGTGAGCCAAGATTGTGCCACTGCATTCCAGCCTGGGTGACAGAGCAAGACCCCGTCCCCCCTCCCCCAAACAAAGAAAGAAAAAAAGAAAAGAAAATGCCAGTTTATTTTTCTTTCTGGAGGCAGACAGGTTGATTATAAAGTCCACATGGAAAAATAAACACGAGAAAAGGAAAAACAAGAGGCAAAACCGTCCAGATGGTGACGCTGCTTAGTCCAGGGTATCTGGGGTGTGGACGAAGGTTCTTTCCTGCATGTTAAAATGGGACACAGGTTTAGAAAGAAGCTCTTCTTTCGTGTGGTCTCTGTCATCATCTAGTAGTTAAGCAGCAAAGGCACAATTTCAGGATTGGTCCCGAAAGTTCCTTCAACTAAGGAGACCCCAGGCGGCTCCACGGCCGTCAGCCCATCCCTGCCCACCCTGGGGACCATGCAGGGCGCAGTGGCATGGGACGTTCAGGTCTGGATGGAGAGGAGGAGACGCCATGACCTCGTCTCTGCTGACTGCTGGCAAAATCATCTCCAAGCCTGGCAGTGGAGGTCCCCTGGTCCTAATATGGCCCCGCATGGCAATGACACCCAGCCCCCGACCTGTTCTAAGAGTGGCCGGTGCCTCCTGATTAGAAACGAACAACGCATCCCTTTCTCCTGTGTTCTGCACAGCGCCGCGTGGCCTGCGACACCACATCAGGAAACAGCAGGGCCCCCTGTGCGTTGCAGGTATGTCCTGGGGGTCCCCGAGGGCCCCTGACTGCCCAGGGCTCTGGGATGGTTCACGTGCAGCTGTCCACAGTGTCCCGAAGACTGCAGGATGCCCTCGCAATGCAAAAGGCAAACCAAACCCCGGGCTCCTGCCAGGCCCCCGATGCTGGGAAGAGCCCCTTCTCCCATGCACAGCCTGGTGGGGGCCACGGGCCCGAGCGTCCTGCTCTGGAAGTGCCACGGTTTAGGGTGGCACTTTTACCATTTTAGGCAACCCCGATGAAAAGTGAGCAAAGCAGGGGCTGCTGAGCCGTCACCGTGTGTCGGGAGAACAAAGGCTGAGGCGGCTGCGCCCACGCCGGGCCCTGCGGGTGTCAGTCAGCATCTGCTCCTTCTGTGCTGAGCTCTCGTGACTCCAGCACACGGATGGGTTTTGAAAGGGAGATGACTCATGTTCGAGAGGCACCTGCCCTTCCCAAGGTCGTGGCCGAGGCTGTCCCTGCTGTGGCACCCACTGAGCCCTTCCCTCTACTGCCCGCACCCCACGGCGGCACCTCCTCCTGCAGCCCTGAGGAGGCAGCACCCCAGGGTCGGACCCCGTCACACCCTCACCTCTTTCTCACACACCCACAACCACCCCCCAGGGGCATCTCCACCCCAGGCCACGGCTGTCTGTGTAGATACAGGGTCTGGTTTGTCCATAAAGCAGGTGTTTATTGTGTCTTAAAAATGCGAATTAATTGTTTCTCTCCACCTGTACACACGAGGTGAGATTAATGTTGAACTGTAACATTCAGGGATTCCTGTAGCCACCCAGTGGACACGAACATGGCCAGTCCCCGAGTCCTCCACGTCCAGGCTGGCGCCGCCCTATGCCTGTCTGGCCAGCACTGCCCTGACTTCTGGGAACTGGGGCGACTCCCCCACATGGGGACAGGCCCCTCCTCCCCACCCCCTAAGGCCTCCCTCCAGGCCATGACAGGCCCAGCAGGTCCCTCTAGCTTCTGTGGCCCAGACCCTACTCCCCACACGAGTGCTTGCCCAACACCAGCACTGCACTGAGAATCCCCGAGGCCTCTGCATCCCGGGGCCTCTGCATCCCGGGGCCTCTTGGCCAAGTCCAGCTTCTAAAGCCCCCTGGCACCTTCAGGCCTAGTTTTCTCCCGTCCCTGACACACACCATTGCCCTTGTCCTTCCCACAGGCCTGTCCCCTATGAGCCCCTCCTATGTGACCCAACCCCCGCCTGCCCTCTTCTCTCCACGCAGTCCCACTCTGCTCCTGGGGGGCCCTCTCCGGGTGCCACGCCTCCTGACGCTGGTGACCGATTCCGGGGACGTCACTCTCTGCTGTTAGCAAAGCTGTCTCCCTCTCCAGAGCTTCGGGCAGGTTTCAAAGCATAAGTGATAAACACACACACGCGCGCACGCGCACACACACACACGCGCACACACGCGCACAGACGCACACGCACACGCACGCACACGCGCGCACACACATGCACACGCACGCGCGCACACACACACGCACACACACATGCACACACACGCACACACACACGTGCACACACACACGCGCGCACACACACGCACACACACACGCACAGTGCTAGGCGAGGTGCTTTTCACGTCCAGAAGTCACTTTGACCCAGAAGAACTTACTCAAGTGTCTAAGTCAGTGCACGGCCTGAGAAGTGCTTCCACAGATAAGCAAGGGTGTGTGTGTGTTCTTTTTAAAGAAACACATTCTGAGTGTGAATGAATGTAAAATAATCAACCGTGGCAAACAGTAAGAGGTTTTATTTTAGGACAGCGAGTGAACGGGCATATTTTAGGGGTAGTTTGCTCACCTACCATCTGAGATCACTGTGCCTTAGTGAGAAAGTGTCCTCAGACTCCAGCTGAATGGGGCGGGGGACACTGAAAGTAGTCATTTCAGCTAAATCTCTAGTTACCCGGTTTTCCTGAAATAGCTTAAACTGAAGCGATTTCTCGTTCTGGAGGTTTTATGGCTCATTTAATTTTGGCTGCTGTTTGGAAACGGTGGGCTGTCTGTGTAGATACAGGGTCTGGTTTGTCCATAAAGCAGGTGTTTATTGTGTTTTAAAAATGCGAATGAATTGTTTCTCTCCACCTGTACACACGAGGTGAGATTAATGTTGAACTGTAACATTCAGGGGTTCCCTGTAGCCACCCGGTGGACACGAACATGGCCAGCCAGAAGAGGCACAACCAGATCTGGGGTGGGAAGAAAGCGACTCTGATTCTTCCCCACTCACAGACCCTTTATGGGAACCAAACGTGCGAGGAAACCTCTGCAGTTTCATTTGCCAGGTATCCCCTGGATGTGGCCTGGGAGCTGTGAGGCCGCCCAGAGCGAATGGGTGTCCTGTCCTGCGTGTCACTCACCTGGCCCTCAGCAAGAGGCCCATGTGAAACCTCAGCTGGACGTTCCAGCAGAACCAACGCACAGAGAGAAAGTCCCCGTAAAACCTGCAGTCACCTCCAGTGACCAGGGAGCAGAGGTGGAGCAGCCGAGCACACCCACCTGGGCCAGGCCAGACTTTTCCGCCACCCAGACGCGTGGCCGCCTTGCCGAGGTTGGCTTTGCTTCATGTGGGTGTCTGGTGCTGTGCAGTCAGTGAGGATTTGTGGGCAGGTTTCACAGCCCCCCAGCTACTGGACTGAGGCAGCTGTCAGTCCTCCCCTCAACCCGAAGCTCACGCATGACACTACCTGTCGAAGACACCGTGCCAACGAGAAGAAAGGCCCTCACGATGAGGGAGCGGGTTCCCATGCGCCTGCCTTGCTGTAAATGGTTGAGTCCCAGCTTTACCAATCCTCACAGCAGCTGCAGGGGACAGGGGACAGGGGACAGGGCACAGGCATCCCTGCTGTTCTGTTTCCAGGGAGGAAACGGGGGTGCCGAGGGCCACGTGGTGTGGAGCTGCAGAGCTGACAGGCATGTGCGCCCGGACCTTGGCTGTGTTGCCGTCAGGAAAAACGGCAAAAGGCTTCGGAGCTGTCGCACACACGCTCTTCTTGGTTATCTGTTTCTATGGGGTCTTCTGGAGTTTCATCTTTCCAACTTGGTAAGATGCACGCAACCGACAACAGTGCAAGCAAGGCAGACGAGCAAACGAGGCCGGTCCGTGAAGGGCGACGGATTCTCGCTGGCCCCCACGCCAGTTCTGCTTCTCTCTGTAACTCTGCCTCAGCGCCCTGATCGCCCGTGTCTGTGCGGACTCTGAAGTCTCCTTTGAGCAGCTGGGACATCTTACTAGTCTTCAGGTTCACTAGAGTCACATACAATCTGACACATGTCCATCTCCTATTTGTGTGACAAACGATGTCACTTTTTTTTTTTAAGAGATTGTCATCTAATACCACTGCTGCTAAGTGCCAGGTGTCAACCAAGTGCTGGGGACTGGAAAACAGACAGCACAGCCCCACTCTTTGGGAGTTCACTTCTCATGGGGGAGACAGGTCTACAGCTGACCTTGGGGCTAAAGCAGGCTCCCAACAGCCGGGGCGACACTTGCGATCCTGACCAACCATATGTCAGATACTCTGGAAGTCACTGACAGATTCAGCTAACATAAAAACAGACAGCCAGGCGCGGTGGCTCACGCCTGTAATCCCAGCACTTTGGGAGGCCGAGGCACGCGGATCACGAGGTCAGGAGATCAAGACCATCCTGGCAAACACGGTGAAACCCCGTCTCTACTAAAAATACAAAAAATTAGCCGGGCGTGGTGGCGGGCGCCTGTGGTCCCAGCTACTCGGGAGGCTGAGGCAGGAGAATGGCAGGAACCCGGGAGGCGGAGCTTGCAGTGAGCTGAGATCGTGCCACCGCACTCCAGCCTGGACGACAGAGTGAGACTCCGCCTCAAAAAAAAAAAAAAAGGGGGCAAAAAACTTAGGCACGCATAGGGATTCTTCCCAAATGTGAATGCCGAACCTCCCACAGGACAGTGAGTGGTGCCGCTGCGGGGATCCCACAGACACCCCACAGATGACAATTCTTTACGTTCGGGTTTGCGCAGCTGGGAACCTGTGACTCGGGAGAAGAGTCCAAAGACACAAGTGCAGAAGGGGCTGTGCTTTGGGCCACTCGGCGAAGTGAGGGTGGGGTATCGGACCCCTTTTACATCTACATCCCTACAAGTTCATACAGGAAGACGAACCAAAGCCAAACAAAACCCTTCTTGGAACCTCACTATTCAGGAAGTGTAGGGGCACTAGGCTGCCTTCCCCGGGCGCATTCTGAAATCGCAAGGGATGGCAGGTGGGGCGGACAGAGGCCTGGAAAAGCGGTGGGAACGCACAAAGGGAGGCATTGACTCGCTCCGGGAGGCAGGGGAGCAGGAGGAAAGGGGACAGAGCTGTCAGGCGCGGGCGCTGCGGGCGGGGGCGCCACGCTGGGGCCTGCGATGGGGCACTGGGGCCTGGTCACTACAAGCCTCGTCTACACGCACAGGAAGCTTGGAACTTACCCCAAAAGCAACTGGGGAGGAATCAGAGGAGCTTTGAGGCAGGAGAAAGACACTTGAGATCTGTGCTTCTCAAATATGGCTCAGGCCCAACATGGGGAAGCCGACACTGGGGAGCCCTGGGGTCAGGTGGGGAGGGCGGGGGACCGTGAAGCACACTGAGGCGGCGGAAGCAGTCGGAAAACAGGAACCCTTGACCAGGGCAGCACCGCAGGCAGAGCAGGTCGGGGAACGGCTCTTCCAACAGGCAGACGGGTGGCCGCCGAGCACAGGCAAGGACAGGACCCTGAGGTCAGGAGAGCCGAGAGTGCAGCGGAGGAGCGCAAGCAGCCAGACGTACAGCTTAGAACCGGGCAGCAGAGAGTCACACCCAGGGCCTGGGACCGCTGTGCTCAGGAAGCCCGGCCTGCAAAGCTGGCCTGGAGCTGGGGCTGGGAATGTGAACTACAAACGGTTCCCTACACGGATATAAAATGCTTCTGCATGACCAGCAGGCAGAGTGGTGGACGCTGTAATCCCAGCCCAGCACTTTGGGAGGCTGAGGTGGGAGCCCAGGAGTTTGAGCCCAGCCTGGGTAACAGAGCAAGACCCTATCTTTATTTTATTAAAAAAAAAAAAAAAAAAACTCTGGAGGCTGGGCACAGTGGCTCATGCCTGTAATCCCAGCCCTTTGGGAGGCTGCAGAGGGCAGATGGCTTGAGGTCAGGAGTTCAAGACCCGCCTGGCCAACACAGTGAAACCTCTGTTGCTACTAAAAATACAAAAATTAGCCAGATGTGGTGGCGGGTGCCTGTAATCCCAGCTACTTGGGAGGCTGAGGCAGGAGAATCGCATGAAGCCAGGAGGCGGTGACTGCAGTTAGCCGAGATGGTGCCCCTGAACTCCAGCCTGGGTGATAGAGTGAGACTCCATCAAAAACAAGAAGAACACATTAAAAAAAAAAAAAAGCCGTGCCCCAACTGTGTGTGCCTGAACAAGATGCCTCATGCTCCTGACGGTGAATTCAACGGTCACCTTGACTGGGCACGGGATTGGGATGCCCTGACAGCTGGCTACCCATGACTTCCGGGCATGCCTGTGAGGGTGCTTCTGGAATAATAATCAGACGGCCCTCCCTGAAGTAGACGGGCATCGTCCAGGCCCCTGGGGGCGTGAAGAGAACAAGAAAGAGGAAGAAGGCTGTGTTTCCCTGACTACCGAGCTATCCACTTTCTGGCTCCCTTGCTCCTGGCTCTGAGGCCTTCAGACCCGGACTGGAATCGACCTCATCAGCTCCTGGCTCTCAGGCCTTCAAGCTGCGCCACTGGTTCTCCTGGGCCTCCAGCCTGCAGATGGTGGACTGTAGGATTTCTCAGCCTCCGTAATCCCATGAATCAGTATCTTACAATAAATCTCTTCACACACACACACACACACATGCACACACACACGCACGCTCCTGGTTCTATTTCTCAGGAGAACCCTGACCAATGCGATGCTGAACAGCTGCTCTCCGCTGGGAGTCTGGAATCTCGGTTCGTGTGCAGCCTGCAGGGCCAGCCCATGACAAAAACCCTGAGTTGTCACAATTCATTGCTGGAGGAACTGGGAGAGGGCCCTTGGGAGGCTCGTGACTGGTTTCTTCCGGAATTTTCCCCATGTGCCTTTTTCCTTGGCCAAGTCTCCCTTATTCCTCCAGTGTAGTGGCCCAGCTGTGGCCCCAAGTGCGGCCATATGACTGATCCCAGGAGTCCTCCTAGCCAATCGTCGAACCTGGGGATGGGCTTGAGGACTCGATGCAGAACATACTCAACAACTCTTCAAATAAACAAATCAGGTAGGTCAAAGGCAACTGGCCCCCAGAATTTTAAACAGAGCATACATTTAATGTCCTAGATCACCAGCTTTCAAACGTATTCAAAGCCAAAGAATTCCAATACATATAAAGCTTGAAGATGAAGCTGTATGTACTTTAATAAGCACACAAATCCACCTCTCTTGCTTACTTTCATAGCCCCAGCACCTGACCCAATGCCTGCACTGAGTGGGATACCTCCAATAAGTATTTTGTAAACGGAATTAAATAACTTAAGCTCAGATCATGAAATGTACTTAATATGACACCAACCAAGGAGAACAACAAAGAGAGTCTGCTGACCTGAAAACACCCATACAGCAACTGGGAGAACCTTACAGGTAACAGCTGACACATCACACCAGACTTAGCTTTTGTGCAGCTCAAATCTGAAATCTGCGGAGTATCAGAAACATCCTTCTTTTTCTTACCGACTTGTCGTCTGGAAGCAGGAATGTAATCCGACCAGGAAGGGGTTGCTGGATGCCTGCTCAAACACGTGCTTCTCTGTCTGTACCCAGTCAATATCCTGAAATAGAAACCAGGGAGTGGTAATGAGGCTCCTGAATGCTCCTCACAGACATCCTGGGCAAGGGGGAGGCAAGGGAGGAGTCTCTCTCCTCTGCTTTCAGGAAGATAATGCAGAGAGGAAAAGAAAACACCCATTAGGAACTGCATCACCACCACTGTCACCATCCACCCCACCTCTACCACCATCGTCACTGTCACCATCACCACCACTGTCACCATCCACCCCACCTCTACCACCATCGTCACTGTCACCATCACTGTAACCATCACCACCACTGTCATCATCATCACCATCCACCCCACCTCTACCACCACCACCACCATCACCATCACTGTCACCATCCACCCCACCTCTACCACCATCGTCACTGTCACCATCACTGTAACCATCACCACCACTGTCATCATCATCACCATCCACCCCACCTCTACCACCACCACCACCATCACCATCACTGTCACCATCACCACCACTGTCACCATCCACCCCACCTCTACCACCATCGTCACTGTCATCATCACCACCACTGTCACCATCCACCCCACCTCTACCACCATCGTCACTGTCACCATCACCATCACTGTCATCATCATCACCATCCACCCCACCTCTACCACCACCACCACCACCACTATCGTCACTGTCACCACCACCACCACTGTCATCATCATCACCATCCACCCCACCTCTACCACCACCACCACCATCACCACCACTGTCACCATCCACCCCACCTCTACCACCATCGTCACTGTCATCATCACCACCACTGTCACCATCCACCCCACCTCTACCACCATCGTCACTGTCACCATCACCATCACTGTCATCATCATCACCATCCACCCCACCTCTACCACCACCACCACCACCACCACCGTCACTGTCACCATCACCACCACTGTCATCACCATCCACCCCACCTCTACCACCACCACCACCGTCACTGTCACCATCACCACTGTCATCGTCACCATCCACCCCACCTCTACCACCACCACCATCATCGTCACTGTCACCATCACCACCACTGTCACCATCCACCCCACCTCTACCACCATCGTCACTGTCACCATCACCACCACTGTCACCATCCACCCCACCTCTACCACCACCACCATCGTCACTGTCACCATCACCACCACTGTCATCGTCACCATCCACCCCACCTCTACCACCACCACCACCATCGTCACTGTCACCATCACCACCACTGTCATCATCACCATCCACCCCACCTCTACCACCACCACCACCATCGTCACTGTCACCATCACCACCACTGTCACCATCCACCCCACCTCTACGCCCACCACCACCACCACCACCATCGTCACTGTCACCACCACCACCACTGTCATCATCACCATCCACCCCACCTCTACCACCACCACCACCGTCACTGTCACCATCACCACCACTGTCATCATCACCATCCACCCCACCTCTACCCCCACCACCACCATTGTCACTGTCACCATCACCACCACTGTCACCATCCACCCCACCTCTACGCCCACCACCACCACCGTCACTGTCACCATCACCACCACTGTCATCAGCATCACCATCCACCCCACCTCTACCACCACCACCACCATCGTCACTGTCACCATCACCACCACTGTCATCATGATCACCATCCACCCCACCTCTACCACCACCACCATCATCGTCACCGTCACCATCACTACCACTGTCATCGTCACCATCCACCCCACCTCTACCACCACCACCGTCACCATCACCATCACCACCGTCATCATTGTCACCACCCACCCCACCTCTACCACCACCACCATCACTGTCACCATCACCACCATCGTCATTGTCACCATCCACCCTACCTCTACTACCACCACCACACCACCGTCACTGTCACCATCACCACCACTGTCATCATCACCATCCACCCCACCTCTACCACCACCACCATCATCGTCACTGTCACCATCACCACCGTCATCGTCACCATCCACCCCACCTCTACCACCACCACCACCACCATCGTCACTGTCACCATCACCACCGTCATCATCATCACCATCCACCCCACCTCTACCACCACCACCACCACCGTCACTGTCACCATCACCACCACTGTCATCATCATCACCATCCACCCCACCTCTACCACCACCACCATCGTCACTGTCACCATCACCACCACTGTCGTCGTCACCATCCACCCCACCTCTACCACCACCACCACCACCATCGTCACTGTCACCATCACCACCGTCATCATCACCATCCACCCCACCTCTACCACCACCACCACCACCGTCACTGTCACCATCACCACCACTGTCATCATCATCACCATCCACCCCACCTCTACCACCACCACCGTCACTGTCACCATCACCACCACTGTCATTGTCACCATCCACCCCACCTCTACCACCACCACCACCACCATCGTCACTGTCACCATCACCACCACTGTCATCATCACCATCCACCCCACCTCTACCACCACCACCACCATCGTCACTGTCACCATCACCACCACTGTCATCATCACCATCCACCCCACCTCTACCACCACCACCACCACCATCGTCACTGTCACCATCACCACCACTGTCATCATCACCATCCACCCCACCTCTACCACCACCACCACCATCGTCACTGTCACCATCACCACCACTGTCATCATCACCATCCACCCCACCTCTACCACCACCACCACCACCATCGTCACTGTCACCATCACCACCGTCATCATTGTCACCATCCACCCCACCTCTACCACCACCACCATCATCACTGTCACCATCACCACCGTCATCATTGTCACCATCCACCCTACCTCTACTACCACCACCACACCACCGTCACTGTCACCATCACCACTGTCATCATTGTCACCATCCACCCCACCTCTACCACCACCACCATCGTCACTGTCACCATCACCACCGTCATCGTCACTGTCACCACCACCATCATTGTCACTGTCACCATCACCACGGTCATCATCGTCACCATCCACCCCACCTGTACCACCACCATCGTCACTGTCAACACCACCGTCATCGTCACTGTCACCACCACCACCGTCACTGTCACCAATACCACCATCGTCACCATCCACCCCACCTCTACCCCCACCACCACCGTCACTGTCACCAACACCACCATCATCGTCACCATCCACCCCACCTCTACTCCCACCACCACCGTCACCGTCACCATCACCACCGTCATCGTCACCATCTGCCCCACCTCTACCACCACCACCACCATCACTGTAACCATCACCACCGTCATCACCATCCACCCCACCTCTACCCCCACCACCACTACCATCACTGTCACTGTCACCAACACCACCATCATCATCACCGTCACCATCACCACCGTTGTCATTGTCACCATCCGCCCCACCTCTACCACCACCACCACCACCACCATCACTGTAACCATCACCACGGTCATCATTGTCACCATCCACCCCACCTCTACCACCACCACCACCATCATCACTGTAACCATCACCACCGTCATCATCACCATCCACCCCACCTCTACCCCCACCACTACCATCACTGTCACTGTCACCAACACCATCATCGTCACCGTCACCATCACCGTCATCATTATCACCATCCGCCCCACCTCTACCCCCACCACCACCACCATCACTGTAAGCATCACCACCGTCGTCGTCACCATCCACCCCACCTCTACCACCACCACCACCGTCACCATCACCACCATCATCGTCACCATCCACCCCACCTCTACCACCACCACCGTCACCGTCACCATCACGTCATCATTGTCACCATCCGCCCCACCTCTACCACCACCACCACCACCACCACTGTAACCATCACCACCGTCATCATCGTCACCATCCACCCCACCTCTACCACCACCACCACCACCGTCACCATCACCATCATCATTGTCACCATCCACCCCACCTCTACCACCACCACCACCACCATCATCACCGTCACCATCACCACCGTCGTCATTGTTACCATCCACCCCACCTCCACCACCACCACTGTCACCATCACTACCACTGTCATCGTCACCATCCACCCCACCTCTACCACCACCACCACCACCATCGTCACTGTCACCATCACCACTGTCATCGTCACGATCCACCCCACCTCTACCACCACCACCACCATCACTGTCACCATCACCACTGTCGTCACTGTCACCACCACCACCGTCACTGTCACCAACACCACCGTCATTGTCACCATCCACCCCACCTCTACCACCACCGTCACTGTCACCAACACCACCATCATTGTCACTGTCACCACCACCATCGTCACTGTCACCACCACCGTCATTGTCACCATCCACCCCACCTCTACCCCCACCACCACCGTCACTGTCACCAACACCGTCGTCACTGTCACCACCACCGTCACTGTCACCAACACCACCGTCATCATCCACCCCACCTCTACCCTCACCACCATCACTGTCACCACCACCGTCATCATTGTCACCATCTACCCCACCTCTACCACCACCACGACCACCATCACTGTAACCATCACCACCAACATCGTCACCATCCACCCCACCTTTATCACCACCACCACTGTCACCGTCACCATCACCACTGTCATCGTCACCATCCACCCCACCTCTACCACCACCACCATCACCGTCACCATCACCACCGCCATCATCGTCACTGTCACCATCACCACCACTGTCATCATCATCACCATCCGCCCCACCTCTACCCCCCCACCATGGTCACTGTCACCATCACTGTCATCATCGTCACCATCCACCCCACCTCCACCCCATCATCGTCACTGTCACCATCACCGTCATCGTCACCATCCACCCCACCTCCACCTCCCACTACCATCACTGTCATCATCACTGTCATCATCAACATCCACCCGCCACCACCATCACTGTCACTGTCATCTTCACCACTAGTCATCACCGTCATCGTCATCACCACCACCGTCATCACCATCTGCATCATCACTGTCATTGCCATCATCACCATCATCATTGTCACCATCCACCTCACCTCCACCCCATCACTGTCACCATCATTGTCACTGTCACCATCACCATCACACCAGTCACCATCCACCCTACCTCCACCATCATCACTGTCACCATCACCATCGTCACCATCCACCCCACCTCTATCATCGTCACTGTCACCATCACCATCATTGTCACCATCCACCCCACCTCTACCACCACCGTCACTGTCACCATCACCATCATTGTCACCATCCACCCCACCTCTACCACCACCATCACTGTCACTGTCACCATCACTACCACTATCACCATCCACCCCACCTCCACCCCCCATTGTCACTGTCACCATCACCATCATCGTCATCATCCACCTTACCTCCCCACCATCGTCACTGTCACCATCACTGTCATCATCGTCACCATCCAGCCCACCTCCACCCCCCACCACCGTCACTGTCAGCATCACTGTCATCGTCGCCATCTACCCGCCACCATCATCACTGTCACTGTCACCATCACCTTTACCACTAGTCATTACCATCATCGTCATCACCATCACCACTGTCATCACCACCATCATCACCACCGTCACCATCAATGTCAACACTACCACCACCATGACCGTCATCACCATCAATCACCATCATCACCACCATCACCACTGTCATCATCCACCCCCAACTCCACCCCCCATCGTCACTGTCACCATCACCTTCATCACCATCAATCACCATCATCACCACCACCATCATCATCACAACTGTCATTGTCACCACCACTGCCATCATCATCACCATCTCCATCATCACTGTCATCATCACCACCAATGTCATCACCACCACCGTCATCAATGTCAACACTACCACCACCATGACCGTCATCACCATCACATCATCACCACCATCAGCATCTTCATCACCACCACCACCGTCACCATCATGTCATCACCACTGCCATCATCACCATCATCATCACCACTGCCATCATCACCATCATCACCGTCCTCACCATCACTGTCATCACCATCACCATCACCACCATCTTCACCACGATCACCAAAGCTACCAGCTCTGGTTGTATGCTGGCCTCTGGTGGTATGCTGGCCTCTGGCCTCCGGGCTTTGCCCTAACAGTTCCGGGAGGCAGGTATTATCTCCAGTTAGGACACAAGGAAACTGAGGTGGAGGGCTAAGAGGATTCCCCAAGGTCCCAGTGCCACTGAGTGATAAGCCTGGGACAAGCCTACACCCATCGCCAGAGCACTAGCTCCCGCCACAGGGCTGTCACCCTCCCAATGAACTCCTCCATGCTGGAATTCAGCAAAATGCTGCAAGGTCAAAGGCAACTTTAGAGTCACAAAGATCCAACAGCTTGGTCTCATCTTGACCCCAGAAAGTAGGCTGGAAAAGGTTTCCATATCTTCCTAGGTCAACCCCTTGTCTTCACGGTTAGAAAAATGACAGTGAAAGAAATGCATCCCAAATAGGCTGGAGTACAGGGGTGTGATCACTGCTCACTGCAGCCTTGACCTCTGGAGCTCCAGCAATCCTCCCACTTCAGCCTCCAGAGGAGCTGGGACCACAGATACACACCACACTCAGCAATTTTATTTTTTGCAGAGGCAGGGTCTTACTGTGTTGCCTGCCCCTACCCCTGGAAGTTTTGTGGAAACAAATCAGCAAACCATTAGGATCTATTTAGCCTCTGAGACTGTATCATTCCTCCTCAGCGCCCTCCTTCTCGAGGCTCGGTCCTCGGCCACCCTCCCTTCTCTCCGGAGGCAGATCCAATGGAGGGGCTTCGAGTCCCATCTTTCCACGCCGAGAGCTCCTGGCCCGGCCTCTCCCTGAGTTGCAGACCTGCCCCCTGATGGCTGCTCAACATGTGCACCCAGGCATCTCACGCCACCCCAGGCCACAAGCCAAGCTCCTCGCCAGCCCGCATCTCCTCCCACCTCCAGTGGCTGAAAACCCAGAGAGTCAGCGGTGACTCCTCCACCCCTCACCTGCCACCACCCGCGCCCCAGTGGCCCTCACCAGCAGCACCCACCCACTGGGGCCCCGCAGGGACGTCGGCGTTGGGATCACGACCCACTGGGGCCCCGCAGGGACGTCGGCGCTGGGATCACGACCCACTGGGGCCCCGCGGGGACGTCGGCGTTGGGATCATGACCCACATATTACTCAGCACCCAAACTGAGTGGAACCTCCCGGAGGCAGCACTGCTGAGTTCAAGGCACATCTGGCCCTGCGTGGGGCCGGTGCTGCAGAATTGGTGGGAAGGGGCTTGCCAGTGACTCCCGGGGGAACAAGAAGCAAGCCTAGCCCGAGTTCAGTCTCTTTGTGAGGAGAAAGAAATTTCTAGAAACCATCCAAGCATTCAACAACTCCTAGAATCAGGTTCTTCTCAAAAGACAACCTCAGAGTCCCCACCTCGGCATCCTGGCCCACATGGGATGATTTCAAGACAGACCAAAACTGCAGCAGCGACTCTTCCTAATGCCTTTTCTCAGTCCTGCAAACTCGCTCTCATACATGGCATTAACTGCCAGCTGGCCGGGGTGTGCTGCAAAGAGGGTTGGAATCCTCTTCTGCGGCCGCTGGCCAGCAGTGGGGCCGTCAGCAGGGCACCACACCTCTCAGGGCCTCTGTTCCTCGGCACAGGGCATGGATGCTGCCACTCAATTGTGAGTTCTGCACCCAGGGACGAGGGGCCGGTTGGACAGCCTGTGTACTGCACAGACACACCCTGCTGGGAGGCAGTAGAGGCTCAGTCCCAGCCCCAGTTCTGCCTCCTAGCCCCGAGCCTGGCTGGTGGGGAGGGAGCCCCTCTGTGGCCCATCGGGGCTCCATGAGCACCCAGTTGTCTTCTGTGCCAGCAGCACTTGGTGACAACGGCATTACTGCCACCTACACATCGGCCTTTTTTCTGCTCCTGAGAGACACAACCTGCATTCAGGTATGAAAGCAGAAGGCCAAAAATACCAGAAGCCGACAAGTGCACGAAAGATGCTGAACATCGCCAGTCATTAAAGAAATGTCAGTCAAAGCCACAGCTGCACACTCATTAGGACGGAGGTCATCCAAATAACGTGCATGGCTGAAAACCTGCAGAAACAGGCCCGTGCGCTGCTGGCGAGAAGGTGAAACGGTGGCTGCGAGGGAAACAGCCTGGTAGGTCCCCATCACCTGAACAGAGAACTACCACGTGACCCAGTAATGCCACTGCTAGGTTTGCACTCAAAAGAACTGGAAATAGACTCAAACAGATTCTTGCACACAAACCTTCACCATGGCACCACTCACAAGAGCCAAGGGTGGGAACACTGCAAATGCCCCTTGGCAGGTGCACGCGCAAACGTGGGGCCTCCACCGGACAACGGAACAACATTACCCAGCCAGGCAGAGAGAGGAAGGCCTGAGCAAGCAGCCACACAGATGGACCCCGGAGAAGCCAGACACTAAAAGCTCACACACAACTCCATTCTGTCAAATGTGCAGAAGAGGGAAGTCCGCAGAGGCAGAAGGCACATTGGAGGCCACTGGGGCCAATGTAGAGGGGAAGCAGGGGGTGAGTATGGGGTCTCCTTTTGGGGTGAGGAAAATGTTCTGGAATCAGAGAGGTGATAGCTGCCCAACTCTGTACCTCAATGTGCTAAAAGCTGCCTAACTGTACACTTTATTTGTATATTTTATTCCTTTTTTAAGACAGAGTCTCATTCGGTCACCCATGCTGGAGTGCAGTAGTGTGATCTCGGCTCACTGCAATCTCCGCCTCCCAGGTTCAAGTGATTCTCCCGTCTCAGCCTCTGAGTAGCTGGGATTAGAGGTGTGTGCCACCACACCTGGCTAATTTTTGTATTTTTAGTATAGTTGGGTTTTCACCATATATTGGTCAGGCTGGTCTTGAACTCCTGACCTCAGGTAATCCACCCGTCTTGGCCTCCCAAAGTGCTGGGATTATAGGTGTGAGCCACCATGCCTGGCCCTAACTGTACATTTTAAAATGTCAAATTCTATGCCATGTGTATTTTACTATAATTAAAACAAAAAAGTGTATGAAGTCAGAATCAAGATTTCAACAAATAGGCCAAGAGCAGTGACTCATGCCTGTAATCCCAGCACTCCAGCAGGCTGAGTGGGGCAGAGTGCATGAGTGCAGGAATTCGAAACCAGCCTGGGCAACATAGTGGAACCCCGTCTCTACAAAAAACACAAAAAATAGCCGGGCATGGTGGTGCACGCCTGTAGCCCTGGCTCCTCTGGAGGCTGAAGTGGGAAGATCACCTCAGCCCAGCAAGAGGTGGAGGCTGCAGGAGGAGGTGGAGGCTGCAGGAGGTGAGCTGTGATCATGCTCTGCACTCCAGCCTGGGTGACAGAGTGAGACACTGCCTCTACAGAAAATACAAAATTATACAGCTGGGGGTGGTGGCTCATGCCTGTAGTCCCAACACTCTGGAGGCTGAAGTGGGAGGATCACCTGAGCTGGGGAGTTTGAGGCTACATGGGCTGTGATCAAGTCACTCCAGCCTGGGTGACAGAGTAAGACCCTGTTTAAGAACCTATTTCCAAAAAAAAAAAGATTTCAACAAATAAACCATTGATCCTATAATCAATAAACTTCTCCCCCAGAAACAGCTGGTGTGGGAAGATCTGCTACACAGAGCCGCGGCAGTTCAGCACGTCCCTCAAAGCTGGGGCCTTGTGCAGGACGGAGTGAGGCAGCGCCTCTGGGCAGCTTCCTGTCCTACCCCATCACCCGCCCGGTTCAGCTCAACCCCAGGGATTTCCTAACAAGGGTGACGACATCCTCAAGCTCAACCGCAGTCTGCTGGAAGGCGACGTATCAGTGGTTGGCCACACACGCGAAGGTCGCGGAGACGATACCCATCTTCACCTTTTCAAAGCTTAGACACGAGTGCTCTCTGCGGTGGTCCGCTCACTGCCTGCGGTGTGCAGTGCACGGACAGCCGTGCGGGCCGGCAGCCTGAGAGCAGGAGCTGCACTGTGCATCCTGGCCGCGGAGTTGGCTGCGCCGTTTGGGTTTGTGGAGCACGCGTTGTGACATTCACACAACGGTGCCATCACCTGACCAGGCACTTTCCAGAACACGTCCCGGTTGTTACGCGACGCATCACTATTGATTTTGCGCAAACTCCATCAATACGAGGCCAGGACTCTCATGCCTGGATTAATTTTGCTAAAGCCTGGAGCATTCATTATGGCCTTCTAATGCCCTCTTCCCCAGGTGGCGGCCCCAGGGCGGTGCGTTCCCGGGACCCCGAGCGCCGTGAGAAGTGGCACCTACCTCGTCGTCGTGCACAAGCTCTTTCTTCACCACTTTCATGGCGTAAATTTGGTCATTCTTCTTCAACCGCACCAGGAGAACCTTGGCGTAGCTCCCGCGCCCTATGACTCTGATTAGGTCGAAGTCCTGCAGCCCGAGCCCCTGAGAGATTTTGATTCCATCCATCCCATCGATAACTGGCTTAAGGTCCTAGGAAGGGAGAACAAGACCCCAGAAAGTGAGGGGAGAGGGGTCCCGGGAGATTCAGAGGACCACGCATCACTCATGCGGTCCCAACAGAGATCTGCTCCTCAGAGCCTAGAGCCTCACGATCCCAGTCTCAGCTCTGCGTCCCACAGATCCCACCCCCACACTCCCATCTAAACCGGGGCACAAAAGGTGAGAACTTCAGGCTGTGCTTCTGAGGAAGGTGCTAGAAAGTCGGAAGCTGCTCGTTTCCACAGACCATGGCTCTGGTCACAGCTGCCAGTGGGAGGGACCCCCAGGCCTTCAGCCCTACCAGTCGGGCTGAAGAGGTGGCCACTGGGACATGCGGCCCAGGGCCTGGGCCCATCCTTCCCCATCAGGGCCCTCCCTCGGGGAAGGAAGGTAAAGCAAACGTAGCTAATGCCTGCCAAGAGCTCCCAAACCGGCAAGCACACATTATTAGAAATAATTATTAGAAATATACAGGAGAAAGGCGCTCCGAGGAAAAAGAGAAGCCTCGGCCTCCTGCAAGCTACACCAGGCAAGGATGTCGGGGTGGAGGAGGTAGTTCGCTAGGAGGTGCTGTTCTGTGCAGCAGAATGGATTCTGCTTTTTTTGAGACAGGGTCTTCCTCTGCCACCCAGGCTGGAGTGCAGTGGCGCAATCTCGGCTCACTGCAGCCTCCACCTCCCAAGCTCAGGCGATCCTCCCACCTCAGCCTCCCAAGCAGCTGGGACCACAGGCCCATGCCACCATGCCCAGCTAATTATTTTGTATTTATTTTTGCAGGAATAGGGTTTCACTACGCTGCCCAGGCTGTTCTCAAGCTTCTGGACTCAAGTGATCTGCCTGGCCCAGCCTCCCAAAATGCTGGGATTGGAAGTGTGAGCCACCGTGCCCGGCTTTGGATTCTGCTTTCTAAGTGACCCGGCCTCCCTCCAGACACAGGACGGCCAGGAAGGAGCACGAGTTGTGAGGGTGGTATGTGCCGCTGCTCTGGAAAGGTGTGGGCTTTGCCAGCGCAGCCCTTTCTTGGGTTTTACGAGCAGAGGCTGAGAACACAGCAAGCTCTTCTGTTCCCTTCTCAGGGTTTGTGGTGCAGAGCTGGCCACAGACGCGAGGCTCAGTTGAGCCTCTTCGCTTGAGTTGGGGAAGGACGTGAAAAGGCATTAGAGGGGTTTGCCAGGACGGCCAAACGAGGCAACGAAAGGAAGGCCGTGGTGCAGACACAACTTGATAAAAATTACAGCTCAAAAGCCAGCCCCTGGGCCACTGTACTGCCTGGGTGGAGAGGATGTGGGGCGTGGCTTCCCCCCAGGGTGCGGTCCCCAGACCACCCGCGGGGACAGCTGCCTCCAGGGAATCACCAAGGATGTGCCTGAAATAAGACCCAAGAACAAGGGCTTCTTTCTAGACACCCACACCCGTGAAGATTAGCAACATCCCGGACCGTATATTTCACATCCAGATTTCCGTGACTGCCCCAGAGGCAGGCTCACAGACTTCCAAGAGGACGCTGGAAAGGTAGCGAGCTGCTCCGCAGACTCACCTCAGAGTCGTCTTTAATGCTGTCATGTTTCCGGGATGAGGAAATGTAAGCAACTGGCGAGAGAGGGAGGAAGAGGCGTTACGGTGTCGTCAGGAACGCGCTGGGAACACAGCGACCCCGTGGGCCCTGCTCCTCCACCAGGCGACGGTGAAGGGTGACTCTACACAGCAGCCATGTCTGATTCTAGTTTAGAGTCTTTTGAAAATGCAGCTTCCTGGGCCCCACTCAGACCTGCCGACTCTGACCATGGGACCTGGGGATGTACATTTGTGACACACGCCCCCAGGGGTCCATCTGCAAATAATTAGTCATCAGATTTTGGTGTCTAGTGAATGGGTGGGTGGGGCAGGAGGGGATGTCTAGTGAAGGGATGGAGGATGACTAGATGGGGGATGAATGGAGGCCTGGATGGAAGACGGACAGATGGAGAGGTCAGTGGACAACAGATGGAGGGATAAATGGAGAGGTCAGTGGACAAGAGATGGATAGATGGAGAGGTCAGTGGACAATAGATGGATGAATAGATGGAGAGGTCAGTGGAAAATAGATGGATAGATGGAGAGGTCAGTGGACAATAGATGGATGAATAGATGGAGAGGTCAGTGGACAATAGATGGAGAGGTCAGCGGAAAATGGATAGATGGAGAGGTCAGTGGACAATAGATGGATAGATGGAGTGGTCAGTGGACAATAGATGGACTGATGGAGAGATCGGTGGACAACAGATAGATGGATGCAGAGGTCAGTGGACAATAGATGGAAAGATGGAGACGTCAGTGGACAATAGATGCATGGGTAGATGGAGAGATCAGTGGACAATAGATGGAGAGGTCAGTGGACAATAGATGGATGGATAGACGGAGAGATCAGTGGACAACAGATAGATGATGGATGGAGAGATGGAGAGGTCAGTGGACAATAGATGGATGGATAGATGGAGAGGTCAGTGGACAATAGATGGAAAGACAGAGACGTCAGTGGACAATAGATGGATGGGTAAATGGAGAGGTCAGTGGAAATAGATAGATGGAAAGATGGAGATGTCAGTGGACAATAGATGGATGGGTAGATGGAGAGGTCAGTGGACAATAGATGGATGGATAGATGGAGAGGTCAGTGGACAACAGATGGATGGAGAGGTCAGTGGACAATAGATGGAAAGATGGAGACGTCAGTGGACAATGGATGGGTAGATGGAGAGGTCAGTGGACAATAGATGGATGGATAGATGGAGAGGTCAGTGGATAATGGATGGATGGAGAGATCAGTGGACAACAGATGGAAAGATGGAGACATCAGTGGACAATAGATGGATGGATAGATGGACAGGTCAGTGGACAATAGATGGATAGATGGGGAGATCAGTGGACAATAGATAGATGGACAGATGGAGAGGTCAGTGGACAACAGATGGATGGATAGATGGAGAGGTCAGTGGACAATAGATGGATCGATAGACACAGAGATCAGTGGACAACAGACAGATGGAAAGATGGAGACGTCAGTAGACAATAGATGGGTAGATGGAGAGGTCAGTGGACAATAGATGGATGGATAGATGGAGAGGTCAGTGGACAAGAGAGAGATGGATGGAGAGGTCAGTGGACAATAGATGGAAAGATGGAGACGTCAGTGGACAACAGATGGACGGATAGATGGAGAGGTCAGTGGACGATAGATGGATAGATGGAGAGGTCAGTGGACAATAGATGGATGGGTAGATGGAGAGGTCAGTGGACAACAGATGGATCGATAGATGGAGAGATCAGTGGAAAATAGATGGATGCAGAGGTCAGTGGACAACAGATAGATGGAAAGATGGAGACGTCAGTGGACAACAGATGGATGGGTAGATGGAGAGGTCAGTGGACAACAGATGGATGGATAGATGGAGAGGTCAATGGACAATAGACAGATGGATGGAGAGGTCAGTTGACAACAGATGGAAAGATGGAGGCGTCAGTGGACAACAGATGGATGGACAGATGGACAGGTCAGTGGATGATGGATAGATGGAGAGATCAGTGGACAATAGATAGATGGACAGATGGAGAGGTCAGTGGACAACAGTTGGATGGATAGATGGAGAGGTCAGTGGACAAGAGATGGATAGATGGAGAGGTCAGTGGACAATAGATGGATGGGTAGATGGAGAGGTCAGTGGACAGCAGATGGATTGATAGATGGAGAGATCAGTGGACAATAGATAGATGGATGCAGAGGTCAGTGGACAATAGATAGATGGAAAGATGGAGACATCAGTGGACAATAGATGGATGGGTAGATGGAGAGGTCAGTGGACAACAGATGGATGGATAGATGGAGAGGTCAATGGTCAACAGACAGATGGATGGAGAGGTCAGTCAACAACAGATGGAAAGATGGAGGCGTCAGTGGACAACGGATGGACAGATGGACAGGTCAGTGGACGATAGATGGATAGATGGAGAGATCAGTGGACAATAGATGGACAGATGGAGAGGTCAGTGGACAACAGTTGGATGGATAGATGGAGAGGTCAGTGGACAATAGATGGATCGATAGACACAGAGGTCAGTGGACAATAGAAAGATGGAGACGTCAGTGGACAATGGATGGGTAGACAGACAGGTCAGTGGACAATAGATGGATGGATAGATGGAGAGGTCAGTGGACAACAGATGGATGGAGAGGTCAGTGGACAACAGATGGAAAGATGGAGACATCAGTGGACAACAGATGGACCGATACAGAGGTCAGTGGACGATAGATGGATAGATGGAGAGGTCAGTGGACAATAGTTGGATGGATAGATGGAGAGGCCAGTGGACAATAGATGGATGGATAGATGGAGAGGTCAGTGGACAATAGACAGATAGATAGATGGAGAGGTTAGTGGACAATAGATAGATGGCCAGATGGAGAGGTCAGTGAACAGCAGATAGATGGATAGATGGAGAGGTCAGTGGACAATGGATGGATAGATAGAGAGGTCAGTGGACAATAGTTGGATGGATAGATGGAGAGGTCAGTGGACAATAGATGGAAAGATGGAGACGTAAGTGGACAACAGATGGACAGATAGATGGAGAGGTCAGTGGATGACAGATGGATAGATGGAGACATCAGTGGACAACAGATGGATGAAGAGGTCAGTAGACAATAGACAGATGGACAGATGGAGAGGTCAGTGTACAATGGATGGATAGATGGAGAGGTCAGTGGACAACAGTTGGATGGATAGACGGAGAGATCAGTGGACAATAGATGGATGGATAGATGAAGAAGTCAGTGGATAACAGACAGATGGATAGATGTAGAGGTTAGTGGACAATAGATAGATGGATGAATGGAGAAGTCAGTGGACAATAGACAGAAAGATGGAGACGTCAGTGGACAATGGATGGGTAGATGGAGAGGTCGGTGGACAACAGATAGATGGATGAAGAGGTCAGTGGACAATAGATGGAAAGATGGAGACATCAGTGGACAATAGATGGATGGATAGAGAGAGAAGTCAGTGGAAAATAGACAGATGGATAGATGGAGAGGTCAGTGGACAATAGTTGGATGGATAGATGGAGAGGTCAGTGGACAACAGATAGATGGATACATGGAGAGGTCAGTGGACAATAGATAGATGGACAGATGGAGAGGTTAGTGGACAATAGTTGGATGGATAGATGGAGAGGTCAGTGGACAATAGATGGATGGATAGATGGAGAGGTCAGTGGACAACAGACAGATGGATAGATGGAGAGGTTAGTGGACAATAGATAGATGGATATATGGAGAGGTCAGTGGACAATAGATGAGTGGACAGATGGAGAGGTCAGTGGACATTAGATAGATGGATATATGGAGAGGTCAGTGGACAACAGATGGATCGATAGATGGAGAAGTCAGTGGACAATAGATAGATGGATGCAGAGGTCAGTGGACAATAGATAAATGGACAGATGGAGACGTTAGTGGACAACAGTTGGACGGATAGATGGAGAGGTCAGTGGACAACAGATGGATGGATAGATGGACAGGTCAGTGGACAATAGATAGATGGATAGATGTAGAGGTTAGTGGACAATAGATGGATGAATGGAGAGGTCAGTGGACAACAGATAGAAAGATGGAGACATCAGTGGACAATGGATGGGTAGATGGAGAGGTCAGTGGACAACAGATGGATGGAGAGGTCAGTGGACAATAGATGGAAAGATGGAGACGTCAGTGGACAATAGATGGATAGATGGAGAGGTCAGTGGATGATAGATGGATAGATGGAGAGGTCAGTGGACAATAGTTGGATGGACAGCTGGAGAGGTCAGTGGACAAGAGATGGATAGATGGAGAGGTCAGTGGACAAGAGATGGATAGATGGAGAGGTCAGTGGACAATAGACGGATATATGGAGAGGTCAGTGGACAACAGATACATGGATAGATGGAGAGGTCAGTGGACAACAGATGGACGAATGGAAGATAGCTGGAGGATGGGTGAGTGGAGGATGGCTGGCTGGCTGGATGATGAGATGGATGGATATAAGATGGATAGGTAGATGGGTGGAAGATAGATAGCTGGAGGATGGGTGGGTGGAGGATGGCTGTCTGGTTGACTAGATGGATGGATGGAGCGTGGATAGATGGATAGGTGGTGGATGGATGGAGAATGGGTGGGTGGAGGATGGCTGGTTGGCTGAGGGCCGGTTGATTGGCTAGGTGGGTGAATGGATGATGTACGGATGTACATCTGTATAGAGGATGGGCGGGTGGGGGACGGCTGGTTGGCTGGATGACTAGATGGATGGATGATGGATGGAGGATGGAGAATGGATGGATGGATGGATGGATGGAGGATGGGTAGTGGAGGATGGCTGGTTGGCTAGATGACTAGATGGATGGATGGGTGGGTGGAGGATGGCTGGCTGGCTGAGGACCGGTTTGTTGGCCAGGTGGGTGAATGGATGATGTATGGATGTATATCTGTATAGAGAATGGGCGGGTGGAGGATGGCTGGTTGGCTGGATGACTAGATGGATGGATGGAAGATGGATAGATGGATGGAGAATGGATGGATGGATGGATGGATGGATGGATGGATGGATGGATGGAGGATGGGCGGGTGGAGGATGGCTGGCTGGCTAGCTGAGGACCAGCTGGTTGGCTAGGTGGGTGAATGGATGACGTACAGATGAATATCTGTATAGAGGATGGGTGGGTGAGGATGGCGGATTGGCTGACGGCCGGTTGGTTGGCTAGGTGGGTGAATGGATGACGTACAGATGAATATCTATATAGAGGATGGGTGGGTGAGGATGGCGGGTCGGCTGACAGCCGGTTGGTTGGCTAGGTGGGTGAATAGATGACGTACAGATGAATATCTGTATAGAGGATGGGTGGGTGAGGATGGCGGGTTGGCTGACGGCCGGTTTGTTGGCCAGGTGGGTGAATGGATGATGTATGGATGTATATCTGTATAGAGGATGGGCGGGTGGAGGATGGCTGGTTGGCTGGATGACTAGATGGATGGATGGAAGATGGATGGAGGATGGACGGATGGATGGATGGATGGAGGATGGGCGAGTGGAGGATAGCTGGTTGGCTGGATGACTAGATGGATGGATGGAAGATGGATGGAGGATGGACGGATGGATGGATGGAGGATGGGCGGGTGGAGGATGGCTGGCTGGCTGACCAGCTGGTTGGCTAGGTGGGTGAATGGATGATGTATGGATGTATTTCTGTATAGAGGATGGGTGGGTGGGGGATGGCTGGTTGGTTAGCTGACTAGATGGATGGATGGAGGACGGAGGATGGATGGATGGATGGATGGATGGATGGATGGATGGATGGACGGACGGACGGACGGATGGATGGATGGATGGAGGATGGGTAGGTGGAAGATGGCTTGATGGCTGGCTGGCTGAGGACCAGTTGATTGGCTAGGTGGGTGAACGGATGATGTACGGATGTATATCTGTATAGAGGATGGGCGGGTGGGAGATGGCTGGTTGGCTGGATGACTAGATGGATGGATGGATGGATGGTTGGATGGATGGATGGATGGATGGATGGAGGATGGGTGGGTGGGTGGAGGATGGCTGGCTGGCTGAGGACCGGTTGGTTGGCTAGGTGGGTGAACGGATGATGTACAGATGTATATCTGTATAGAGGATGGGCGGGTAGGAGATGGCTGGTTGGCTGGATGACTAGATGGATGGATGGATGGATGGATGGATGGATGGATGGATGGATGGAGGATGGGTGGGTGGAGGATGGCTGGCTGGCTGAGGACCGGTTGGTTGGCTAGGTGGGTGAACGGATGATGTACGGATGTATATCTGTATAGAGGATGGGTGGGTGGTGGGGCAGGTGGGCAGGCAGTTGTTTGTGAGGCATCTTTTTTGCGTGAGGCACTGTGAGAACTAAGTGCTTTATGTTCTGTGGTCTCGCATCCTCCTCCCTGGGCTCCCAGTGAGACACAACTCACATGCTGCATCAAGTGAAAGTGAGGCTCTCGCATCCTCGTGCAGAGGTGCAGGTGGAGGCTCAGAGCTGGGCTGTAAGTCCAGCTGGTGTTTGAGCTCTCTCTCTGAATGCTTCTTAGCAATAAAACAAGTCCTTCCCCATAAACAAAACCTCACAAAAATCTAAGGACCATGCCACTGCCATGCTGTGTGTGCAGCAGCCACCTCGCCAGCCTTTCCCCAGAGGGGGTTCAGCTCTGTGCAACAGCCAGATTGTGGGAGGTGCCCGGCCATGGTGGCTGCTGCACTAAGTGCCTTTGAGAATTCCCGGAGCTGGTTAGAGGAAGAGGCTCTGCACCCCTGGGCTGCCTGGCCGTGGTGGCCGCTGCGCTAAGTGCCTTCGAGAATTCCCGGAGCTGGTTTAGAGGAAGAGGCTCTGCACCCCTGGGCTGCCACAACAGCGCTTCACGGAGGCATCCCTGCCCAGCAGCCTCCAGGGAGGGCCAGCTCACTCTGCCCATCTCTGCCAGGGATTGAGAAGAGGCCCTGGAGAGCCTCATCCCCAGCCCTGGGGAAGGGTGGCCAGGCTTGAAGACAATGACCCCTGCAGAGCAGATGGGACTGAGAAAGGACTCGTGGCCAGAAGGCAGAGGTGAGCAGGGTGAGGTGATGCCCAGGCTCCACCCAGCCGAAGAAAGCAGTGCCTACTTCCATCTGTCTCCTCGGAAGGAAGGTCGGCGTCCTCGTTCTTGTCATCTACTGGAGGCTCTTGGGAAGGCATGACAGAATCCTGCCGGAGAGACGGAGAGATGGCAGCATGACCAAGTGCTGGAGCAGGTGTTACAAGGTAGCTTCTGTAAACACTTCGTGACTTTTTTTTAATTAAAAACATTTTTTTTTTATAGACAGGGTCACACTCTGTCATCATCCAGGCTGGAGGGCAGTGGCATGATCACGGTTCACTGCAGCTTCAACCTCCTGAGCTCAAGCAAAATCCTCCCACCTCAGCTTCCAGAGCAGCTAGCACGACAGGTGCGCACCACCACACCTGGCTAGTTTTTGAATTTTTTGTAGAGATGGGGTCTCACCATATTGCCCAGGCTGGTCTTGAACTCCTGGCCTCAAGTGATCCTCCCACAGTGTTGGGATTACAGGCGTGAGCCTCTGCACCTGGCCACTTCAAGACTATCTATGATTCACATATTTACACATTACAATGGTTATATTGTTATACAGTATATAAAAATCTAATTATGCTATTGTACCAAATAAAGAACATAAACACTACCTATGATTCTGCAGACAAAGGTGGCCACTCAGTACTGTAGGCCAAGTGCTGTCTACAATGGGATCTTTTGCACAATGCTTGGTCATCTCTCCTGTCCCAAAGCTGCATCCTGGCAGTAACCAAACATCAGGGGGCCATTCTAAGGGCCTCTGGGTTCCGCCTGCAGGTGCATCATAATGGAGTCACCCGTACTGGCGGTCAGTTGGGTGGCAGGCTCTGGCCTCCCTCTGCCTCTAGCTGACCACATTTCTGGGGCCGGTCTCATTTGCTTATGCTAAAGTGGACCCATGGGGTCAAAGGGCATTACAGGCTTTTTGGCAGATGCAGCTGAAGGACCTCTGGAAGGACTATGCCAATGCATGCACCAGCCTGCGTGGCCCCCCATGCCTGTGCCTGGTGATCCTGGGGTGACACCCTGATCCAGACTCTGTCTTTATCCTGTAATAGAGGAGAGGGCACGTCGCCCCTACAGGCACCTTTCCTCCCATGCCACGGCAAGATGCAGATGAGCCACCCTCCCCAGACACACCCACCGCACACTGCAGTGGGGCCCAGCGAGCTGAATGTTCAGTCCAGGCCTCGCCCCTGTGGTTCAGTGAGATGCAGGGGGCCATGCGGAAATGCCAGAGGCAGCCTTCAATAAGGAAAAGTCAACAAGGCCCCACAAGGCCTTGTTGTGGGAGGTACCCACAACACCTCCCAAGTGTGGGAGGATGCTTCAAGTCCAAGCACTCGGGGACGGCAGAGGGAAGGTGCCGCCCTCATCACAGGCTGGGCATGGCTTCCCAGGGAGGATTCCCGAGAAAGGCTCCAGATGTCCGGAGCCTCAGCATGCCCAATGCTACTGAGGTCAGACCTGGCTTTCACCTCCACAGTCCCGAAGAGCTGGTTCAGGACTGGATTATGAATGAACCTTACCCCCGCCCCACTGAGCAGAGCATGCGAGATCCTACCTGAGACTGTCACCTGAGCCTCATGCCACAATGAGCAGAGCGTGCCAGGGGCTCGTGAGGGCTCAGGAAGACGGGTCCTACCCGAGACTGCCGCCTGAGTCTCACGCTGCAGCCCAGAGGTAGGACAGCACCACGGCCCCTCTTGAAGAACCCAGGGTCACCAAGGTCTGCTTGGACAATGGGTTGGTAGCCACGCCCCGGCCCCGCCCATGCTCCCTAGGGCCCACCCAGCCCTGCAACTCACCATATGCTTCCTGCAGGTCAGCGGGACGAGGCCGTGGCAGCGCTTATGGACCAGCAGTTTGCAGTTGATGCACCTGTAGCCTTGCCTCGCGAGGCCCCATATCCTCTCGCTGCACTGACCGCAGTACGCTCTCTGTAGACGGGAACAGAGCGTCAGGCCCAGGCCACGTTGAGGGGCCAGCGGAGAGGGCAGGCAGAGCCTTCCACACCTGTACCTTCTCAAAAGAGGACACTGAGCCAGGCAACAGGTGGCCCCGGCACCTTGTCCCTTCCGGGCGCCAGGCTTGCCCAAGCTCGGCAGCTTCCTCTTGGGTCCACCCCAAGGTTGGGGGAACCAACAGCCCCAAGGAGAGGCCTGGAACCCTGTTCTGCATGAGAGAACACAGGGGAGGCCCCATCGGGCAGGGGTGACGAGGCGCTGCTTCAGGCAAGGCCCCCTGGTTTGCAGGGGCTGGGGGGCTGCAGCTCCTGCTGGGCTCTGCGTAGGGCAGCCTGGGGTCCTGTCTAGGGCTGAGCAGAGTGTAGGGCACCCCCTGCCTGATCTTCATTCAAACAGAACCTCCTCCCGACAGCCTCAGAGAAGGTGAACTCGGACCACAAACATCTCGAACTACTACACCACAGCCTGCAATTATCTTAGTATTCTTTGCTCAGTATTTTTCAAGATTTTAAATGATCCTTCTTTATTCTTCATGGTTCTGAACAATTCGAAAATGATGGTAATTATCAGTTTGTTTGGCAACGTTTTCACGAACGTTTAAATGTTACGAAAGGCATAACTATGAATGTTGCCGGGACCTGCTTGGACATTTTCTGCCTTGCCCAAGTGCCCGAAGGGTTCCTGGGAGCAAATCATCTACACTGTCACCACGTGCCCAGAGTCTCCCGTTTAGATTCTTTCCAGACATAACCCTTTCATATGCTTTTTCCTCTTTTACCATTTTTCACGAATTTCCTTCCTATTACAGAGTCTCACCTCACACCCAGTGAAGAGGAAATACAGTGTACTGTGAACGGCATGAACTGAATTCACGTGAGGAAACGGGACCCTCAGCACGTGTGGGCACCAGGTGCAGCTGAGCAAACGGGGCTCACACCCCCTACAGGACTCTCCTGCTCATCAGAAAGAGCCTGCTTGGGGCGCCAGGGCCCAGGGACTCTTCCCCCGCCCACAGCCCGCTTGTTTGGGTGGGGACAGATAACCAGCACCTAGGACAGTGCCCAGCACACAGCGGGCATCAGGTAAGAAAACACACGGGCATCATCGCTTTCAACTTCCGTAACAGGAAAAAGGAGCTGACTCCGCATCCTCTGCACAGGCTACCTACATCAGCCTGGCCGTGACAGAGCCAAACCAGGCCCGTGGGCTCTATCCGAAGGAGGGATGGGTGGGAGGGGGCATCCCACCGAGACCTCTGACTCGGGGCCAAGCTAGCTTAACGCCGGCACCGGGAGTTTTGCCCCATTGGATGTGTGGACCCTGGAGTTAAAGGAGGTGCTTTGGCTGCTGAATGTGTGGACCCTGGAGTCAAAGGAGGCAAGCTCTGCCTCCTAGGTTCAAGTGATTCTCCTGTCTCAGTCTCTTGAGTAGCTGGGATTGTAGGTGCCTGCCACCACGTCTGCCTAATTTTTTATTTTTAGTAGAGACAAAGTTTCACAAAGTTGGCCAGGCTGGTCTCGAACTCCTGACCTCAGGTGATCTGCCCACTCCAGCCTCCCAAAGTGCTGGGATTACAGGCATGAGCTACCGCACCAGGCCTCCCTGCTCATATTTTCTTTTCTTTTTCTTTTTTTTTGAGATGGAGTCTTGATCTCTTGCCCAGGCTGCAGTACAGTGGCATGATCCTGGCTCACTGAAACCTCCAGGTCCCTGGTTCAAGCTATTCCCCTGCCTCAGCCTCCCCAATAGCTGGGATTGCAGGCACCCACCACTATGCCCGGCTAAATTTTGTTGTATTTTTAGATGAGATGGGATTTCACTATGTTGACCAGGCTGGTCTCGAACTCCTGACCTCAGGCAATCCGCCTGCCTCGGCCTCCCAAAGTGCTGGGATTACATGTGTGAGCCATCACGCCCGGTCTCCTGCTCGTATTTTCAATGACCCATTTTCATGCTTTGAACCCTTACCTATTCTGATGGTTGGAGCCCGTTTGGGCTTTTACCAGCTTGGGCTCAGGATATCCTGCTTCCCACCGTGTTTTGTGGTTTTCGATTGCGAGCTCAAATGCCTGATTCATTTATCGGCGGGAATTCTTTGAGGCTGGCTTGAAGGGGAATTGCGTTGGCCTCTGCCAGTCACCTGGGGGCACTGCTTGGACCAAACCTGACAGGCACTGCTGCTCCTGGGTGGCATCTTCTGATATCCCTTCCCCACCCTCACTCTAGAGCCTCTTCTCCAGGGACCCAAGTGGTCACTCCTCTGTCCACTCATGATAAAGGCCAAAGTCTTGGGCTGTCCACCCAGCTGTCCCTGTGGCTCTCGTGCCCTGTGTGCCACCAGCAGAGGGCTCTCCAGCAGGCACCACTCAGAGACGTGGCCTGCCATGGTTTATACTCCACATGGTAGAGTGGGTTGTTCACAGCAAAGGGAGTGGCAAACTCCAGACACGATTCCCACTCTTGCTTGTAAAAATAATGCTGAGCTGATCTTCTCCATACACAAACCTCCGAATGACGGGTGATTTCTTTTGAAGAGAGGCAGGATGAGAACATCGCTGCACATTTCCTGCGTGATTTCCAGACAGTAGGGTCCGTGTCTGCCCCACATCCCCAGGGTTGGCAGACCCCATGACAGTAACCCTGGGCTTTAATTACTTTTTTGTTGTTTTGTTTTTGTTTTTTGTTGTTTTGAGGTGGAGTCCTGCTCTGTCGCCCAGGCTGGAGTGCAGTGGTGCAATCTCGGCTCACTGCAACCTCTGCCTCCCGGGTTCAAGCAATTCTCTGCACAAGAACCCACCCCAACGCCCAGATAATTTTTTTGTATTTTTAGTAGAGATGGGGTTTCACCAACTTGGCCAGGCTGGTCTTTTTTTTTTTTTTTGAGACGGAGTCTTGCTCTGTCACCCAGGCTGGAGTGCAGTAGCTGGATCTCAAATCACTGCAAGCTCCGCCTCCCGGGTTCCCGCCATTCTCCTGCCTCAGCCTCCCGAGTAGCTGGGACTACAGGCACCTGCCACCTCGCGTGGCTAGTTTTTTGTATTTTTTAGTAGAGACGGGGTTTCACCGTGTTAGCCAGAATGGTCTCGATCTCCTGACCTCGTGATCCGCCCATCTCGGCCTCCCAAAGTGCTGGGATTACAGGCTTGAGCCACTGCGCCTGGCCAAGGCTGGTCTTGAACTGCTGACCTCGTGATCCACCGGCCTCAGCCTCCCAGAGTGCTGGGATTACAGGCGTGAGCCACCACGCCCGGCTGACTTTAATGACTTTTAACACCTTCGATGTTGACAGAGAAAATGTCTTGTGTTCCCCTGATCACTTGTGGAGGTCATGCTGTCCTCATCTCTAAACAATTACAGTCTTACTTCCTCAACCACTCACACCCGTTCTGTTTCTCGGTCCCAGCATTTACCAAAAGCCTTTGTGTAGGAGCTCTCTAATCCTAAGTGTGAGTTGTCTGGATCTCTTCTGGGTTTTATGTGCTACAAACCCTTTTCCTATATGTTTTTTACATTTAATCTGGAAACTAAAAAAATCAATCTGTGTGGCTGAGTCTAAAGACCCTCTGGTCCTCACTGCCCAGTTTTTCTCCAGATATCTACACGACTTCCAGGTTTCTTTTTTTCATTTATTTGAGAAGCAGTCTCACTCTGTCGCCCAGTGGCAAAATCTCGGCTCACCGCAATCCCCGCCTCCTGGGTTCAAGCAATTCTCCTGCCTCAGACTCCCAAGTAGCTGGAATTACAGGCATGCGCCACCACGCCCAGCTAATTTTTGTATTTTTAGTAGAGATGGGGTTTCACCCTGTTGGCCAGATGGATCTCGAACTCCTGGCCTCAAGTAATCCACCCATCTCGGCCTCCCCAGGTGCTGGGATTACAGGCGTGAGCCACTGCGCCCTGTGATTTTTTTTTAACCTCAATCCACCTGCAATTTACTGTGACGGGAGCCAGTAGGCTGGATTCCTACCCACCTCACCCCCAGTTCCTGGGCTGATAATTAACCAATCGCCTCCTCGGGATTTACTGCAGGATCCGTTCCCTCCTCCTCTATAGGAAGTGCTCAGTCCTGCGGGGCCCAGGGCCAGCTCTGACCCAGCAGTTCTGACCCATTGAGTGGGCTTCCCTGTCCCCCCACCCCAAACTGTCCTTCACAGGGGAGGCAGCCCCTCCTCACCTTCTTCTTCAGAACCTTGCTGGCTCTCTCCCTTTGGTTTCCCCCACTGAATGCTTCCTTCTCAAAGTCCAAGGGCAGTCATTTCAAGTGCACATAAAGACTCAGGCAGGGAGCCCAGTCCTGAGCGACTGATGCCCACTCTTTCATCCTTGGTTCACTAACAAAGAGGACGGAAAAGTCTCTCTTCTGATGCCCACTCTTTCATCCTTGGTTCACCAACAAAGAGGACAGAAGTCTCTTCTCCTGGTGCTTGGTCCCCTTTAAGTCTTACTGATTCACACAAAACCAAGTGCTTCCCTCCTGAAATGCCCCTTTTAAGTGACAGTGGAGGTGATCTGAGTGGTCCTGCAATTAACATGAAGTGGGCGCTACACGGAGCGGCTCTGAGGTCTGGGCAGAGAATGTTACGAGCAGACGGCGAGATCAGAGCCTGGGCACAATTAGGTGGGAATTGGACAGGGTGAACTGCAGGCCAGCTGCCCTCCTTGAGCAATCGAGTTGCAGGCTTTTGGGCCACTCTTGCCTTGGCCTCTGTGTTTGTGAAACTGGCTCGTTCACATGCCCAGGAGGGCTGCACTTCCACGGCAGAGTGGAGTTGTAGTGGGTCACCCTGCCACCCGTTCCTCCAGTGTCTGCAGGAAGGAAAGGAAAAGCTTTTGCTCACTGGTGGTGGGGAGGGGAGGGTCGCTTATGGTCTGCACCTGCTATCGGCAAAATGGACTTTTCTCCTAAAAGCTGCACGGTGAGAGGCCAGCACCCTGTGCTGCCTGGAGCCCCGGCCCATGTCGCCGGGTGAGTGGGTTCACTCTGGGCTAATCCGTCATGCAGAATGAGAGAAGAGGCCATGTGGAGACGGAAGCAGAGGTGAGTGGTTCCTCTGTGAACCCAGGAACAAGGCTGCCCACAGCTACCAGCGGCTGCGGGAGAAGGAGGGCGCGACCCTGCGGCACTGTAATGGGTAATAGTAGGCGCCAACTTGACTGGATTGAAGGATGCCTGGAGAACTGGTGAAGTATTGCTTCTGGGTGTGTCTATGAGGGTGCTGCCAGGAGACTGGCATTTGAGTCAGTGGACTGGGAGGGCAACACCCACTCTCAATGTGGGTGGGCGGCATCCAACTGGCTGCCAGTGTGGCTGGGGCGAAGCAGGCAGAAGCGGGTGGGAGAAGCAGTTTTCCCGGGTCTTCTGGCTTTCATCTTTCTCCCATGCTGGATGCTTCCTGCCAGTTGTCCTGCCCTTGGACATCAGATTCCAGGTTCTTTGGCCTTTAGACTCTGGGAATTATTAGTGGTTTGCTGGGGGCTCTGGAGCCTCTGGCCACAGGCTGAAGTCTGCACTGTCCGCTTCCCTGCTTTTGAGGCTTTTGGACTCGGACTGAGCCACTACTGGCTTCTTTCTTGCCCAGCCTGCAGCCGGCCTATCGTAAGACTTCGCCTTGTGAGCCCGAGGCCAATTGGGAATCAACTCCCTTTCATGTACACGCATCCTATTGGTTCCATCCCTCTGGAGAACCCTGACTCATGAAGACACCTTCGTTTTGGACTTCCAGCCCCAGACTGCGGGAGAGTGAGCTTCTGTGGTTTAAGCCACAGGTTAGTGGTGCTCCGTTCTGCAGCCCCAGAAGGCTCACATCGTGTGTCCTCAGAGAAGGCGGCCAGGGTGGGCTGGGGTGTGGACAGGATCTCTGTGCTGCAACCCTCCCTGGCACCATACTCCACAGATGACCCCAGTGTGGCCACCTCCAGCCACACTTTCCTGAGTCCCAGCCCAGGCCAAACTGCCTATTCACTCACACCCACCTGCCCTAAGCACACAGCCCACAGCCGCCTAGGCTCCCCATGTCCTGGTGTCCCCAACCTCGTCCTCAGGGTCTCCCAGACACTGGCTGGACTCTCCCGTGCCTGCCACATCCTCGGTGCTCGTGGCATCTCTGCACTGACCTCCCAGGGAGTATGAACAAATGCCTCCTCCTCCAGGAAGTCCTCTGGGATCTCCAGGCAACGTCCAGGTCTTCCTAGCACTGGCCTACTGATCTCCTGGAGCCTAGTTCCCTCCACACCCCTCTCTTCAGTCACTCAGGAGCTTGTCCTGCATCCCCACCTGTGTCAGCCCCACGAGGAATGGGAGTCCAGACCCATTCTTGCCACATGACGGACTGAGCACACGCGGGGGCGGGAGGAGTGGCTGACATGCACAGAACTTCTTGATGGTCTAGAGAGCAGACCACAGGAGTAGAAGGAGGGGCAGGTGACCTGAGGTCGCTCCAGGAGATGGAGGAGCCGGACGTCCAGCAGAGGTTGACACGTGAGGCCACGTGGCAGGTGGGTGTGGAACGCAAAGGTAGCTCCAGGGCCACTGCTCCTGATGACGAGGCAGCCTCCACGCAGCTCTCTCACAGTGACACACGTCCATGAACCCCCTGCCACCGTGCAGTCATCGTACTGGCTTTACAGGGAGGGAACCGAGGTACAGAGAGGGTGGTACAGAGGCAGAGAGAGCAGAGGGGCTGGGACTGAACCAGCACGGAGTGGCCTTGGGTGTCCCATCATGCTGGAGATGGCTGCTGGAGGCCACCTGTCATGGGGACAGACTGCAAGAAGCACGGGGCTGGCCAGGCAATAGCATGTGACAGGCCGTCAGGGGCTCTGTGTGGAGGCCCGCAGAGGGGACAGGCCCTGTATGCTTCTACCCACCCCCAAGACACTCCCTGTGTGGGACAAACTCCAGGGCCACCAAGGCACCCCAGACACCTCCCCTTCCACTGTGAAATACAACAATTCCAAAGCATCTGAATCACCCATTTTGTAAGAATTAGAAAAGCACCACAAAGAGAAACAAGGGAAGTAAGCTAAGTGTCCTCTGGAAAGGGCACCCCCCACGGGTGGACGTTGGAAAGACAGAGACCCAAGTAGGGATGGGGCTGAAGGAGCTTCCGGGGTTCACGGAGACTCTTGCAGCCAATAGGAACACTGTGTGCAGCTAAAAACACACACCCTGGCACTACATGCGGAATGCGGCCGCTCCACTCTGGATGCAGGCAGGCTGGGGCCTCAGGCCAGCGAACCCTGAGCCTTGATAAAAGTCACGCAGCCAGGCAGACACAGACAGCATTCACTGGGCAGCCACCACACAGGGAAAGGCCCGGAGGGCACTTCCCGCCTCAGACAGCCCTAGTCAAAGCCTCATCCCCGCACCAGTGAAAGCATTTCTGTGACCCTGCCCTCGGGCGCCAAAAAGAGCCGAGCCTGGGCTCCGCAGGATGTGCCTTCCCTCCTCTCTCTTTGCTTTTAAAAGTAACAAAGGGCCCCTTGAGGGACTAGTCCCGAGGGGGCCACTCACCCTGTTAAAGCGCTTGGCTTGGAAGAGATGGCCGTTGGCACGGTACAGCTTCCTCCATCTTCTGGCTCCCCGGCGGTAGATGGATTCTGGAAAGGACAGGAGAAAGGCGTAAAGAAACAGAGTGGCAGCCACGAGTCCACGCAGGGTGCAGCTGCGACAGGCCACTCCCGTCCAGGTGGTGGTGGCTGCAGCGTCCTCCCAGGCAGGGAAGGTAGGGCTGGAATGACAGCCTCCCGGTGGCCGCTCTCTGCCCCTCCTCACATGATCCTCATGGTGTCACGGCCTTGGCGGCTGGAGACAGCGGCCCAGGTGAGGATGGAGCCAGGTGTCCTCGCAGGGCAGACAAGATCCACCACTGGACGGCCGCTGGCTGACAGTGGAGCGGTGAAGTCGCCCCAGGCCTGGCAGGCTGGGCTGTTTGCCCCCGCCTGTTTTCCTTTCCACCCTCTCCTCCCCAGGCAGCCCCGTGAAAAACAGGATTTTTTCCACACAGGGACAGTTCAAATGGGCCTCAATATTTACACATGACTGTCAGAGGAAGGAGAGCGGACGCCACACTGGAGCCTGAGCCAGGCTAAGATGCAGAGCGTCACTGACTTCACCTCAGGAACTCGCCAGACACAAGCGGCGCGAGGCCCAGGGCTCTCCAGTCGAGTTTCCTTTAACCTAATAAATCTCAGGGCAGGAGAGCCAAACCAACCGTGCCCCCGTTTCCATTCGAAGTTACCAAAAACATCATCTTTATAACATGCATTTGACAGTCCAGCCCATGTGGACTGTGCCTCTTATGAAAAGTGCCAGTACCAAGCCTGTAACCAGACAGCGGGTCTTGTCCTTCTTCAAAACCGTGTCTCGCTTTGCTTCTCCAAAACGCTTTGAAACGGATGTGTGTGTAAACAGAATCTTTGGAAACGTAACGTACAACGGGAAGCTTTGTGCTTTTATAAAATTCTATCATAAAAGCGACTTTCATGAACCAAATGAAAGTGCCACGAATATACCGAAGTGGAAATTGTAACGGAATGTTTTTAAAACAGGCAAATGACTAGCTGTGGCTGGAAACTGCTGAAATCAGGCCACACGGATGGTAAAACCTGCTCCTCTTCCTTTAAATATTCAGTGCGAGACCAAGAAGACAGCGGTCCTCCAGGAGCGCAGGTGAAACAGGCCTCACGGCGGCGGCGGGTGGTTCAGCCCCCCCAGCCCCCCAAGAAGGCCCAGCATCCCAGTAGCCTGGGGCACGGTACGGGGTTTGACAGAGGCCTGGTGACACCAAAGGCCCCTCCGGCCACAGACGCGACTGCCAGCAAGCACGAGGCCAGGCTGGGGCCGTGCAGCCTGTGCTCCCTCCGCATTCCACCCACCTGGGCGCCAGGCCTGGGCTCCACAAAAGGCGCAGACCCCCGGGGACGGCCACACTTTCGGCCCCTGCGCCCCTCAGCCCTGAGGAGGTCGGGTGAGCGCCCACGTGGCTCTGCCCACGACAACAGGGCGCATCCTGCCCTAACCAGCCCACAGCTGGTCCTGGCTCCAGGAGTCCGCAGGCCTGACTTTTCCCTTCGGGGGGCGCTCTGCCCGCCCAACAACCCTCTCTGAAGAGAAAAAGAGAAGCGTGTGAACCGGAGGAGACGGAGGCACCGTGGGACACAGACACAGCGGCGCGCTGCTTGTTAGGGTGGGCCGATGGCGAGTCGAGGGACGGACGCACAGCCAGGGGCGGAGCCGAGGGACGGACGCACAGCCAGGGGCGGAGCCGAGGGACGGACGCACAGCCGGAGGCGGAGCCGAGGGACGGACGCACAGCCGGGGGCGGAGCCGAGGGACGGACGCACAGCCGGGGGCGGAGCCGAGGGACAGACGCACAGCCGAGGGTGGAGCCGAAAAATGTGCGCACAGCCTGGGAGGGGGCAGAGTCTAGGGAAGGACGCACAGCGGGGGGCGGAGCCGAGAGGCGCACGCACAGATGGGGGCGGAGCCAAGGAATGGGCGCACAGCCGGGGGGCGGAGTCGAGAGATGGACGCACGGGGTTTGGGGGAACCGAAGGACGGATGCACAGCTGGGGGCGGTGCCAAGAGGCGGGCGCGCAGCTGGAGGGTGGAGCTGAGAGAAGGACGCACAGCTGGGGGTGGAGCTGAGGAACGGACGCGCAGCTGGAGGGCGGAGCTGAGAAGGACGCACAGCTGGGGGTGGAGCTGAGAGAAGGACGCACAGCTGGGGGGGTGGAGCTGAGAGCAGGACGCACAGCTGGGGGTGGAGCTGAGGGCCGGACGCACAGCTGGGGGGATGGAGCTGAGGATGCACAGCTGGGGGGGTGGAGCTGAGAGCAGGACGCACAGCTGGGGGTGGAGCTGAGGGCCGGACGCACAGCTGGGGGGATGGAGCTGAGAAGGACGCACAGCTGGGGGTGGAGCTGAGAGAAGGACGCACAGCTGGGGGGATGGAGCTGAGGAACGGACGCGCAGCTGGGGGTGGAGCTGAGGGCCGGACGCACAGCCAAGGGGGCGGAACCGAGGGACAGACGAGCAACTGATGGCAGAGACGAGGGACAGACGGACAACTGCGGGCTGAGCTAAAGGCTGGACGCACAGCTGTGGGGCGGAGCCGAGGGATGGACGCACGGCCGGGGGCGGAGTCGAGGGAATGGACGCACAGCCACGGACAGAGCCCAGGAAGGGATGCACAGCTGGGGGGCGGAGCCAAGGGGCGGGCGCGCAGCTGGAGGGCGGAGCCGAGGGACGGAAGCACAGTCGAGGGGTCGGAGCCGAGGGATGGACAAGCAGCTGTGGGCAGAACCGAGGGGCGGATGCACAGCTGGGAGGCGGAGCCAAGGGACGGACACACAGCTGGGGGGCGGAGCTGAGCGACGGACACATAGCTGAGGGGCGGAGCCCAGGGACGGATGGAAGCTGGCTAGAGCAAGGACACAAGGGACCCACGCCCAGTGCGCCTGGGAAACCCTGAAAATGCGCCAACTGGACACCCTTCAAGTTCAATCAGTAAAGAAAGTGACGTCCTAGCAGACGCCAGGGCTCATCAGGGAGCCCCCAGCAGGCTGAACAAACTCTCCCACAGGACACAACACACAGCCCGGCGTCCCCAGTTTCCACCGGGACAAACTGAAGTGTCCCCTAAATTCACGTGGGGAGCCCTAGCTCCCAATGTGGCTGTATTTGGAGATGGGGACCCCACGCCTCCAGAACTTGAGAAAATAAGTTCCTGTCGTAAGTCACCCTGTCTGTGGGGTTCTGTCACAGCGGTCCAGGCGGGGACTGACCCCGCTTCCCACCACACACACACTCGGTCCCTCGGAGACTAAGGATGGAAACGTGGGCAGCAAAGCGGCGAAACATTTTAGAAGGAATTACAGAAGATCTTAGTCACCCTGAGTCACCTGCACACGTGAGAGACAAAGGGCCCGTGGCTAGGGACGCTGGACTGAAAAATCCACGAGGAAAATGGAGTCAAAATAGGAACAGAAGACCAGAGCAGGCGTCTCGCCCGAGAGACACAAGCATCTCAGCCCGGAGAACCATCGGAGCAACCTGCAAGGCTGCCCAGGCGTCTCCTACACTGTGGGCTCGGCACAAATCAATCCCCCGCAGCCCCAAATACCTTCGAGGCCCAGGAGTGCACCGGGGAAATGGCTCATTCTCTGGCAGAGCCTCGCAGCTCAGAAACGAGGACCGTTTGCTCCCCCTAGGGCCCGGCAGCCCTACTGCTGCTCCGGGAAAGCTCAGAAACACTGGCTCCTGGGCTCGGGAGCATTCAAGAATGTCTGATGATCCCAAGGTCTGTGGACAAGAGAATGCATAAACTGATGTGTGGGTGTCCAATGGAAGATACAGCCAGTGCGAAGCCCACCTCAGCCACGTGCAGTGGTCCAGAGGTGTCTTAAGAAACACCAAAAATCAAACCCTAGGGTGACAGAAACATGGTGCCATTGCTGTAAAACCAAACAAGTAAAAAAAAAAAAAAAAAAACCCAATAGGCCGGTGCAGTGGCTCATGCCTGTAATCCCAGCACTTTGGGAGGCTGAGGTGGGTGGATCACGAGGTCAGGAGATGGAGACCATCCTGGCTAACACGGTGAAACCCCGTCTCTACTAAAAATGTAAAAAATGAGCCGGGCGTGGTAGTGGGCGCCTGCAGTCCCAGCTACTTGGGAGGCTGAGGCAGGAGAATGGTGTGAACCTGCGAGGCAGTGCTTGCAGTGAGCCGAGATTGCACCACTGCACTCCAGCCTGGACAACACAAGGAGACTCTCTCAAAAATAAAAGCAACATCTTGTTTTAGAATACACAGTCATGTGACAAAAATGTTCTAGTAAGCAAATAACCAATCCAATTTCAGGCTGGCAGCTGTAACCAACCCAGTTTCAGGCTGGCAGCGGTGGGGGACAGGCTGCGGCTGGCTAGGGCTTAAGTCCTGCCCCTGGCTGGCTGCTGGGGGCAGTGTCCATCGATTACCAAGCTTTATATTGCTGGGAGTCCTGCGCTCCTAGCGTGTGTCAAAAGGTATGTTGAATAACAATAGAAATAAATGACCTGGGGGCCCAGGGACAGAGAGGATAATTTCAAGCATTTCCTTCAGACCTGCCTCCTTCAAATATCCGTCTCACTTTTTAAACTTTAAGGGTTCGTTTTGAACTTTTATTAGGGAAGGGAGTTGCCCCAGCCTGTGTTGCCCAGGCTGGTCTCCAACGCCTAACCTCTGGTGATACGCCCACCTTGGCCTCCCAAAGTGCTGGGATTACAGGCGTGAGCCACCGTACCCGGCCTTCAAATCAGATTTTTAAAAAGGAACAAAGAGCTCTGAGCCTACAAAGAAACTCCCAGGTGTAAGAAGCCGCCAGCATCCCTACCTGCTCGCGGGCGCCGCCTGGAGCTTGGCTCGAGGCAGGACACAGGTGGCAGCCAGTGGTCAGCTCCAGGCGCCACGGGGACAAATTTGCAAATGCCAAAGGAAAATGAGCGAGAGGCAGGAATTCAAGTGACCCAAAGACCACAAAGGCGAGGCCACGCCCTACCCCACTGCAGTCCAGCTGGAAGGTCCAAGCCCATGATGGCGGCCCTCTTCTGGGAAGGCCAAGTGTGCTGGCACTGCCTGCGGGAGGGTCGAACCGTGTCAGGCGGGAGTCCTGCTGTGTGGAGACCGAGTGTGTCAGGCGGGAGTCCTGCTGTGTGCGGAGACCGAGCGTGTCAGGCGGGAGTCCTGCTGTGTGGAGACCGAGCGTGTCAGGCGGGAGTACTGCTGTGTGGAGACCGAGTGTGTCAGGCGGGAGTCCTGCTGTGTGGAGACCGAGTGTGTCAGGCGGGAGTCCTGCTGTGTGGAGACCGAGTGTGTCAGGCGGGAGTCCTGCTGTGTGGAGACCGAGCGTGTCAGGCGGGAGTCCTGCTGTGTGTGGAGACTGAGTGTGGCTCCAGGAGATGTGCGCGGATGCCAAGTGCCAAGGCAGGGCCTGCAATGGTTCACTATATGTGTCCACACGGCTGGGCCATGGTGCCCAGATGGCTGGTCAGATGTTATTCTGGATGTTTCCATGAGGGTGAGTATGGATGAGATAAACATTTAAATTGGCTGACTATGAGGGAAGCAGACTGCCCACCACAATGCAGGTGGGCTTTACCGGAGCAGGCGAAGGCCCCCACAGAACAAAGGCTGAGCTCCCTGAGCAGCAGTGCTGCGGCCGTGGCTCCTCCTAGGTCTCCAACCAGCAGGGCCCCCCTGCAGATTTTGGGCTTCATGAGTCTCTATGAACAAGCCAGTTCCTTACAATAGATCTTTCTATACACACACCCTATTGGTTTGGTCTCTCTGGAAAATCCTGGCACAGGGTCTCCAAGGTGGGAGTTCTGAGCAGGCATCACGTTTCCCACTTTCCTCGCCCTCCCAACCCCCATGCAGAGTCCCGCGGGAAGGCATGCCAGGAGCCCCTGAACCTGGGGACCCTGGTTGGGCAGGACGCCCAATACTCCCAGCACCTGGGTCTTGCCTCAGTGAAAGGGGCGAAGCCCCATGAGGTCCATGCCAGTCCCCAGCTGGAAAGCAGGGACCAGGTGAGTTATAAGGGATCACAGGGACAGCAGGGCAGCCTGTACTTAACAAATACACCTTTTGGCCGGGCATGGCAGCTCATGCTTGTAATCCCAGTACCTCAGGAGGTCGAGGCAGGTGAATCACTTGAGCCTAGGAATTTGAGTCCAGCATGGGCAACATGGTGAGACCCTGTCTCTATCAAAAAAAAATACAAAAAATTAGCTGAGTGTGGTGGCATGCACCTGTAGTCCCAGCTACTCAGGAGGCTGCGGTGGATCACCTGAGGCTGGCAGGTGGAGGATCACCTGAGCCTGGCAGGTGGAGGCTGCACTGAGCCAAGATCACACCATTGTATTCCAGCCTGGGCAACAGAGCCAGACCCTGTCTCAAAAACAAAACAACACGAACACAAGAAAAACCCACCCTTTTTATCTGGGGGTAATTTCAGAATCACAGGGAAATCGCACAGGCTGTGCAGAACCTAGTAACCAGAAGCCTCCCTACGGCCAAGGCCCTGCCTGGCCCCGACTCGCCTATGGAGGCTGCAAGGAAGCCTGGTGCTACCCAGAACCTCAACTCCAGCTGTAGGCAGAGCCGCCCTCAACTGTCTTTTTTAATCAACTATTTTTAAGAACAGCTTTAAATTGGAGAGTTCCCAGAGAGCCCGCCTGCCCGGCTCCTCACAGCTCTCACCTTCCACCTGCTTGCTACACTGTTAGAACTAATGAGCCAGGATCCATGGCTACCTGAAGCGATACTCAGACCTTTCCTCGGTTTTCACCCACTGTCTGCGTCCGCCCCAGGGTCCCGTCCAGGAGTCCGCGTGTCGCCGTCCTGCCTCGCCGGCCCTGCTGCACCGTGAGTTTCTCGGACTCCCCTTGCTTTCTGACCCTGACAGTTCTGAGTGCAGGACGCCCCTCCGTTGGGACTGGCCTGGCGTTTTTCTCAAGGTGAGACTGCACTTAGGGACTCCTTAGCCTCCTCTAAATCAAAGGAGCATCTTTCTTGACAAATCCACATTCCCACCTTTTTGGGGGATTCTGCAGCTGCCAAAAGAAACAAACGAAAGCAACCACAAAAACCCCCCAAACCTTCGAACTTCAGGCAATTGACTAGAAGGTTCCCTAAGTGCAGGGGGCCTGGACACGCTGGCCGGCAGCCACTCTGCCTTTCTGGCCGCACAGGCGGGGATGCTGGGGGGACCCAGCGGCCTCCACCCCTCAGAAGTCACAGTCGAATTTTTAGTGTTTGGGTTTCTGCTTGGAAATCGACGGGCCTATTTCTGACGCAAGCGACAGTCAGCGCTGTGAAAAGAAGGGAGCCGTTCTGGGTAGTGCGCTCTGGGAACGGCCCCCAGCCCCCAGATACTGCCGGCGAGGAGACTGTGGCCTGGCACCGCGAGTCCCCCGGCCACCTCTGCGGAAAAGGGTCCCAAAGACAAGCCCAGCTTAGCGGCAGGTCCTTCCGGGGGTGCGTCAGGACATAGCCTGGGGTCTCCCGCAACGCCCCCTACACAGTGGACGGTGCAGCCGTGTGGGTCAGGCTGAGCGCTGGCTGTGGCAGAAGGGACCTGGCTTTGGAGTCAGAGCTGGCTCGATGTCATGTGCCCATCAGGGACCCATCCTGCCACCGCCCTGGGTGCCAGGCTCTGCTGAAGCAAGCAGGGAACAAAATTGTGGAGATCACAGGGGCCGCTCCTCCTCTTTCAGTCTTAACTCCGACAACCTCAGGGAACTCTGTGCGTGTCTTTGAGATTCTATAATTAGGACGGCCACAGGAATTCTAAGGAGCTCAGTTTCCATGGCAATCTCGCGCCTTGAGCGCTCTGACAAGACGTAGAAAACACGTTTTAAAACACTAAGCTCGGCGCAGCAGGCTGGGACAGGCGACAGCCCTCGGGTGTGGGGGCGCTGAGGGAGGGGCTGAGTCCCCGGCAGCAGGTCAGGGGGCACTCGAGGCCTCCCCTGTTCACTGGACACGGCCCCACTACACGGGGTGACCAGCACAGCCCAAAGCAATGCCACAGGACGGCTCTGCGGTGCCCGGATGGGTGCGAGTCAGTGGTCGAGCCGTGTGCCGAGAGACAGGTGCCTTCCATGGTGGGCCAGGTCAGTGACCAGGAGGACAAGGAGACAGTGAGGTGCCCTTGGGCCAGGAGGTCCCCAGAAGCCGGGGTGCAGCTGTCACCGAGGGTGCAGGTAAAATGGGCACTGCCACCTCTAGACTCCACTTCTTCCCCGGGCAGCGACTTCCACTGAATTCTGGGCTCCAGGAGCCCGGGGCCACCTGGCTTCCTCTCCAGGCTTCCCCAGCACACAGTTAGCTGCCAGCATGTCCTAGGCAAACAGAGACACAAGAACAGCAAAGACCGCAAATTCGTGTCCAGAGCTAAGGTGTCCCAGGGCTGCCTGTGGCCCAGACACTGGAGTGTGGGGTTTGGGGTGGGAGCCCACCTCGCCTGACTCAGCCTGGTTGGCCACTGGTCCACAAACTGACCTGCACCCTCTATAGTGGGCACTGGGCCACCCTGGCCAGGGGCTGCCAGGGACAATGGAGAACACGTTGGACGTGGAGTCCTAAAAAGCCACCAAGAGCCGCAGGAGATGCCGTCAGCCTGTTTGCCTGGTGCGGAGCCCCTGAGCCTCGGCTACACCCACACCAAAACCCCCCGCTGCGTTTCAGGCCAGAACGCTCGCGGCAGAGCTGTCTGAACAGAAGTCCTTCATTCCTTCTGTGCTGGATGGCGCCAGCCACGCAGGCACTGCTCCAGAGGCTAAGGGCAGTGGGAGGCGGGATGGGCCCAGCCAGGACCAGAGGGTGAGAAGGCACAGGGCAGGGTGTCTGAGGATCTGGGGTGGCCGTGGGGCAGAGGCAGCGGTGGGGGGCAGTGGAGGTGCAGCCCCTCTATCTGAGGGACCTGCCCGGATCTCAAGCCTGCAACTCAAGCTTCCCGTTTCTAACCACAGATCTATTTCCCAGTTGAAAAATGTGACTGTAAACATGCTGTGCTTTTAAAGGTAACTGAAAAATAACACTGGAGTCACAGAAGAAGACTTGGAAAAGGTTTTGGGCACCACTGTGGCGGGAAGCGGATAGCTGCCCGGGGCACAGCGTCTGTTTTGGGGACCGGCAGCCACAGCCCAGGCTCCCACCGAGGCAACCACCTCCCTCTTCCCCACAGCTGCTCAGTGCAACCACACGGCACAGAAGAGCTCAAGAGACAGAAGAGGCACAGCCGAGGCGCGAGTCGGGCAAATGGGGAGCCAAGCTCTGCCGACTTCTGTCCTCTCACGTCCAGGCACGTGGGACACACGGACCCCCAGGAACGGGCAGAGTCTGGCCCTGTGAGCACTGGGGCCACACGGCACAGCACAACGGGTATCACAGTGTCAGTGACATAAAGGGACAGGCAGGTGGATAAGGGACCTGGGAGGGATGGGCGGGCATGTCCCTGCCACGACGCAGTGGCATGGGGGCTGCTCAAGTGTCTGCGGCCCTCGGGAAGGTGACCCTGGGTGCGGAGCAAGTGGCAAGCCTGGGCCAGTCTTGCAGTCCAAGCCTCAGGTCCCCTCGCGGTGGAGCTGGGCAATGCCATTCCCCAACCATAGGTTGTGGCCATTGCATCCAGCTGCCCTCATGGGTGGCTCTGATGCCCCGAGACCTTGGGCTTGCTCATCTGGGGTCTAAGCCAATTAGACGAGGGCATTTCCCAGTGACATCATGGGCCCAGGGCGGTCACGTGACTGAGACACGCAATCAGGCTGGAGGGGGGTGGGCATGGCAGGGTCGGCGGGGCAGGGTCCCCAGCCGAGGGCGGCTGGGGGGAGATGGAATGAGTTGGGTTACCCACCAGCAGCACCCACCTCTGGACACGTGATGGGTCACCTGCCCATCACCTGCAGCCAAACAGCCTGTGGTCAGCACCTGCCCCGGCCACTACTCCGGCTGGGCAGCCCCTGCAGCCCAGGGCAGCAGACCAGCTCGCCAAGGCCACCAACGTCGGCTGACTTTGGTTTTTGAGCTGAAAAATTTAAAAGTCTATAAAACAGAGCCTTGTTCACTGAAGAAAAGTTTCCCATTGAGGAAGCTGACAGGCCTTGGCATCTGGGTCTCTGGTGCCTGGTGCAGGCGGGGGCAGAAACTGCGATGGGAACACACTGGGTGGGAGTGCTGGATGCTGTGCTGAGAAGCCCCTGCAGGACCCCCAGGTGATGCTGCCCCAGGGCAGCCTTGGATAGAGCGATCGGGCGACAGCCTTCAGGACAGGGGCAACATCCTCAGGCCGTGGCATTCCCATCTGCGGAAATTCAGCTGCCCGACTGCCTCCCACAGTGGCCAACATGGACCCCGGGACAGGAACCGCGCTCCACAGAAAGAAAGTGCTTCATGTTGGCGAGAGGCAGCTGGGCGGCTCCTTCCGGGGAGCAAATCCCTGCATGGAAGGCAGGAGGCCGTGTCTTGGGCGCGTGGGCCCCCGAGGGACAGCCACTGTGGCATGGACTGCTGGAGGAGCCCTGAGTAAATCCGACTGGGAAACCTGGCACTGCCCTCCGCCCACACTCCAGCCTCCTTCGAATAATCGGACTCACCTGCCACGGAATGTGCACGGAAGGCGGGAGGCATCACAAGAGCCTCAGTGTTTACTTGGGTTCCCTGGGAGCGTGTCAGGGGCCACGGGGACCCACAGTCACTCCACGTCTTGCAGCCAGCCCAGGGCCCCATGCCTCCCTCCTCAGGGCAGCCGGGCTGGGACGAGGGCCAAAGCCTCCAGTTCCCAAGAAGCCAGGCCCCCTAGGGTGTCCTCCGCCCCACCGTCCCCAAATGCTGCTGTCAGCAGCCATTCAGGAAAGTGCCCCCGAGAGACGTTTCGGAAGGAATTACATTTCTACAGTTTGGCCTTACAATCAGTTCTACTGAAAACATCCTAACTTGTTGTAATACAAAATCCAGATTTTAGGAAATGACTGAGAGGCTGACCAGTATTTTCACAGTTTCCGTGGAAAGATGTACGCCAACTTCCAAGCAGTCAGTTGCAAATAAATTCATACCAAACACCGCTCCTTTCTATGTAAGAATTTTTTTTTCTGGATTCACTAAAACAAACAAAACACATCAACACCAACAAGAAGCTGCTCCGAGATCCTCACTGCTACGTTCCGTGTCCCCCACCCTCAAACAGACCCAAAGGCCCAGGCTGGAGGCAGAGATTGTCCAGCGCCCGGCAGAGCCAGGCCAGGAAGGCCGCTGTGAGGACGTGTGGCTGAGTCAGAATAACTCAGAACCAAGAGTTGAGCTGCAAGGGGATGCGGCGCTGAGGATGTGGCCAGGGACGTCACGCTAGGAGTCTAACCCTCCTCCCACGAACGAGCGATAAAAGCTGGAAAATAAGCAAAAACTGTGTTGGAGGCATCCGAGACCAGCAAGCGCATCAGAAGAGGAGGTGTTGCCAGAGAGATGCGCCACCCAGGCCGTGCACGTGCACGGCGTCTGCTGACCCTTCGCAGGCCACACAGAAAGCTGGGCCGGGAATCTCACTGAGACAAAAACTGGGGTTCACAGCCACCAGGACAATCAAGACCTATGGAACTGTCTCCATCGGCTCAGCCGCCACAGCAAAATACCATAGACTGGGTGACTAAGTGACAGGTATTCACTTTCTCACGTTTCCAAGGCTAGAGTCGGGATGACGGCGACTGAAAGGCGGGGTCTCTCCTTGCTTGCTAGCGGCCGCACGCTCACCATGTTCTCACGTGGTGCAGAGAGCACAGGTGCAACCTCTCTTGTGTCTCATCCTCTCATCCTATAAAGAGCACAAATCTCACCACAAGGGTTCTACCCCGTGACCCTAACTACCACCGTGACCCTAACTACCGCCGTGACCCTAACTACCGCCGTGGCCCTAACTACCACCAAGACCCTAACTGATTACCAACGTGACCCTAACTGATTACCACCGTGACCCTACTACCGTGACCCTAACTACCGCTGTGACCCTAACTACCACCATGATTCTAACTACAGCCGTGACCCTAACTACAGCTGTGACCCTACCACTGTGACCCTAACTATAGCCATGACCCTACCACCATGAGCCTAACTACTACCAACACCCTAACTACCACCATGACCCTAACTGATTACATTTACCACCATGACCCTAACTACTGCCGTGACCCAACTACCACCATGACCCTAACTGATTACTGCCATGACCCTAATTACCACCGTGACCCTAACTACCGCCATGACCCTGATTACCGCCATGACCCTAACTACTGCCGTGACCCAACTACCACCATGACCCTAAATGATTACTGCCATGACCCTAATTACCACCGTGACCCTAACTACCGCCATGACCCTGATTACCGCCATGACCCTAACTACCACCGTGACCCTAACTACGACCATGACCCTAACTACCAAGACCCTACCACCATGATCCTAACTACAGCTGTGACCCTACCACTGTGACCCTAAATAACTACAGCTGTGACCCTAACTACCACCATGACCCTAACTACCACCAAGACCCTAACTACCACCATGACCCTAACTACCACTGTGACCCTATTGCCGTGACCCTACCGCCGTGACCCTACCATGACCCTAACTAGTGATGACCCTAACTACCACCATGACCCTAACTACAGCCGTGACCCTAACTACCATCATGACCCTAACTACAGCCATGACCCTAACTACCATCATGACCCTAACTGATTACTGCCGTGACCCTAAGTACCACCATAACTACCAAGACCCTAACTACCACTATGACCCTAACTACTGCCATGACCCTAACTACCATGACCCTAACTACAGCTGTGACCCAACCACCATGACCCTAACTACAGCCGTGACCCTAACTACAATGACCCTAACTACAGCCATGACTCTACCACCATGACCCTAACTACAGCCGTGACCCTAACTACAATGACCCTAACTACAGCCATGACCCTACCACCATGACCCTAACTACAGTTGTGACCCTACCACCATGACCCTAACTACAGCCATGACCCTAACTACAGCCGTGACCCTAACTACAGCCATGGCCCTAACTACCACCATGACCCTAACTGATTACTGCTGTGACCCTAACTACAGCCATGACCCTAACTACAGCCGTGACCCTAACTACAGCCGTGACCCTAACTACAGCCATGACCCTAACTACCACCATGACCCTAACTACAGCCATGGCCCTAACTACCACCATGACCCTAACTGATTACTGCTGTGACCCTAACTACAGCCATGACCCTAACTACAGCCGTGACCCTAACTACAGTCGTGACCCTAACTACAGCCATGACCCTAACTACCACCATGACCCTAACTGATTACTGCTGTGACCCTAACTACAGCCATGACCCTAACTACAGCCGTGACCCTAACTACAGCCGTGACCCTAACTACAGCCATGACCCTAACTACCACCATGACCCTAACTACAGCCATGGCCCTAACTACCACCATGACCCTAACTGATTACTGCTGTGACCCTAACTACAGCCATGACCCTAACTACAGCCGTGACCCTAACTACAGCCGTGACCCTAACTACAGCCATGACCCTAACTACCACCATGACCCTAACTACAGCCATGGCCCTAACTACCACCATGACCCTAACTGATTACTGCTGTGACCCTAACTACAGCCATGACCCTAACTACAGCCATGACCCTAACTACAGTCGTGACCCTAACTACAGTCGTGACCCTAACTACCACCATGACCCTAACTACTGCCGTGATCCTAACTACTGCCGTGATCCTAACTACCACCATGACCCTAACTACCACCAAGACCCTAACTACCGCTGTGACCCTAACTACCACCATGACCCTAACTACAGCTGTGACCCTAACTACCACCATGACCCTAACTACAGCCATGGCCCTAACTACCACCATGACCCTAACTACAGCCATGGCCCTAACTACCACCATGACCCTAACTACCACCGTGACCCTAACTACCACCATGACCCTAACTACAGCCATGACCCTAACTACCACCATGACCCTAACTAACTACTGCCGTGATCCTAACTACCACCATGACCCTAACTACCACTAAGACCCTAACTACCACCATGACCCTAACTACAGCCGTGACCCTAACTACCACCATGACCCTAACTACAGCCATGGCCCTAACTACCACCATGACCCTAACTGATTACTGCTGTGACCCTAACTACAGCCATGACCCTAACTACAGCCATGGCCCTAACTACCACCATGATCCTAACTACCATCGTGACCCTAACTACCATCGTGACCCTAACTACCACCATGACCCTAATTACCACCATGACCCTAACTACCACCATGACCCTAACTACAGCCATGGCCCTGACTACCACCATGACCCTAACTACCACCATGACCCTAACTACCACTGTGACCCCAACTACCACCGTGACCCTAACTACCGCCGTGACCCCAACTACCACCATGCGCTAACTAACTACAGTCGTGACCCTAACTACCACCATGACCCTAACTACCGAGGTGACACTACCACCATGACCCTAACTACAGCCGTGACCCTAACTACCTGTCAAAGGCTTTGTCTCCAAACACCATCATGCTGGGGGGTTAGGGCTTCAACATATGGATTCTGGGGAGACACACACTCTGTCCACAGCATTCCAGAAGTGCACGCCTTGTTCAGTTATGCTGGCCCACAGCCAGGGAGGAACTTGGCCTCAGGAAGAATGGGCCTCCAGGCTCCCCCACGCCTGGTGCAGACGAGACTGCCGCCACCACACTGGGAGGAGTTAAGGGTTCTGGGGCCACTGGGATGTAATGACAGTATTTTGCACATGAGAAGGACACAGAAGAGACATTCCCACCCCAGAAGAGAGAACTAGGATGCCAGGCGCAGTGGCTCATGCCTGTGATCCCAACACTGTGGGAGGCTCAGGCAACCGGATCACCCGAGGTCAGGAGTTCGAGACCAGCCTGGCCAACGTGGCAAAACCCTGTAATAAAAATATAAAAATTAGCGGGGTGTGGTGGTGTGAGCCTGTACTCCCAGCTACTTGGGAGGCTGAGGCAGGAAAATTGCTTGAACCTGGGAGGCGGAGGTTGCAGTGAGCCGAGAGCGTGCCATTGCCATCCTGGGCAAAAAAAAAGAATCGAATGGAAATTCTAAAAATAAAAAATGAAGTGACTGAAATTAATAATTTAAAGGGTAGATTTAAGAGTAGATTGGGTGAAATAAGAGATAACCAGTAGGAAAAAAATCTATATTGAAGCATAAAGCAGAAAAAACCAAGACAGAAGAAATCCAGAAAAAAGAGCACATCAGACATACAGGTGTGAAGTGTAGGGGTTCCAGGGGAGAGAGAACAGGATGATATTTGAAAAGTCAAGGGCTGGCCAGGCACGGTGGCTCACACCTGTAATCCCAGCACTTTGTGAGGCCAAGGTGGATGTATGATCAGGAGTTCAAGAATAGCCTGGCCAACATAGCAAAACCCTGTCTCTACTATAAATGCAAAAAAATAGTTAGATGGTCATGGTGGCAAGTGCCTGTAATCCCAGCTACTTGGGAGGCCTTGAGGCAGGAGAATCACTTGAACCAGGGAGGTGGAGATTGCAGTGAGCCGAGATCGCACCATTGCACTCTAGCATGGGCAAGAAGAGTGAGACTCCGTCTCAAAAAAAAAAAAAAAAAAAAAAAAGAAAAAGAAAAAGAAAAGTCAAGGGCTGATATTTTCCAAAACAGACAAAAGGTATCACGTCCCTGATTCAAAAAGCTCTACCAACCTCAATTAGGAGAAATTCTAGGTTCCTCTCTCTTTCACAAGGCTGCTGTTGTGATGAAGACATTTTTAACAGGAGTCAGAGAAAACAGAGAGACGCTGCCTTTCAGGGGTGGCAGTGAGGCTGGAAGGCGCCCTCACCACAGAAATGACAAACACCCTAAGCCAACGCAAAAACCTGCTTGGGGAAACCCCCTACCTGCCTAGAACTCCACACAGAGTGGAGAGCACCCTCCAGAAATAATGCCAAAGACATTTCCCACACAAACAAAAAGCAGATAGTTACAAGTTTGTGCTGAAAGAAATACTAAAGGGACTACTTCAGGCAGAAGGAAGATGGTCTCCATGTAAGCGCCGTCTTGCAGGAAGACTAGAGTGCCTAGAAGGGTAACCCGGGGGGTAAATCTGAAGGACCACTGTCTAAGACAACACTTGGTTTGTGGGTCTGAAATACACATAGAATTTACAGACATGATAATAACAGCACAAAGACTGATAGAGTAATAGCACAAACTACAATAAGGAAAGAAGAAGAATTAGGCCAGACACAGTGGCTCACGCCTGTAATCCCAGCACTTTGGGAGGCCAAGGCAGACAGATCACTTCAGGCCAGGAGTCTGACACCAACCTGGCCAATAAGGTGAAACCCTGCCTCTACTAAAAATATAAAAAATAGTTAGGCATGATGGTGGGCCCCTGTAATCCCAGCTACTCAGGAGGCTGAGGCAGGAGAATCACTTGAACCTGGGAGGTGGAGGTTGCAGTGAGCCAAAATCACGCCATTGCACTCTAGCCTGGGCAACAAGAATGAAACTCCATCTCAAAATAATAATAATAA